>NC_086155.1:170657813-170962535 GCF_035149785.1 Candoia aspera | reverse complement strand
GCATTTAAGAGAGCCTTAATGCAGTCATTATCATACCAAGATTTAGGTCTTTTATGAGCATAAACACAATTAACTGTTGTAAATCTTGTCAGGGGGGCTTGAAGATTAACAATAATTGATTGATACAGTGATATTACTTGTCCATATGGGTCAGATGAGCAAATTTGGGTATGCATTTGAAGCAGGGGCTCTGATATCAAAATTCCAGACATAATTTAGCCAAATCTTGAGACCATTTATTTTGTAGTTGCCCCTTCATTGTAATGTCATTGGGGCAGTGGGCTACTTCTAATGATTCGAGCTTTGTTTTAGAATCAAAGAGACAAATTAGTGGAAAGTGGTCATTATCAGGTGAGTTCCAATATACAAGTAAGCTATATGACATACAAAGTTCCAGGAAATCATAATACAATCAACCACACTGGGCACCAGAATGTAAACTTTCCTTTTATGTCACCCCTGACGGTGCCATTAAGTATAACTAGATCTAAACTGTCCATAAATTGAGCCAAATGAAATCCTGCAATATTACATTTTTGGTCTTTAGATTGTCAGGCTGATAAATAGCCCACATCAGTTTTAGGGGGCATTGGCCACTTAAAATGAGTTTGCAAAGAGGCATCAGATTGGCCAATACATGCATTAAATTCACCAGCTATTTTTATGATAGAGTCTGGGTACTGACATGATAGCAAATGTACATAGGTATCAAACTGATCCCACAAATTATTTATTTCCCTCTGCCCATGAACTGGGGAAAAATATGCATTAACAAGTAATACAGTGTAAAATTTAAATCTGAGTAGGAGGGCTAGAGCCACATTTGATCAAGACTCCAGCATAAATACTGGGGCATTGAGTTTAACAGAAACCATAGAACTCAGTCCACCTGATGGTCTACCCTTTTTTGTACTGGGAATTGCATTCAAAGTAAAGGGAATATATCCAGGTAGTAATAGATCCTCCATAGCCCATGTTTTTTGGAACAAAAGAATATTGAAAGAAGAAATATATTCCATAAATGAAACATCTGACATCTTTGCTTTCCAGTCTACAACATTCCAGGAGATGATAGAGATGCCCCCTTCTGTAGGATAGTCAGAGTCTGAGGGTACTATCAGTGAATTAGCTGTACATACAAAGTCTTCCTTCTGGAATGGGGTCAGAGTTGGAGTTTCATCTAGTGTTGCCTGTTGTGATACCATCTGAGTTTGGGGGGTAGCTTCCAGTTGGATGATTTTAGAACTTCCAGTAGCAGTATCCAGATCTAAATTTTGGGGAAGAAGGCTAGTAGGTTCCAAGGAGTGTAATAAAAGGCCATCATGTGGAAAAGGTCTAAGATCCAAAGAGCCTTGTTCACTATCTGTCTGTGGTATGGGAAATACTTCCTCCTCAATAGTTAGCAAGGTCTGGCACTCTCCAGCAGGCTCCCCATTCATCCCATAAAAGCTGGAACAATTATTATTTGGGTGGTGATTTCCATCCATTTCAGTGTCCACCAAATAATGGCAATTTGTGTCAGTATTTGGAGACAGAAGATCAATAAGTGGTTCTGCTGTAGCAATAGTGACCACTAAGGTTTTCTTAAGATTTTCTAGCTTATGTATTATATTATCTTGTTCCTTCCTGGGCAGAGAACCAAAAGCACTGATGAGACTGGCTTCAGCTGGATCTGACACACCATCATTTTGTAAGAATGGCTGACTCCCACTGCCTTGCTTTTTCAAGGTCATATGTGGGGAGGAGGGCTTGCTAACCTCTGTTACAGTTTTGCAGTGGGTATGAAATCTAGATGAAGCAAAGCTGGATAAAAAATTAACTATTACATCGCGAAAAACTCTGATGGGGAAAATTTGAAACAATGCTAAGTATGGTCTCATCTTAAATAGCATTAGTGGAATAGTAGACTGATTAAAAGATAGCAAAATCCATTTTCAGTTTTGTACAGTAGGAAGCCATTCAATAGCACATAGACCTATCTGTCTGTAGAGACAGTGCAGAAATTGCCCTAAAGAGGTTTTGATTGCTCTCCTAGAATCCCAACTTCCAGTATTGAGACTATTCAGGGAGATACAGAGATCAACCTGCTGTGTCTGAAGTAAATGGTTTTGCTTGCAGGGAATTTCCTCTTTTGAATCCAGAGAGGCACTAGTCTGTACGAGACCACCACTCTTTACCTTATCAGAGAGTAGAGATTGATTAGTATAGTCATTTGGTGGTTGCACACTTTTGTCAGTTTGTTTTACTTTAACGACTTGCCCTTTACCAGAGCACACTTGTACTGGTCTATGACTGTAATAAAGAATGATTCTGATTCTATCAGAGCACATGCCAGGAATGTCTTGCTTTGCTGGAGCTTCTGCATTAGTTTTAATCGAGGCGGCAGGTCCAGCTATGTATTTTTAACAAAAGCCTCAAAGTCTTTTATCAGCAGATCTAAGTCATATTTTATAGCTGACAGTTGCTCAGGTAGTGAGATAACAGTTTGAGCTGTGAGAAGACATTGCTTTGCCATAAATTCTGTTGTATTTTCCCATGGGAGCCTCTCCAAATTCTGATTCTGTATCTTACTTTTAAACTTATTTTTATATCCCTTGAAGTTATTAGGCAAGCTAGCAAGTTGTACTGGAGACACACAGTGAGAGTCCGAGAGGGAGTCCAAATTTTCATTGAGCTCTTCCCTGACAGATTGTGAGAGGTCTAACAACTGTTGTTTTTCCAGTTCTGTTTGAAAGTCCCATTCAAGGGCTGCAAATCTGTTGGAAGTGGGAGGAAGATTTGCTTCACTTACAGTTTCCTTTCGTGTAAAGAGTTCTTCTGTCTTTGGTTGTTTAGCGGACTTTGAAGAGGAGAGGGAGCCCGGACTGATTCCATGTCGTTTCTTTCTTTTTCCCATGTTGTTCAAATCCACTCAGACACTTTTGCTTGCACCTTTTACTCCACAATCATCTCACCGTAAAAAATTGTGAATATATTTAAAATAGTCTAACAGAAAAATCTAATTAAAAATCTATGGTAACCTAATATACTTATTTTAACTAAAACTATCTAAAGAAAACAAAAATAGCTAAAATATACTATTTAAAAATAATATAAAATTAGGAGGGCAGGAGCATGGGAAAACGTGTGTTGCTGGGCTGCTATGTTGGCTCCACTGTAAGGTGAACAGCAACAAATGTAAAGCCCTTCACTTGGGTAAGAAAAAGCACAAGTATGAGATGGGACAGATGCCACTGGGCAGTTATACGTGAAAGAGGGAGTTGGACATCTGAATGTCTTATAAGCTGAATATAAGCAAACAATGTGAAGTAACTGCAAAAAAGAAAGCAGAATTACAGCATTAAGATCAAGAGAACCCACCATTCCACAATCAAGACAATAAAGGGCCTCAAAAGACAAACTTAGGAAGAATGATTGAAGGTACTGGATATGTTTAATCTGAAGAAGATGTAGGGAAAGAGGATAGCTTTCTTCAAGTATATGAATGGCTGCATGAAAAAGATGGGATAGACTTGTTCAGTGTTGTTCCTAAACAACAAGGAGCCATGTTTTAAAATCAAAAGGAAACAGATTATCACTGGACTTCAGGAAGAATTTCCTAGCAGTAAAACTTGCTCAGCAGTAGAACAGACGGCTTCCGGAGGTGGCAGGCTCTCTTTTGCTTAGGCTAACCACATGTCCCATTTTGAACGGGACAGTCCCGTTTTTTTAACATTTCCAGACTGTCCCATCGTTTTAACATAAATGTCCATTTTGTCCCGTTTTCTTAAAAACCTTACTTAAAAATGTGAAAGTTCCCATGAACCGGTCAGAATGCAGTCTGACTTGGAGTGGAAGGAGGGGGAGCTCAGCAGAAACAGCTGGAAAAAAGCTGCAAAGCTCAACCCGGCGGGAACCCTAAAAAGAAAAAAACAGGATCACAGACGGTGATCAAAGGGTGAGCCGATTGGCTCCTGCCTTGAAACGGCAGGAAGAGAAGAACGTAAAAGCACAGCCAGAGGAGGAACGGCTTGTCGGGGACAGCCGTTCACTAGACTCTCCAGCCCAGCCTTGCCTTTTGCAAACGAAGGAATCCGAAGATTCCCAGCCCGAGAAAACCAGAGAAGTTCCTGCCTGCCGATCCAGCCCGTCGCCCAGCCCTGCCCCATTTGGCCATCCCTATGTCCCGTTTTTAACACCGTCCCATTTTGCCATCCCAATGTCCCATTTTTGTCTCAAGGAAATATGGTCAGCCTACTTTTGCTGGAAGTATTTACAGATGTTGGCCATGTTGTTGTAGTAGACTCTTCTACTGGGCCTGAGGCTTGAATTTACCATTTCGGGGAAAAAGGTAAAGTGAATGTCACACAGTCATGAAAAGATTAAATATTTATACTCATTTATCAACATCATGTACATTTACTAAGAGGATTTTGAGTGCATTAGTGGGGCTTTATATGAGCTTTCAAATGTGAACATTTGGCAGAGTAGCTTATATTCTGCATATTCATTTTTTTATATGTAGATTGTACAGTTGCATACTTGAATAAGGTAAAACTCATCATAAGCTTAACAGAATCTAGTTTGGTCGTTCATTCCAATGCTCACTATGAAGAGATTTTTGTCTGTTGTTGTTCCAGGGGTATATATGCAATTTCTTCTATATCAGCATAGTCTTCATTTATAACACATTCTGATGTATATTGTTATAATTACTACTGTATTTCAAATATAAAAAGTTTTATGGTTATGGGTGTAAAAAATGGGAGTCTAGTCACCAAACTTAATTTGTTGTTGTTGAATTTTCCAGTGTTTCTCAGATTTATATTTAATTGTTAATTATTCTTTTCAGATTGAATCCAGAACTTGCTCCTACTGCAAAAGTTTTTGGGGGCGGGGGAGGGAGCCAGCACCTTTAGGTTTGAATGCTGCAAACAGTCAAAGCCAAAGCCAAAACCCAATTTTACTCCAAGTATGCTCATGTCTTCTGTGTAAGCTGAATCTCAAGATACTACCTGGCAAGTTAACATACTGTTCTGGATTAGGGTGACATTTACTTCTGGAAATAAGTTTCGAGGATACTTGGCCATTGTAATAAGCTTGCAAGAATTCCCCCCACCCCTTCATAACATTCTTTTCCAACTTAGACCACTGCACTTACAGGAACCTCCATCATCATCTGTCCAGTAGGTGGCAGTACCTAGCTAACCTTGGCTGATATCAAGGAAGTTAAGCAGAGATATCCAAGAAATAACAGGACTTTAGACTAGACTGGGAAATCAGAGGACTGAGATTTTTGCAGCCCAGATTTGGTAGCTTTGCTTTCTAAACCAACTTTTCCAAACATGATTCCAATTCTCAGAGAAATATTATAGAAACCTTATAAAAAGTATCCTATGAACATAGCTTATCATTGCTGTTCTCTTGGGTATCCTGCAAGAAATTATTGTTCCTTCCCCTGACCTCAGATGCAGGTTTAAATAGGTTGTGTTCAGATGACATGGCTAATCCAGTCTTCCCCTTCCCCATTAATTGAAACATTATTTCATGATCCAAGATAATTGGGTCAGTCATGCATGTATCTTCCCTCTGCCATGTATTAAGCCAAGAAATGTGAACTTTTCCTGAAACTGCACCATAATTTAAAAGGGCATCTAACCCATGAATTTCATTTTGTATGATTGTGCAAAATCACTATGTGTGGCAGACCTCACATGGCAAACAGGCTATCATGTGACTATTAACTGTCATATAATGTGAACCTAGAAACCAGAACAGCCATCTAATGGTAACTGGGTTCACACAGCAACACTGACTAAACCATGGTCTATGAATGTCCAACATCAGTTTGTGGAATTATGTAATTAAGCATTATATTCTTTGTTTTATGAATGCTCTATAGCCACGTAGCAATGAGAAGAAAATGGCAACCCACTATTTTAATACATTCTCTTGTTCCAGTTTCCTCTGCTGTTCTTATTTCAAATTCTCACTTCCTTATCCTCTGTTACATCTCACTATTGACTATTCCTAAAAGAACTCTGAATGCATAAAAACAGGGTTTTCATCTAAGTACCTGTTAAATAGTGACAATTGAGAAATGACCTTTTCTGAAATCAATATTAAGGAAAGTGCAGCATAGATTAGCAGCAATTTCCTTTGCAGAAAAGATCATGAAAGTCAAAAAGACCTAGCAAAGTATCTCACAGCAATTAATTTTGTCTCTTTCCCTCATTCTTCATTTACTCATCTGATAACTATCTCTTTCATTTCAAGATGCCTTTTCTGAATTAAGAAAAACTGGCTGAATAACAAAATATTAAATTACTTTTATTAAGACTGGATGAAGCCTTGTGTAAATAAATAGTGATCAGTTGATATATATTGCAAGTTTCCTGTCCAGCTCAGTGCCAAGTTTGCATGTACATGGTGTGGGATCCAGATTGATGATTCTGTGAAGAGAAAAATCTCTCTTGTATGTCTGTCAGTCTGTTTAACTATCCACCTTTTCATCTACGGAGATCCAGCATCTGAAAACTGTAGTATAAACTTTAAAGTAGATATGTTAAAATTAAAAACTAAGAAACATGTCCTCCCATATTTCCCATGAATCATGTCCCATGCACCTTGAGGCTCTCATCCCTTCCCTTCAAATGCACTCCTGTTCTAGCAAAACTATAATGTATGGCATTAGAGCAGAAAGCAACAGAGTGAGTAAAACTGAAATAGTAGCATCCCTATTCCTCCTTTAGCACATTACAAGTGAACATTACCTCAGAGAGTATAAGAGAGACAGAGCTGCAACAAATTTACTCCCTAAAACTCTCCTCTGCCAATGTTGAAGCCTGCATAATTCTCTGAATATTTGACATCTACATGTGGAGCCCAGTAATGACTATGATGGATGCCAGACTTCAACTATTTTTTTATACAACGTTGTCAGTGCCCGCTATATTTTGCTACAAATACTTCTCCCCAAAACCATGTTTATCTGGCAGGGTCACTTAGGGGAGCTGACTCAGAACTTATTCTGTTTTAACCAGCTACCAAAATGAAGCTTCTGATGTTTTGGCTTGTATAAAGTGGGATCCATCCAATTCGATGGATAGTAGATGCGGGAGAGAGAGAGAGAGAGAGAAGCAAAGCAACCGAACACTGGTTTAGCATCCATAAGTGACAATATCTGGGTTAAGGTGTAGGGAATACCTAATGTCAGCAAACACCAGCACTTCCAGATCATGATACTAGTCATGTTCGTGTGATACCGTGAAACAGTAAAAGAGTATTTATTTAATCTGTAATAATAGGCACACTGATTTATATTGCAATCCTTGCAGATCATGGGGAAAGTAGACAATAGAATGTTAACTCTGATCTGGGAATCCTGATACACACTTAGAGCAATGAGGATACAAACTGTTGAAGATCCTTATTAAATTCCAAAGGAAGCCATTTTTAGTCAAAGTAAAAGTTTTAGTTAAAGTAAAAATGATATTCTTTTACTTTGTTTAAAGTAACACTCTATTAGCAGCTTGCATCATGTATTATTTATATTATGTACTAGCCTCTGCAGCTGGATAAAATGAGTCCAACGCTTTCAAGGTAATTAATAGCTCAGTGGCTGTAGTACAATTACCATATTTATCAAGAAGTTTTTTTTTTCCTGAAATAATTACCTATGAATTGGGAGAAGGCAGGAGTTTTTCTTAAATTAACTGTAAGTAAGGTATTATAGGAAGAGCTCTTGAATGTACACAAATAGGAAAACAGTGAGAGCCAAGGGGTTGAAATGGAGGCAGGAGAGAAGAAGAAGTCCCAACTTTGCTTTCTACATGCTGAGTGCCTATTTATAGAGCAGTGTTTCTCAACCTTGGCAACTTTCAGATGTGTGGACTTCAAGTCCCAGAATTCCCCAGCCAGCATGGCTGGCTGGGGAAATCTGGGACTTGAAGTCCACACATCTGAAAGTTGCCAAGGTTGAGAAACACTGCTATAGAGGCTCTACACACAATAAGTGAAGGGAAATGAGAGGAGAATTAGGCTAGCATTCTGACTGAAATCCACATACCTGAGAGTAAGAAGCAATGAACTCAAAAAGATTGTTGGAGAGTTGACGTCAGCAGCAGCAGCCCTTGTTAGATGATACACTTCTGTACATATGCACACTGCTGATATAATACCACATAATTAAGAAATAGGAAGCCCCATTAAAAAGAAACATGTTCATTATATAATGGCTTTGGATGCAGAGTACAGACAACCAGAGTAGAGACATTCATTATCTGTAATGGTTGCCTATTCTGACAGACTCAGTCTCACAAGCAGATGCTTAAGGATAACTGATTTATTGAGAGAATAGTATGCAAAAGAAAGGAAGCTGAGAATGAGCAAAAGCGCGCCAAATACAAACTAAAAACCCTTGCTTCAAATCCAGTCCCGCCCTCGCTCCCTCTTAGCAACCACCCCCTCCCCAGGTGTTAGCAACCGTTGCCCACATCGGCCTGGGAAAGTAACCTTGGACAGAGTCAATAACCCAAACATACATTCCACAGTGCAGTAAACAGATTCCAGCCTGGCACAGCTGGAAATTTCCCTCCAGCAAACCTGGGTCAGGAAAACGACATGCGAAACGTTACAATGTATTCAGAACATTGAAACGGTGAACATGACATAATCTTAGGAAACCAGATTCATTAAGAAATAAATACAAGAAAATCCTCACACCCACCTAAACAGCATCTTGAAGAGAGAGAAGCAGAAGAAAAATAAGAAAGATCCCTTTTGTCTCTTAAACACAGAGACCATTTAACTAATAGGCCAGATGAGAAACAGACACAGGACAACTTATGAAGACATTTTCCCTTCTCTGTACTCCTGCATTTATCTTCAAAGCTGTTCATAGATGCAAAGAGATGATGCAATCTCCGGCAAGAATTTCTATTTCTATGACAGAAGCATGCATATGTGTCTTTTGTGCTCATAGCCCAGCACAAACAAATCTTTCTATATACCAAGGATTTCTTCCCCAGTTTCCTTCCAATGCTACATGAAGTAAGCTGGAGTAAAGAGGTATGTCTCCAACCCAACACCAGCCTATGTATACATAGCTCAGAGTGAGAATCTTTGTTCTCAAAACTTACAGCAGAGTAAGCATATATAACATTGTGCTTACATAAGTCTAGATAGTTTCTCTTATTTTTTAATGTGGGTCTGAGAAAGAGTTTGTGCAAGAAAGAATGTTTGGATACACACACATACACACACACATACACTTATGGGATTCAACTTGATTTACAAATGTGTACCATATTTTACTGGCAATTAGTTTTAATTTGTTATTCAGTCAATATTTACTTTCAGTTCTGACCCTGACCATTGTTGGAAAATGATCTCTAACATTTGCACACTTTTGTTGCAGTAAAAAATCTTCCATAATCACTTTCAATAGAAATTGGCTCTTCTAGTTGTCAAGATAGAAATGCTAAGCAATGAACAGGATCTTTGTCTATGTTAAAACTATTTTTAAAAATCTAATCTAACTGTGAGGACAGTCTTACAGTTAAAATAATCATACTTTCAGTAACTACAATAGTACACAATACTGCAGGAAACTAATATGATATACAAATTGCTTGATAATCATAATAACTCAAGTTGTACTCATGCTCTGTTCTTTTAATGTTTTATAGTTGATTCCTTTGTATGTTTACTTGGAAGTAAGCCCTGTCACTTTCCTTGAGTTTTCTCTGCAAAAGTGAGCAGTTGTTCGGCACTCTGAGTTTAAACAAAATTATAAAAATGCCTTGCTTAGACCATTTCACACATGACTTGAACTATGACCTCACAGCTCAGTAGCAGGTGTCATTAAATGCATGCATATGGTCTTATGTAATTATTCCTGAATAGGAAGAAAAGTAACTCAATTAAGTCACTGGCTTTTATATTAATCACAATAGACAATGTCAGGGTCTCTTGTCTTTGGGCATGATTTGTAACACTCCATCTAACATAAAATTCAAGTTTAATTACCTCTTCTGACAAAGTTCATTCCCTTTAGAATGATGAACTGGAATTATTGACAAAAGATTATTATAACATATCGATTAACACAGTGTCATTAACACTGAAGTTTACCATAGTTGGAAAGTCAATCCTTAGAAAGGTCAAATCACTTTGGCTAAGCATCCACTAACAGCTACCCATTATGTTAAGAAATAGTTGTTTGGACACTTAAACTGGCTGCGATTCCAAGATGCAGTTCTAGTCCCAAATGGTTAATTAGACTTTTGCCACAGTTTTAACAGCAAATAATGGACATTCCGAAGTTTTAGGGCCCAATCCAGGGTATAGATCAGTGTTTCTCAACCATAGCAACTTTAAGTGAAGTGTGGACTTCAACTCCCAGAATTCCCCAGCCAGCACTGGTTTAAATTATCTGTTCTGGAGCAGCCTTTGACAAGTTAGTACCTTCAAGATGTGGGAATTCAGGACAGTAGTCCATAGACATCCAGAGGGAACCAGATTAGAGAAAGCTGTTCTAAACATGCCAGTTCAAGGGCACAATGTAAAGTATTTGGAAATAGCCTTTTTATCAGAAGCTTTACCTTTCCTTCCTGTTTTTATTGAATAAAGTATAAGGCTCTTTTTGGATGACACAACCAATCAGTTCAGTGACTTCTTGGCAGCACAGCAGCCATTTTCAAAATATTTTCAATTGATGCAAAAGAAGCTTCTATCTTTCTTTTTCTGGTTAAAAAAAAAAAAGAACAGGAAAAAAGCCAAGGGATGGCTAAAGTGGAATTGGCACTATGGCACATAGAATAGAACTTATTCATCCTCATTCAGGACAGAGAACTTTTTATTGTAAGCCACCTAGAGTCACATAAAAGTGAGGTGGGCAGCTACATAAATCAAATGAATGAATGAATGAATGAATGAATGAATGAATGAATGAATGAATGAACAAACTTGAGGTTATTCCAAAGCTCTGTTGCATGGTTTGACCAAGTCCTTGGTTGCTGCTTGGATTGAGCCTTGGATTACAATTGTGTGGACTCTCTGTGTGTGGATTCCGGTGGGTCCCTAGTTTTCAGAGGAACTCTGGGAGATGAAATAGCAAAAGAGATGCTTAAGCACAACTGGAGATCTGATGGAGTATGGGTACAATCCTCTATTAAGGACTACCTTGTGGCAATAAGATTGGGAAATTTGCTTATTTTTATGATTTTATTGTGTCCCTGGGTAGCCAGTCAGTGGTCCTGTTTAGGGTGACTTTGTCCTTCCCAGATAGTACTGGTTCAGGGGAACCCTACTAGAGTTACTAGAGGATTCTATGCATCTGTCAGACATCTTGCTCAGTTACCTGGGAGGGATTTGAGCCTTTTAGTCATGAGAAAGTGAACAGGATCCTTGGAGCTCCAACTCCTGGTCCCTATGTTTTAGATCCATGTTCTACCTGGCTTATAAAGGCCTCCCAGGACATGACATGTTATTGGATCCAGGTGGTGGTGAACACTTCTCTGAGCGAAGGGGTGGTTTCAAAGAAGCTATTGTTCCCCCACTCCTCAAGAGGCTATCACTGCATCCAACAGATTTGAACAATTTTTAATTCCTTATTAGAATGGCGAATATTAGAATGTGCTCTGCATGAGACTACCCTTAAAGATCATTCAGAAGGTGCAGCTGATCCAGAATGCAACAGCATGAACAGTTTTGGGTACACCTTGGTATGCCCATGTAGTTGTAACTGCTTTTCAAGATGTACTGGCTCCCAGGAGGCTTCTATGTGCAATGTAAAGTGCTGGTGGTTGCTTATAAAGCCCTATGGGGCATAGGGCCAGGTTATTTATAAGACCACCTGTCCCAGTTTGTCTGTCTGTTCCACAAAGGTGCTATCCTCATGACCCTGCATACTCTGAAGTAGCTTATTTGAATTATTTCATAAGTGTTGCATGGACATACTAAGTATACAGGGCTCCCTCAACCTCTCCTTCTAAGCCTTAGTTTCCAGTCCATCATCATCTTCGTTGCTCTTTTTGAACTCATTACAGTTTGTCAGGGTGTCTTTAAAAGATACCACAGTCAAGATAGAGAGAAACTATTAGTTTTCTTGATTGTGAAAGTATACTTCTACTGTTATAAGCTGAAATTGCATTTGCCTTTTCAATAGTCAGGTCACACTGCTGAAACATATTCAGTTTGAAAAAATATATATAGTTTGAAGATTGTTTCCACAAGGATCATGAAACTGCCTACCAGCTATCTCCCATCTGTATAATTGGCTTTCATTTGAAGTGAAGTGAATGCATTTGTTTCTATTAAATTCCATTCTGTTACTTTCAGTCCACTTTCCAACTTATCAATATAATCTTTTCTGTCTTCTGAAGTATTGAAATAGTATCCCACACAGTCTTGTGTCATTTCCAAATTTGATTACCATTCCTTCCATTTTTGCCCAATTCATTAATAAAAATGTTGAAGAGTACCAGTCTTGGAACCACTTGATAGCCCACTCTAGTTTGATGAGGACACATGGATAAGCACTCTTTGTGTGATTTTTTAATCAGCTACATATCCACCTAATTGTCATGCTGTCTGGCCTATATATAACTAGTTTGCTAATCAAAATATCATTTGTTTATTTAAAGCATTCATATGGAGCCCTGACTCACACAATGTGACTCTGGGTGGTATACAAAAAACCAAAAGCAAAAATAACAAAAACAAAATAACAGTTAATTGGCAATCAGGGACTCAAATTTATCAAATGTAATCAGATAGGAACACTACTCGCTCTGAGCCAAATGCCCAAGGAATGAGCCAGGTCCTTACTGCTTTTCTAAAGACCTTCAGGCTCAGAGCCAGCCATATATTGGGGCTGGGGGTGGAGAGATTGTTCCAGAGGGTAAGCACCATCATGGAAAAGGTATATTTCCTGGATCCCATAAAATGACATTGTTTCAAAGAAGAGATAAGGAGCGTGCCCTCTCTATGGAGTGTGTAGGAGAGGCAGATGCCACAAATACTGTAACCTGGTCTTTTGCCATGTAGAGGCTTTATAGGTGATAACCAGCACCTTCGCTCGCATGTAGAAGCTCATAGGAAGCCAGTGCAGCTCTGCTTTTCACTTCGTTGTTGTTAGAATGTTTACAGATGAATCAGTTTAAGATCTGCTCTAGAATCTTCCTAGGTATCAATGGTTGTACCCCACCACCATCCCCTTTTCAAGATGAGGACAAGCTTTACTTGTCCTAGTCATTTGCCACTTCACCAATTTTCTATGATTACTTGGGTTTGGTCAAACCACTAGCAAATTCCTTTTGTACCTTAGGATGCAATTCACTTGGTCCTGAATATGTGAACTCATTCAAAATAAACAGATATTTACTAACTAGTCATCTGTCATCTTCAAACCTTTTCCAAAGATATTTGGAAAAATCTAGTAGAATGTTTGCCTCTTGCAAGAGCAAATGGAGACAAATAGAAGCTAAAAAGTTCTACTTTATCTTTGTTCCCCATTAGCAGTTTGCCATCTTTGAAGAATAATTGGTGTTAAGCTCTCTTTGTTTTATTTTGAACAAACAGTACCTAAGAACTGCTGTTCTGTCCTTCCCCATCCTATATACCTCCCTTTTAAGTTCTCATATCTTTGCTAATTTTTATAAACCACATTAGCTTTATCCTAGTCTTTTCTTAAAATTGAGAAAGGCAGCATTCCATGTTACTTTCCTGCAACATCCCTGTTTTTATCCCCTTTTCAATAAACCACCTCTATTTTCATTCTTGCAAACCTCAGAAGTAGTTTGAATGTGATGGTCTTCACTTTGGATAATTTGAAATTCTGAGAAGAAGAAGTGAAAATCACTGCCCTGCTGTAGGCCTGGTATACTGTCCTGATCAGCATAAAAGGGAAGGGGGGAAAATAGTTTGGTTCTTTGCCCACCAGTCCTCTGGCGCCAAAGAGAGGAGAGAAAAAAACTGGCAAAACTCTTGTTGATCTCAAAACATTGGTTTTGTCTGAGCTATTGATGGGAAGCTGCAAAGACATCAAACTAGCATTTCCCTAGCAAGATCTGAAGCTTAGGAGCTGGGGAAAAGTGTGTGACAAGGATTTCCCCCAATGCAGAATGGAAGCCACAGCATCTCCCATAACACTCCTGGCTTTGCAGTGATTTCTATCACATCACGGCTAAGACAGAAATAAATCAGTTCTGATATCCCTCAGGCTCCTGCCATGGGAACAAAGAGTCCCTCTGAAGCTTCCCTCCATTCCCCTGAAAAATGGTACAGAATCTCACATGGAAGTACAGCAAGTCTTCTTTTGCAGTTAGTGTCAAGTCAAAGATTACTGATTCACTTGGGTTTCCTTCCATGAACTGAAGGAGAGTGTTGTCACTAAGGCAAGTCAGGATTTTATTTATCCAATTTGTTCCCGCCCATCTCCTCCCATCGGGGGACTATTTTCCTGGAATATATGGCATAGTTTATCTATCAAAAGTTAAATGCAGTATGTAGTGTTGTATAGTATGAATCTTTGGAATCCACTGTAAAACAAAACAGAGCCATTTCATTAAACTGTATTGAAATAAGGATAAATGTGCACATATACTTCTAAAGGCTGTTCTGCCTTCATATGTGTTATTAGTTGTTACGTTAACTTTTACTATTATCAGTGACTGGACTACCTACCCCATCTTTGAAGGACCAGTGACATGTGCCCTTCCCCCCAAATCTGATATAGAAATATAACTATTTTTCTGGGTTATTATGCTTTATAATAGAAAGTTCTAATCTATTCAGTTACTGGAGGGCAGAAGAAATATTTAATTAAAGGTAACCCCCAATATCTGTATTCCTAAGCTGAAAAATATGCAGGATGTATATGACTAGGTTAAATTCCTCCTTGCATTGAAAGGAACAAACTAGGGACTATTGGAAGACACTCCTTGCTTCAGACATATCTCCTCGCAGGCTTAAAACCATAGGAAGTGGATCAGACAGAAGACCCTCTTTTTTAGTCTGTCCCAAAGCCCAAGTCCCAAGAGCCAACAGGCGCCTCTTAGCTAACTTTAACTTTTGCAAGGCCCTGTGAACCTCCTAGACCAGCCATTGCAAGATCAGGAGAAAACAGGTCAATCTTTCCTGCTGCCAAAGAAGACAAAAAGGATATTGAGTGGGCAAAGCCTTGCTTTATGCAAACGAGAGTTCAGTTTGGATCAATGGTGACAGAACAAAGAACTAATGGTGCTTTCCTTTTGAAGATATTAATACCTCTTGTCATTTAGTTCTCACACAGATTGGAACAGGAAAAAAAATGAGTTCCTTCTGGCAGCAGCTGGAGGAGGCAGAAAATAGGACCACACCATCAGCTGCCACAAAAACCCAGTTTCATTGGTCTCCTACTCATGCTAAACTATTTTGCTACAGCTCCATATTGTAGAATGTGGTATTTAACTTCAATTTCTGAATCTAACTTTCTTTTTCTATACTCCAACCCCCAATCATATTGTCCTTTTTTTCCCTTTCCTATGATTTATTTTTTTTAACCTTTTAAGTCTGTGCAGAAAAACTGCCTTGTTTTTATAAATTGTATCTAAGCCATCCTCAGAGCCTTTTCTTGCTGAAAAATGAAGTAAAACTACCTTAAATAATCAAACAGTGGTTTGCTCAATACCACCTACTGAGTTCATGCTTGATGTAAGATTTAATCAAGAATGCTTCCATTACTCTTGGACATTTCACTCAATGAGCTAAGTGAAGATGGCTGAAAGGATCTTTAGTAACTTAGAATACAGCTTGTTCACCCCAAAGCCAGCTCACTCCTGCTGTCTGTTTCATCCAGTGCCTATTCATTGACTCAGCTGGCATTAAATATAAATGGCATGTACCTGTTCTTATCTTCAGGCTCAGTAAATGGAATGCTTAGGTGTCCATTCCTGATAACTGTTCACTTTGCAACTATTTCATTAAATATTACTTAATCAGTGGAAGAGAGCACAAGTGCAGGAAATCTCTTACGCTTTGAAATATCAAAGAGTTTCAGCTTTTTACCTAGGGGTGAAATACTAAATAGGGACATAAGTATGTTTGAATAGAACTGGCTAGCTTACTCCTTAGGGTGCTCTCAGATGAGGATTTTATTGTGTGATCCCCCTTGCCCTGTTTACAATATTTTATGATGGGGCTATATGATTTTGTCTGTTTATAATCTGCATCCACCTGCACTTGGTTCACCTGCTTTATTTCCACAAAATTCTCTGTTAGAAAGAAAGAACAGAATAGCTGCACAATGCCTTACAAACATTCTAAAGAAAGCCAACCCTAGTGCATAGAAAGGACCAGAGGTGTACACAGGCTGTGGTCCCCGGAATCAAGATGATGGTCATTATGGTGCAATCAAAACTCCACCTGTTTTTTTTTATGTGCATCACACGTGAAACCCACATAAAAACCAAGCAGAGTTTCAATTGTACCATCATGGTCACTAACTTGACTTTTTTGACCAGGCTCTGTGGACACCCTTGGATAGGGGCATGACAGAAACATCCTCAGGATTAAAGGTATAATGGAGAGGGAGAAGGAAGAACATCATTTTAGCTTGAATTTTAATGTATTATTCAGTTCACATCACCTGAACCTACAAATCCATTTGTAAGCTCCAACCAACCTACTTTTCAGATTGTTACATTGTGGTTCACAGCTTCAAAAAAATCTCTACACTAGATAAAGTACATATACAATATATGTGCTATAATAAATATGCATGGAATGGCATACAAATCTTCATGCGGTTTGTTTATCTATCTATCTCTATCTATCTATCATCTATCTATATTTACCTACCTACCTACCTCTATCATCTTCCTTGAATTCAAGATATGTGGAACCAGAGCAAAAACAAATTTGTGGCCTGGAAAATGAGAGACAGGGTAGAACTGAAATTGAAGGATTTGGCCATCTCTATGGTTAATTTCCTCCTTCAACGGCAGCTTTGTGTTTGAGTAATTGAGAGACTGAAAAACAGTTATGGTAGAACTGTATCCAAGCCAATAATTTCTAAATTACGGTCTATGAAAATAATGGGGATAGTGGCAGAGAAGAATTTTGATCATGTATATTAATAGTAGCAGGAGGCTACAAAATATAGCAGTCCTAGAAAACTTCCTGTGTATGGATTGGATGGGTGGATGTGTGAATGGATACATCTAGGTAAACAAAATTTGAATCCATATTATCAATATTGTACAGTATAAATATTACACAACTGTAATATTTATTACATGTGAGTTGTGGATGTAGTTACATGTGTAGGGCAAGAAGCTTAAAACCACTGGCTATTCCAGGGTCTCAATATTTCAAGGGTTCAAGCAGGGTTCCATGGACCCCTGGGGTTCCGCAAGAAGTCACTAGGGGTTCCCTGGGAGATCAGGATTTATTTAAAAAATAATTTCAAATTCAGACAACTTTACATTAAAGAGGTAAATTTCATTCTTTTATCTTTAGTGTAAGAACCCTGTTAATGCGTCTATACAGGCCTACCATGAAATGAATATAATAATTTTGTAACTTCTGGCCTATATTTGAGCCTGACTGTGCAGGAATTCCCTGAGGCCTGAAAAATATTTCAAGGGTTCCTCCAGGGTCAAAAAGTTGAGAAAGGCTGGGCTACACCATTATGGAAACATGTGTACTTCATATACAAGATGGTAAGATTTACACAGAGAGAGTTATTAAGCTTGTACCCTACATAATTCATTGCATCTAGCACTCTGGAAAAGACTGTTGCTATTTTTTTCATGAATAAACTTTATTCTGCAAGAACTGAAGCTAAAGGTTCATATACTGCAAAATATTCAAGCTCTTCTGCTTTGGGTGATATGTTTACATAAAGGAGCCAATTTCAGCTTTTCTGTGGCTAGGTTAGGTATGTATTTAATTTAATCTGTAATTGTTTTTCATTATTGTCTTCGTGCTCGTCAAACAGCCACTGAAGTGTAACTGCTAGCCAAAAGCTTTCCTATTGGAGTGCAAGGATATAAAAATGACAGCAATGTCTAGAAACAAAGCTTTCTCTCGCTCTCACTTGCTCATTCATGCACACAGAAACACACATATATGAACATAATCCCCTACAAAGAATTATACTGATAACACCCACAAAAAGAACTTAAGTTCTTTTAAAACAGACTCAAAATATATGCTTCCAGGAACAGAAATGAGTGAAAACAATTGCAGAATTAATATATGCATGCCTATTTATTTAAGGTATGTATCAGAGAAAAACTCTAATTCAACATGCTGGGTACTATCCTTTTTTTTTTTTTTTTACTTTTACTAAGTTGAATGAACACACACACACACACACACTCCTTCAACTTAGTGCAGGTAGAAAAATACTGAAACACATAGCATGTGCAAATATATGTAATCAGATATTTTCTTCCTCATCCGACCTGATTTTGCTGCAACTTCTCAGATGAACTGTTTTTCAGTGAATCACAAGGAAACAATAGCACTCTCTTTGATGGAGCCATTCCTTCATCCAAACCAATCTTTGAGAATACATTTACATATTCACATGTTAGCCAACATGATGACCAACCTATGAGTGGTTAGGGGCTGCACTCAGCCTCCTGGATTTCTGGACAGCTGCAGGTAACTATTAGATGTCCTTATCTCACCAAAAACGGCCTAGCTCTGTGCGGGGTTTTGTGTTTTTGTTTTTTTTAAGCTTTTTCAGAAGTTAAGGGAAGAAGTGGAAATGATGAGCCTTTAAGGGAAAGCTGCCAACCCCTTCAAACAACCTGAAATCATCCTGATGAAACTGCCATTTTGCTGGTGAATTTCAAACACTTGGACCCTGAATTTCTGCAGTATAGTGCCGGACTGCTGCAGGGCTCAAATGGAAACCTGGGGTTAAGTGGCCCCCGTTGCCCAGCCCTGAGCTTTTGTGTCATAAGACTGAAACAGGGAATGCAGAAAGGGTTTTAGAAAGAACAACAGAAGTCTGCCAGTGGCTGTAATTAGGAAAGAAAACTGGCAATTAAACTTTACATCTGCTAAGCTTATTTTTATTCTGCATCTAAATTCTTCCTCTTTGAAGTCCTAAACCTTTTGACTGTAATACAACATCTCTGGAAGCTGCATATGGTGAATTGTGCCGTGATTAAATGCATGCTATTGGTCTAAAGAATCCTAATGAATAATGTGTTATGCTATATGACTAAACATAGTTCTATATAGCAGTAAATGCTTTAGCTTGCTGATTCTGGATTGAAACAAGTTATTCTCCCTTTAGAATATACTAGCCAAAACTGACCAGGGGGTTGGATAGAACAGATAAGAAGCAAGTCAAGATACAGATTATCTGGTTTGATATGTGGGTCTGAATTGCTGATTAGGTACAATTTTCTAGACTTCCCCCCCCCCCCGGCAAAAAAAAACCCCAGTGAGGTCGATGTTTACTGACAATCTTTGACATTCATTTGGCCTTTTGTTTTTAAAAAAGGGAAAGAAAAAGATGGAATCACAGGAGGCAAGAATAATTTTAGAGAAGAAAAATGAATAAAAAGTTCACAGGCAGTGTAACTGGGCTATCAATTTATAATTCTTGGGCAAGACACAATAAGCCTATTTGCCCTCTGACAACACAGAGCCGGCTCATATTGCTATTATATGTCATGAATTGTATAACCATGGCAAGCAACATTCAATTCTCTCTCCTAGCTCAAAAACAGCCTATGGTGACACCAAGCCCTAGATTTCTGTACTCACTATAATTTCCTAATTATATCACCACACAAAATAGAATAGGAAACAGTTGTCTTAGCAGCAGGAAAGGAACCTGCATCATCCAGGGATTAATTTCCATTCGTCAATTCTGCATTAATTTCTACAGCAATTTGTAATGTTTTAGCACACACCCAAACACCTACACATACAAACACTGGTATGCATGTTTATATGTGTATGCTTAATATACATTTAAAGACATTTTTAAAATATATTGCATTTTACATCACTTTAATTTTTATATATAGATCTCTGTAATGCACCTTTTTTCTTGTTAATTTTGGGTTGTCATAGAGTAGTTCAAAAAGTGTTAATTTTGAAACATAACTGCATTTTGTTTCATGTATTAGTTTAAACAGTTTTTAAAAAATAAATTTACATCTGAAAAGTAGACAAACCAGATTTAATCTTCAATCCTACCTCCTGCAAGGTAACAAAATACTGTAGGTGAGTGAAGATAGTAGGATCAAGTGCAATTCCAGTCCTTAGTATATCATCCTTTTCCATTGGGAATGATGCTACCAAACCCAGAATCTCTGACAAAAACTGATATGTACTGTATATAACGCTATCTTCAAGAGAAAGGCCTATAGGCTTCTACTCAGCATCCCTTGTCTAAGTCTCTTCCTGTATTATCCAGCTGGTCCCTAATTTTGGAAATCTGCAGAGGAATTTTCACCAGATTGCTGCTGTACAGTGGCTCATGGATTAAGACATAGTTGGCTTCAGACATCGAGACATATATGCCAATAATGGACATTTAAAGGGTTAGTCTGATGAGACGTTGCCATTGGCAGCAGAAGCTATGGTAAGGTGTTGATTCACACCAGGCTTCTCCTCAACTAAGCCTTCTTCATCATTGTTCATGAGTTTAAATTTTCAGATTTCCAACTTAATATGCATGGTGCTAGCAGAAAGAGAAAAATAAATTGGGCAGGTTTTTATTTTTCTTGAACTAAGTGTTCATTTCCTCTCTATGTGTCTGGTACCTCATGGTTCCTTTAATTATTGCTGGGTGCAGATGGTGAGATCCTCCACCAAATGTAGAGAAATTATACAGAAAAAGTTTCCTAAGGTTTATCAAAAGGACTGTCTTTAGGGTGAGAGTGTCCCCACTACTGAAGCAGTCCAGCAGAAGACATTCCCTAGTGATGCTTTCCTTGGGACCTAATGGAAATGGGGAAGTCATGGCAGCTACAGGCTTCTGCAAAGATGACTGAACAATGAAAGACAG
The DNA here is from genome assembly GCF_035149785.1 of Candoia aspera. NCBI lineage: Eukaryota > Metazoa > Chordata > Lepidosauria > Squamata > Candoiidae > Candoia > Candoia aspera. The sequence goes on along the minus strand of NC_086155.1, from coordinate 170,941,531 downwards.
AATATTCACACACACACACACACCCCTCATGATTGCCTCTTAATCAAATAAATTCAAGGATTTCACATTCTACCCATGAGAATTTCTCTGAACTGGTCTTCTCTTTTAAAAGAATTTCTAAAACGGATTTTCTTTCATCACATTAAATTAAAAATTGTAAAAAAAAAAACCTAAAGAATTTCTGTGTGTGGCACTAGTTACTGTAAAATCAAAAGAGTGGACTGATTATAAACAATGACAAATATCTACAATCTCTATTTAGAGATTTCTTAGTAAATATGTGGATGCTGAGATACCAAGATTTGAAGTTGTGTGTTTGTGTGTGTGTGTATACCAGAAAGCACCAATAGCTGCATACACTCTGCTCCAGGTCACCAGAAAAGGGAAGGCACTTAGAATGGAGCAGCTGGTAGCATTTCAATTCCCAACCCAACTGCTCTACCACAAAGATGCATTGGAAGAATGTTTATGGATTTTTTCCCCACAGCCACTAGCCTGATCCTGCCTGTCTTAGAGCTTGATCTTTCCTTTGGTTTCTTCCTTTTTTCTTCCCACCAATGTGGTTCTGTTCTGTTTTTGGAGAGTTACCATGCTGACAGGCAAGCAACCAGTCCCAAGCCCTTTTTGCATAATTACTTTCCAACATTCTGTTGAGCTGGAAAGAACACAGTCTTTGGGAAGAGCAGCTGTGAGAAGCCCTAGGCTGGATTCTGTACCACTCCGTGTACATCTGGTTTAGTGTGCTTCATGTAATGCATATTTTGACATTCAGCAAGTTCAAAGAGAAAAAACAAATATGAAAGATGGGTTCCTCAGAATGCAGATATAATTAGAGTTATATAGTACTAATTAGTACTATAAATCTTCCATTTTCAGACATGTCATTTTAAGATAATAATTTACAGATGCAAAAATTAATTATAAGCTAACATCCATACCTGTTCTGGAAAGTAATCAACAAGCTATTTGTTACTAGTCATTTAATATTCCTCTCATTTGACTATATTTTACAAATGAAAAAACAAGCGCATGCATCTACACATAAAAATTAAGCATAACTCTAAACCATATTCATACAAAACTAAAGTTGCATAGTTTGCCTTTTAAGTATAGATTATTTGTTTGTTTGTTTGTTTGTTTGTTTATCCGATTTGTCCCCACTCATCTCCTCCTATCGGGGAACTCTGGGCGGTTTACAATAATCAATTAAAACAACAATCATAAAATATACAGTATAAAATTACAATAATAAATAATATAAATAAGAGTAAAGATAAAAAGTCCAAGTGGTGAAAGAATCTAAAACACTCCAAGTGTGGGAGGAGTGGTCTATAGCAGCCATCCCCATGTAGATCTATTCCCCTCTCCACCCCAAGGAAGGCAGCAGAACCAGGTCTTCAGACTCCGCCGAAAGGCCAGGAGCGATGGGGCCAATCTCACCTCCAGGGGCAACATGTTCCACAGGGAGGGAGCTACTGCTGAGAAGGCCTGCTTCCTGGACCCCACCAAAAGAAGTTGTCTTAGAGACGGGGTCCACAGCATGCCCTCTCCCCACGATTGGGTGGGACGGGCTGATGTAATGGGGAAGAGGCAGTCCCTCAGGTAACCTGGCCCCATGCCATGTAGGGCTTTAAAGGTGATAACCAACACGTTGAATTGGACCCGGAAGCAAACTGGTACACAATGCAGCTCACGCAGCAGCGGCGTTACATGTGCCCTTCTAGGGGCACCAAAAACAGCTTGTGTGGCTGCATTCTGGACCAGCTGAAGCTTCCAGATACTTTTCAAGGGTAGCCCCATGTAGAGTGCATTGCAATAGTCTATATGAGAGATAACAAGGGTATGAGTGATTGTTCGAAGGGCCTCCTGATCCAGGAAGGGGCATAACTGGTGCACAGCAGTTGTCAACTGTTAGCATAGATAGACTTTCCCTAGATAGCCTGTCCTCTGGCCTTTTAGGTCTCTCAATGGTATATTCATTATGGTCATAATTGAGTTCATTCCTCTTGCTGTTGGTCATTCTTTTTTTTTTTTCATTAGATTATTCCCAATATTGTAGATTTCTGAAGGGAGCTGAATCTTCACACAGTATGTCCAAAATAAAATAGTATAACTTGTGCCTTGAGTGGGAATGCAGGATTGTTTTTTAATTGATTTGTTCTAAGATCCATTTGTTTGTTTTCCTGTCTACCCATGGTATTCCCAAGAGTCTTCTCCAATATCAAAGTTTGAAGCATCAATACTCTTTTCTATCCTGCATCTTCAAAATCCAACTTTTGAATCCATAGAATATCACAGGAAAAACCATTGTTGCACAATTCTAATCTTAATAAGTATAGTCATATCATGGCATCTGAATGTCTTTTCCAAGGCCTTCATTACTGTTAGTCTGTGGCATATTTCTTGACTGTTTGCTTCTTCTACTGTTTGTTGATCTTAAAATGCAGAAGCTATCCACTACTTCAGTGTCTTTATTGTCAGTTCTAAGGATAGTTGCTGTACCTGTTGTCATTAGTTTGATTTTCTTTGCATTTAATTGTGGTCCTATTTTTTCACTGTGCTTCTTGACCTTCATCACTAAAGCTTGCAGATCATTTGCATTTTCAACTGTCAGAGTAGCATCAGCAGCCTAGCACCAGTTATTGACATTTCTTCCTCCATTTTTAAAACCATGCTCATCTTCTTCCAATCTAGCTTCTGTCAGTACATGTTCAGCATATGGGTTGAATAAATAAAGGGAGAGTATACAGCCTTGTCTCACTGTTGACTTGGAGCCAGTCTGTTTCACCATGCTCTGTCCAGACTGTGGTTTCCTGTCCACTGTATAGATTTCACATGAGGACAACATGATATTTTGGGATTCTCATTTTCCCAAGAACATTCCAAAGCTGGATACGTTTAACACAATAAAATACTTAAATAATCAATAAATTATATATTGATATCTTTTTTGGTATTCTTTGGCTTTCTCAATTATCCAGCATCCATCAGCAATAATGATTTCTTGTTCCTTGGCCTCTTCTAAAACTAACTGGAACATCTGTCAATTGCCTTTCCATGTAGGGCTATCTGTGTTGAATAACCCTAAGCATTACTGTATTAGCATATGAAATTACAAGTACTGTGCAATAGTTTGCACAATCTCCTTTCCTTAGTATTGATATGTAGACTGACTTCTTCCAATCTGTTGGACACTGTATCATTTGCTGATATGAAACTATGCAGATTTGCTGGCATAGTTTCATAGAACCTTTATTGATTCTTCTTCTGTTGTTTGCCATATTTCTGTGGATATTCCATCAATTCCTGTAGCTTTCTGACTTGGTAGTAACTGGAGTGCTGATCTAACTTCATCTTCTAATACTAGAAGTACTTGTAAATAGGAAATATCTTCTAGGGTATCTTGAATGTTGATCTCTCTACTGTACAGACTTTCAGTATATTCCTTTCATCTCTGGTTGATCTTTAAATCAGTTGCTATCTAATTCAAACATGCTAAAGCATTCTTTAGCATACAATTCAAGACTGGAACCTCCTTCTGAACTGGGAGACCTTTTGGAAAATATTTGCTTTTCATGTATGTTTCCATACTTAATTTCTTTATAGATCTCAGTGTAATATTGCTCCTTGTCTCTTCTAGCTGTTCTGTGAAACTCTTTGTTAAGTTTCTTCCTGAAATCCTTGTCGTTCTTGGCTTTGGCTTCTCTTCTTAGCAATTTCCACTGTTTTGACATCCAATTTGTTTTCTTTTGTTTTTTGGTTTTGCAGGGTCCCCTTTCACATTCATCCTTAGCAAATTCTTTTCATTTCATTGCATAGTCCCTCTGGTTCCCTATCAATGGGGTACAGTACTTTGAAGTGATGCTTGATGTTTTCTTTGGAAAGGGGTGAATATATGCTCATGATCATATTGTGGAAACTGGTTGGCTTGTTCTGCCACTTAGTTTGAATTGGAACTTGCACATGAGCAGTTTGTGATCTGTTCCACAGTCAGCCCCTGGCCACATCTTTGCTGTTATAACTGAGTTCTTTCATCCAATAATATAGTCAATTTGATTTCTCTATGCCCCATCTGGAGATGTCCATGTGTAAAAGTATCGTTTTAGTTGTTTGAAGACTGTGTTGGCCATGAAGAAATAATTGGATTGGTAGAAGCTGATAAGTTATTCTCTTGCTTCATTTCTGTTTCCTAGGTCATATAGTCCAATTACATTTTCCTCCTTACTGTTTGAATTCTGCCATTCTAATCTCCAATCACAAGCAGCACATCTTGCTTTTATGTTTTGTTAATTTCAGACTGAACTTGACTATAGAACTTTATCAACTTCCTCTTTTTCTGCAACAGTGGTTGGGATATACATTTGAATAATTGACCTTAAAGTGTTGTCTGCAAAATCTAATTGATATTATTTGGCCACTGACTACATTGTACCCAGGTAGTTTGCTATATACTTCCTGACTACGAAAGCAATACCATTTCTTTTTTATTTTTCATCCCCTGAGCAGTAAACAGCTTGATCATCTGACTGAAAGTGTCCAATTCTAGTCCACTTCAATTTGTTGACAACCAAGGTTAATTTTTCTTTTTCTTTGTTGAACTTGCTTGTAGTTTATGCTTTTTATGTTCCATGTGCCCACAATAATTCTGTATTTACAGGTTCAAGTTTTCTTTTCCTGCATGATGGCATCAACAACTGGATGTCCAGAAGGCTTTAATCTAGCCATGTCATAAACAACATTAGTTCTCTGAAAGATTATCAGCTCTTCCACAGTAACAAGCTGAGTGCCATCCAACCTGAGGGGCCCATAATGTGGCACTGTATTAACAACCACTTTATCTTGTCTATGGATGTGTTTTTATTGGTAAAATAAAGCAGTGGTTTATCACTGCCTTTTCCCACACATTATGCAATAATGCCTTTGTTGTTGTCATTAAAGTGATCACCCACCTCTGGCATCTTCATATATTATTGCTGCTCCACATAGGTGTCTGCTTGCCTCCTTGTCATGTTCACCGTTCCAGTGTTTCTACATCGTAATGGTTCGCTTGCCAAGGTGCTGATACGTGTCCTGGCTGGGAGGGTGCTGCTGAGAGCCTTGTACGGAAGACGTGCTGAACTGTGCCAGGGAGGAATGTGTTTAGGCTATCTCTGAAATGTCAAGGTCTTTTTACCCGTTGATCAGCAGAGCTCGTTAGGAGCACCTGGGAATGTGGGGTGAACTGTATGTGAGGGAGGGGCTGGGCTGCTGTTTACAAAGACGCTATTTAGTTTGAGTTTAGGTGTGCTTTTCTCATTCTCAGCTTTTTACCTGTTTGCACTCTTTTCTAAATAAACCCAGAACCTGAATTGCCATTTTGAGTCTGAGAGTTTTATTTGAATTAAGGCAATCATCACATAAAGCTGAGAATCATTTTTCAAACCAAGCTCACTACTCTTTACCGGAAAATTTTCTTGTGAAAGGGGAATTAGCGATGGCTGAAGGGGGAAAGGATCCTACGGAGTTCGAGGAACAGATGGAACAAATCCCGGAGTTGACGTTCCCGAGCAGGGACTCAAGCCCTGTCCCCGCCCAAGCAACACCTCAGTCGGGGGACTCCTACTCTACCGCGGGATCGAAGAAGCCCCCACCGGATGACGTAGCGGGACAGGAACAATTTTTATGGGATGCCCTGGTGGACCCCAGCCCGGCCCGCCCCGCTCCACATGGAAGCTCCGCTGGCCCGACACTCTGGTTGGGTTGCACCCAGACGTGTCAGGGAGCCCACCGCCGGAGGGACTGGCGCTGGAGGACTCCGCCACACCTGACAGAATTAGGGTCCTGGAATCCAAGATAGAATCCATGGAACACGTCTTGCGCTCCATGTCCGCTGCCTTTGGGGACCTAGTAAGAATCGTCCGAGGTCCCGGGGTGATGAGGCCACCTAGCCTCCCGCCTTCCCCCTCACAGGCTACTGGAGGGAGAACCCCACCACGGGACTTTCCAGCAGGTCCGCAGGGATCCACTCCCATAGGGGTGGCTCCGAGACAGCAATCAGGTGGGGTCCAACAGGTTGGCGGAACCCCCCGGGACTTCCCGGTGAAGTTTGATGGTGACCCAGCTAACCTGTCCTTCTTTCTCACCAATGCCGCCAGTTTCATGAGAAGGCATGGCCACCTCTTCCCGTCGGAAGAAGAGAAGATAGCTGCAGTGGCTACAAAATTAAAAGGCAGGACTGCTGACTGGTATGTCAGAACTGTCAGAAATTGGGGCGCCAGCCCTGGCCACATTCAATGCCTTTTTGGCTGTGCTGAAGCGCTACTTTGAAGATCCCTTGGCTAAAGAAAGGGCTAAGGATGCGCTTAAAGAACTGGTTCAGGGGCAGAAGCCTGTGGCTGACTATGTGCTTGAATTCAAGGTTTTGGCAGGTAAAGTTCCCGAATGGTCCAAAGCCACCTTGATTGATCACTTTAAGGATGGCCTCAATCGCGAAGTCTTGTGCTGGGCACTTGGGCGGGATGATCCCAACTCTTTGCATGACTGGATTTGCCTCGCTGGTAAAGCAGAACATGCCCAGCGCACTTTTATGATGGCCACCAAAGAAGACAAGCCTATCTCCACTGCCCGACCTCCGGTTCTTTCGTCGACCTCTCAATGGGATGCAGAGAAGCAACGCCACTTTGTCCGGGGGCAATGCATCTCCTGTGGGAAACCGGGTCACCGCGCTGTCGACTGCCCCAAAGCTAAGGCTCTGGATCGTTCCGCAAAGGTTCCTCAAAAGCCACCCAAGAAGCCGACCAACCCTCCTCGTCGGTTGACGGGGGCACTGGCTACTGCAGACAATGATGATATCTACACCCTGGGAGACGAATTAGATGCTTTGGAACAGTTGACGGGAAACGATTTCTTAACCGGCTCTGTCTTAACCGGCGCTGCGGGGCAGGTGGTACAATCCAGGCGCAACTCTAACATGGTGAGTGCTGATTGCCCTATCCTCGCTGTCAAGATTGAATTGGGATTTCAAGCCAAATCCCTTGAGGTATGGGCTTTGCTGGACTCCGGCTGTTCTAGATGTTTAATCCATCCTGACTTAGTCAAGGCATTGGATTTACCCTGCTTCCCTCTCCCAAAGCCACTGCTTTTTCAGCAGCTTGATGGCTCTACAGTGGGGGGGGGGGAGCTGCTACCCACTTTACCAGGGAAGTCGCTTTGCGTATGGGGTCCCACTTCAAACTCATTCAGTTCATCGTGACCCCCGTGGGGAATCCTTCGGTGGTGTTAGGGATTCCATGGTTCGCCTCACATAATCCCTACATCGATTGGCACTCCCGCTCCATTACCTTTGAGGATGGCTTCTATCAAGCTCCTCTTCTGGGGCGTGCCATGCCTCCAACGGCAGGGCAAGCAGAGGTTGTGGCTTCTCTGCCTTCCCCGTCCCCCTTGGAGGGTCTTCCAGCCACGTACTCAGACTTTGCTGATGTTTTTGGGGAGGAGGAGGCCAACCAGTTACCCCCCCATCGCAAGACAGACTGTTCCATTGAACTTCTTCCAAACGTCCCCTTGCCAAAGCCAAAGATTTACCCTATGACTAAGAAGGAACTTACTGCTTTGCGGGAGTTCATTGACAAGAACTTGGCTCGTGGCTTCATTGAGCCAGCAAACTCGCCGGTCAGGGCTCCCATTTTGTTTTGGGAAAAGAAGGATGGCAGCCTAAGACTTTGCACGGACTACCGCGGGTTAAATTCTGCCTCACTTTCCAACAAGTACCCTCTGCCTCTCGTCAAAGACATGCTCACACATCTGTCCACTGGCAGAGTTTTCTCAAAGTTGGATCTCCGCGAAGCCTACTACTGCATTCGCATTCGGGAGGGGGATGAATGGAAAACGGCTTTTAATTGCCCATTGGGTTCTTTCCAGTATAAGGTTCTCCCTTTTGGTCTGGCAGGGGCGCCGGGTGTTTTTATGCAACTGATCAATGAAGTTTTGCATGATCACTTGTTTAAAGGTGTTTTGGTGTATTTGGATGATGTCCTCATTTATACTAAATCCTTAAAGGATTTAAGAACAGCTTCTTAAACAGGTTCTTACCAAGTTTAGGAATGCCAAGCTTTATGCTAAGCTTTCTAAATGTGAGTTCCATAAGTCTCGCTTGGATTACCTTGGTTACAGGATTTCTGATAAGGGCATTGAAATGGATCCTGTTAAAATTCAAGCGGTACTTGCTTGGGAATGACCCAGAACCCGGCGCCAACTTCAAAGTTTCCTGGGATTTGCCAATTTTCACAGATCCTTTGTCAGGGGATTCGCTGAAATTGCTCTACCCCTAACTGATTTGTTATGAACTAAGGGGGTGGGGGAGACCCGCAAAGTTAAGAACCCGGGGGCCGTGCTCAATTGGACTCCTGCATGTCAGGCTGCTTTTGATCAGCTGAAGGCTCTCTTTACTGAAGAGCCCATCCTCTCCCACCCTGACCCAGACCGTCCGTTCGTGGTTCAGGTTGACGCCTCTGATTTTTCCATTGGAGCTATTTTGTTGCAGAAAGATTCTGCCGGGGTTTTGAAGCCCTGTGCGTATCTGTCTCGCAAGTTTTCCGAGACTGAGAGGCGTTGGCATGTTTGGGAAAAGGAGGCTTTTGCTGTTAAAGCTGCCTTAGAGGCTTGGAGGTATCTTTTGGAAGGTGCTTCTTCCCCTTTTGAAGTTTGGATGGATCACCGCAACCTCGAGGCGCTCTGTACACCCAGGCGCCTCAGCCCAAAGCAGATTCAGTGGGCTCAATTTTTCAGCCGTTTTAATTTTCAACTTAAATTTATACCTGGGAAGAAGAATTTTCTGGCTGATGCTCTTTCCCGGTTGCCACAGGATGAGAGCCCGGTCTCCGATGTCACTGGCACTGTCCTATCGGGGCCGCAGCTGAGTCTGGTGGCTGTCACCCATGGTAGCACTCGGGGCCAGCCACCACCTCCTTCCTCGCAGGTTCGCAAGCCACCTCCATTATCCGCTGTATTGCGCTCTGGTTTTGTGTCTGCACTGCAGTCTGATCCCTGGCTTCTTGCTAATCCTGACAAGGTGTCCATTGAGCACGACCCCGCTTGGTTTAAGGGGCGGTTATATGTACCTGACTCTCAACGTCCTGCTGTACTGGCTCGTTCTCATGACAGTAAGCAGGCTGGTCATTTTGGTTTTCTAAAGTCCCTCCATCTGATTCGGAGGAAATTCTGGTGGCCCACCCTCTGTAAGGATGTAAAAGCCTATGTGGCTTCTTGTCCTGTCTGTGCTATGTCCAAGCGTTCTGTTGGTAAACCGCAGGGGCTGCTACAGCCGGTCGCTGACCCTGCACACCCTTGGGATGTGATTTCCATGGATTTCATTGTTGACCTACCCCCCAGTCAAAAGAAAACTGTCATTTGGGTGGTCAAGGACTATTTCTCTAAGCAAGCTCATTTTGTGCCCTGCGCTTCTATTCCCTCAGCGCAACAGCTAGCTAAACTGTTTTTGGTACACGTGTACTGTCCACATGGATGCCCCTCTCGTTTGGTGACCGATAGGGGCACACAATTTACCTCGAAGTTTTGGCGGGCTTTTTTGAAACTGATTGGCACTGAGCAGGCGTTGTCCACCTCGTGGCATCCCCAGACGGATGGATCCACTGAGGTCCTTAATGCCACGTTGGAGCAATTTCTTCGCTCTTATATAAACTATCATCAAGATGATTGGGTTGACTTGCTCCCTTTCGCTGAAGTGGCTTACAATAATGCCGTTCACCAAAGCATGGGTCAGACCCCTTTTCGCATTGTTTCTGGTAGGGATTTTGTTCCCATCCTGGAGTTTCCCCAGCCTCCTGCTCCAGCTGTTGCTGCCTGTGATTGGGGCTCTCAGCTGGCTGATTCATGGCCCGTTATTCAACACGCTCTTCGGGAGGCTCAAGAAACTTATAAACGGCATGCTGATAGGCACCGCTGCTGCCAGCCAGCTTTTCAAGTAGGGGATTTGGTCTATCTCTCTACGAAGTTTATCAAATCCCCTCAACCCTCTAAGAAGCTGGCTCCTAAATTTATTGGCCCCTTCCTGATCACTGTGGTGATTAATCCTGTCACTGTTTGTTTGGATTTGCCTCATAATTTGAAGCATTTGCATCCTGTTTTTCACTGCAGTTTGCTCAAGCCTGCTCAGGATTCGTCTCGCTGGCATCCCCGCTCGCCTCCCCCTCCACCAATCATGATTGATGGGCAGCAACACTTTGAGGTTAAAGAAGTGCTCAACTCTCACAGACTGCGTGGGTCTCTTCAGTACTTGGTCCGCTGGAAACACTTTCCCCATCCTGAATGGGTTGCTGCCCAAGATGTTCTTGCTCCTGATTTAATCCGTGATTTTCATGTTGCCTACCCTTCCAAACCCTCTGCTAAGTGATTTTTTTTTTTAGGGGGGGCGGTATGTCATGTTCACCGTTCCGATGTTTCTACATCGTAACGGTTCACTTGCCAAGGTGCTGATATGTGTCCTGGCTGGGAGGGTGCTGCTGAGAGCCTTGTACAGGAGACGTGCTGATCTGTGCCAGGAGGAATGTGTTTAGGCTATCTCTGAAATGTCAAGGTCTTTTTACCCGTTGATCAGCAGAGCTCGTTAGGAGCACTTGGGAATATGGGGTGAACTGTATGTGAGGGAGGGGCTGGGCTGCTGTTTGCAAAGACGCTATTTAGTTTGAGTTTAGGCGCGTTTTTCTCATTCTCAGCTTTTTACCTGTTTGCACTCTTTTCTAAATAAACCCAGAACCTGAATTGCCATTTTGAGTCTGAGAGTTTTATTTGAATTAAGGCAATCATCACACTTCTACCATAATGAGGGAGCATAGCAGGACTGGGGCAGGGGGCTTTTACATATGCAGTTATTAATTCTGATTTTTTCAGATTTCCTTAAAGGCAATCTAAATGTCTTTTAATCTTTCCAGTGAAGTCTGCAATCAAATCAAACATCTGCACGTGGCAAAATAATTATAGGAAAGTTTTCCCCTCCCCCCAAATTTTATAAATAATTGTCTGAATGCACTGATGTGGAGGAAATAATAATTAAATGAACTACACTCCATATGTCTTTTGTGCAGGATTCTTGTGTGAAGAACATTTAACAAAGTATTATATAAATTGTGACAAGCACGAAAAGCCATTCATTACAGTTTTCTCTTTTGTTTTACAGCCCTTGAAAATTACATTCTATACATATTTCTCATGCACTATTATGCATTAGGATAAGTACTGGAAGGGAAGGGAAAATAGGGCGAAGAAACTAAGAGAGCTAGAAATAAAAAGTATATGGAATCCCAGGCATAATGCAGCACATTAGAAAGAGGTGTGAAAAGGAAGTGGCCAAGATAAAAGATATTCTAGTCTGACATTTATCCGTTGTGCTCAAGAATAGCATAAGAATTATTCTGTGAATTAATTAATTGGAATTCTCACTCAAATTATTTATATAAAGCTTGTTGTTCTTCCCCCTTTATCTTTACATAATATATATTTAAATAAAAATTGTGCTCCGATAAGAAGTGGCCTCAAATGAACCTTCCAGTGAATAAATAAACATCAACTTATTTGGCTTCTTTGAGCTACTTCATTGGAATTTCTCATGTGTAACTCAGATCTTTTGTTAATACCACCAGGAAAAAAACTTTCCATAATCCATTAACAATATGCTTTTGTAGACTACAGCCCAGTTTATTATATGCATTAAATCTTATCTTTTATTGTACAAATATTTATAACCATGGTTAGAAAGTGGAGAGGGAAGAAATGATCAGAAGAAATAAAATGTAAAGAGTACAGACAATAGCCAATCATCAGTGACCGATTCTATCATGCTGGAATATGAACAAATGCCTGAATCCCTGAAGCTGTGGGTTGGCATTGTTAGAATTGCCAGACAAATCATGGAGAGATACAGTATTTGACTACTGGGTCTAATGCAGGATCTTGCTTTTGGTCTGCTTTCCTGTTATGTGTCTTTGTATTTAAGTAATTGATTTAAAATGAATAGCTATCTGTAAATAAGTAATAGATATTATATCCAAGGACTGCGAATGTTACAATACATTCCAGGAAGCACTTCAAAAGCTTCTAATCTGTAAATGTCAAAGTGTCATTCCAGGAAGCACTCAAGAAGCTTCTAGTCTGCAAGAATCCAGTCCTATTGTAAACACATGTCTTTTTAAAAATTAAAAATGGAAAAGTCTATTCAGCCACCTTGTACAATTGCCCAGTATGGCAAATTTATTTTTAGGTAAGACATTTTAAAATCCCTAAGAAAAATTCTTTGACCAGAAGTCTGCCTCCCAAAGTGGATAGATAAATGATGTAGTTATCTATCACTGGTACACATATTATGCTTAACCAAAATTAAACAAGCAACGTTATTACCTAGCATTATTAGCCAGCCAATTAGTTCAGAAGTCCATAGTGGAGCTCTGTAAGGTGGATACTACCCCTTAGTAGTATCCACCTTACAGAGCTCCACTATGGGCTGGCCTTGGGGGTGAAAAGATGCTAATCTGCTTTTTAGGAAAATTAAGGAAAATCAAACATATTTATTTAATATATTGAGCACTTGTTTTCAACTTTGTTCCCCCAACTCCAATTCTTGTCTTTACAACTTGTAAGAGATGTTTTGATTCATAGTCCAGTGTAATGAACTACATTTGTGGTTATGTATGTAGGAGAAGCAATATCAGTTATAGTATGGAAGGTTGTCGGGAAAACAGGATGCAGGAGTATTAGGTATGTTCACTGCCTTATGCTTCAGTTTAATATGAATTTATTTTTAATATTCCTCAGATAACACTCTTTATTAAGCCTGAATATCTTAGCTGTCTGTCAAATAATGATCTTGTTGCCTTAATATAGTAAAACTGTGTTATCAGGAATTATACCAGTCTCCAAATGGATGTGAAATGTTTGTTAAGCTGTGTGCATATTTGTGTGTGTGTTGTGCATGCACATGTGCACAAATGTGAGTGTGTATAATTGCATCTATATAAATTTATTTTACAAAATCTTAAATGTTAAGATGTCAGTGCTGCAGGTATGCTTTCAATTTAAAAAGATTGACTCAACAGGAATTACTTTCTCTCAAAGGAGCAGATATGCAGTCTTGGGGTGCTCTTTGACGCTGTGCTGACCCTGTGCTCAGGTCTGCATGGTGGCAAGAAAACCCTTTTCCATCTGGGATGATTTAGCAATTACATCCCTTTCTGGAGGAGTGTGACCTGGCCATTATTACTCAGGTTCTGGTTTCCTCCTGCTTAGACTCCAGATGAAGATATCCTGAGAAGGAGATCCATAAATTATATTTTTTACAGAATGGAATCAAGAGGCTTCTGTTGGTGGTTCCTGATGAGAGCACGTGACACCTGCTTTGGCAAGCTATTAACTACAAGGTGCTTGTTTGAGCATCCCCAGACAGGTTGGGCCCTGCCTATCTTAAGGAGCAGTTTCCCCCATATGTTACAACCTGGAAGTTCCAATCATCCTTGAAGGTTTTGTTGCAGTTTCCAGCCCAGAGGGAGGCCTATCTGAAATTAACAAAGGCTATGGCTTTCTTGATGGCGCATCCTTCCCCCTGCAAGTTTAAACTGCATCTTCCTTGGCTTACCTTAAGAGTAGGCTAGTAGGCTACTACTCTACTATTTTAACACTCAACCATTCCTCCCCTAAGGGTCAGTATTGAATACTGTTATTTCAATGTTGTCTAGTTTGACGTTTTATACTGTTTTATTGTTTTCATATTATGGTCATTTATGTTTTCGACAATGTATTTTATTAAATTTCTGATTGTCAAATTTTACTGATAATCTTACTGCTATCCATTCTGAACTCCATGGGCTGGCTTGTCCAGGAGAATGTGGGCTATATGTTCAATAAATAAATAAAGTAATAATGAAGGGCATGATCCTGGCCAGTTAAATATCTGAAAGTTTCTTTGATTTCAAAAACAAGAGTTAGATCAGGAATGTGGAAAGACTGGACAACATCGAGGGATAATAATAATAATAATAATAATAATAATAATAATAATAATAATAATAATAATAATAATCTTAAATAGCAAAATGTCTTTTAAAAAAACAAAGCTCATTAACAGAAACCAAAGGGAAAAAAACTGAGGTCATTTGGAGTCAGATACAAGACAAAGAGCAAGGCTGTCTTGCATGCAACTTTGGAGTCATCCTGTTGTATAAGACAATCTGTATCATACTTGATTCTTCAAAAGCCATATATAAACCTAGTCTGCAAGCAGTCTCAATACTCAGCTAAATTTTTTGACAATACATATGGCTTTAACTCACGGATGGTTGACATGCATCTCAATAATTACATCAGCTTCAAAGTTGCTCTGTAATAGGTTCTTTATGACTAAAGCATACCATTACCTTCAAAGAACTGGAGAACTGCCTGCAATTCAAAGGGCGGGGGGGAAACCTAGTTATATACATTCACATTAATATTTCATAGCAAATGTTATTTATTTATTAAATTTATATAGCCACCCATCTCACATATGTGACTCTGGGCAGCGTAAACAATTAAAATAACCAAAACCAAACAGTCAAAACAATTTAAAAAGCATAACCATTAAAATACAATTAAAACAGTTAAAAGCTATAAATAAAACAAAAAACATGGGAGAGTGCATTCCAGAACTTACAAACATTATAACCATTTCGCAGGCTCCATGCATCCATGGGATCCCCAGGTCCAAGGCAAAACCAGGTTTTAAGGGCCTTCCCTTAAATAGGGTCAGGGCCAATGTCACTTTGGGGGGACCATAATTTACAGAAAGAGTTGCAGTTACCCAAAAGCAATTTTCACAAATTCTGGAAGCCTGGCATTTCTTTGAGTTGTAGTGAACATATTACAAAATAACCCTGTATAGGACTTCATTATTAATCATTTAATATCAACAGTTTAAATCTGATGTAAAGTAACATTGAATATAAGGATTAACATTAAGTGAATACTACAATTTCATCCCACAGTTTATTGCAGGTTTAAAAGTTTGTCTGGTTCAATTCGGTTCTTATGAATTTCTGACAACAAAGGTGAAAGGGATTTGACCTTTCATATTTCTTCATGTTTTTCAAGCATGTCATGTTTGCAACTTCACAACTCTTGTCTTGTTTTCATTAAAATGTGTTCTCTTTCATGATTATATCCCCAATTATTTGCAACCAACAAATTTAATGGAGGTAAATACAATAACAGTTGGACAGCAAGTTCAAAACCCAAGCAGTGTGATGGATTTCTGATATTTCACAGAACAGGGATTTCTGCACAGGAATAGGTTCAAAACAAAGTTTTTAAGTGATTCTATCCAGCTAGATTGATAGGTAAATAAAACAAAACAAAACAAAAAATTCAGAACTAAAGTTTTGCTGTTTTATTATAAAAAAAAAATAGCAGAGATTCAGAATAGCTGCCAGACAGATGGAAGAGAAGATGATTTTTATAAGGGAGAAGCAGTGTGCCTGTTTTCTTCCAATCCCATATGACTGACATTGAAAATAATTCCTCAGACAATTGTTCTAATATCTTTAGCGTTTTACATCACTTCTTTGCTCAACACATAAAGAAACAAAGAGGCCAGTGGGAGACCTGCTCTTGGTAATATAACCTCAAGGATTTGCAGCAACAGCATTGCTAAGGAAAATGGTTTTCAGATGTTATTTTGATGTTTTTCTTTTCAAATTGAATAAACCTTCATAGATTTTTCTATCAGAAGAGACGGAGTGCATCATTACTGTTAAAATGCAAATAGTGGCTGCAGAGGGACTATGAAAGTGGAGTGGAAAGGGGGGCTTAATTTTTCCCTCAACACCAGTCACAATGAGAATTATCCCCTGTTTTCTGAAGTGGGAGTGAAGCATTTCCTGGCCTCTGGGGAAACTTCCTTCTGAATCAAATATCCCAGTGAGCCTTTGGGGTTATATTTTTTGAAACCATAGCAAGCGAAACAATTCAGTACTGCTTAGCCTCATCTCTAAATAGAAATGGCAGGCTAATTTTCATGTTAGTGCAGGTTTTAAAGAAAAAAATTACTCTTAAAGATACACATTGTGCTTTCCTGATACTTAAATAAAGGAATAAGTTCCATCTCACTGTAGTTCTCATACCACATAGAGTTTGGATTACACTGAATACGCAATATCTGAAAAAGGCTGAAATGTAGTCATTCATAAATGTTACTTTTGTGTACTTTTGCCACTATAAAATTATATACCAGAACACTGGTCTTTTTTTGTACTATTTGATTTGCTTAAGTGTTTATGCAAAGTACACTAGAAGCATTTAGGCACCCTGTAAGTTCTTGGATAACAACCTCTTCATTCCTTACCCGTTGGTTGCTCAGTTACTTCTGTGTCAGAACATCTTGGATCACCTTATCTCCTTTCTGCCTCCATTTACATGCTTTACTATATTTTACAGCTGCACATGCACCATTTGGGTCCGAGAAGCAACTTTTTGACAGCTGGACTTTTTAATAATGGTCAAAAGCAGCAGGGAATATGTCAATGATTTGATGACTTAAACAAAGTGAATGGCTAAGTCCTTGACTATTTTTATAAGTCTGGAAATTTGGGAAAGCTCCACAGGCTGCAAAAAGGGGAATACAATCATATGTGGATCACATTCTGGCTTTGCCCATTCCTATTGGAGACAGACTTTTATTATTAGCAAATCTGAACATTCCCTTCTCAAGAATTTGGCCTTTCTTTCACAGTAATTCTCAGCCACATGCACACTGTACTTGGAAGGAAGAAAGCTACTAGCTCTCCATTGGCTGAGATTTACACACACACAGGTGTTCATTTACATATCTTTTATTTCTTTGCTTGTAGGTGATAATCCTAAGAACAAAGTAAACCCTGGAGATGATGATATATAAATGGAAGAGAGTGGAAGTAAGCAGGAAATCTCTGCATTTAAAAAAATCAATCAGTCCTGATATACAGTATATGAACGATTGAAAACTACATTTCAAAAGATCCAACTTTTTATTCTTTCTTTGCCACGTTAACATGATGTAATCAATGCACCCAGGAAAACTTGTGACAGGATGATGAAAGATCAAATGTGTTCCATACCATTGGTATATACATTATTCTGTTATAATGTATTTGATGAGGGAAGAATTTAAAAATAGATGAGAAGTGAAGGCGCTGTGGGTGAAATGACACTTTGATCACTTTACATCCAAGTCCAGTTAGAAAACCTTTGGGTAACTTCAAGATCCATGTAGTAAGTGTGAAAACTATTTTGGAGGTTTAGGGGTCTTATGAATGTCAAACGTCGGTTATAAATATAGTGTTTGGGGCATAGTAGTCTTGCTGATTAGGATGAACTGCCTTTATGTTAGAGCCACTGAAGTTCTACTAGGCTTATGGCAGCAGGCCAGATGAGGGATTTCTTTCTCTCTCTCTTCCTGTCACTGCCTCCCTCTCAATGATGCCAACAGATTGGACTGTGCCAAGTCTAGGGTTGAGTTTCCAGTACATCACACCCAAGTCCATTTTCCTCTTACTTCTCCTGGCCTCAGAAAGATCAGGACTGCAGAGATTGCCAGAGGGGGAGGAGAGGTCATCCAAGGCTAGGCATCTCACTTTTCTGGGCTTGCATAGGAGATTAGAAAAATCCTATGGCCAATTAATTTCTCTATAGGGAGTTGACTTCAGCAAAGGATCGTTACCTTGTCATGGTGCTGGAGCTTGAGCACCTCAATGATGCCATGAGCTAAACCGTGAAGGGCCACCCAAGACGGGAAGGTCATGACAGAGAGGTCAGACTAAATGCGATCACTGGGGAAGGTAATGGCAACCCACCCCAGTATTCTTGCCGTGAAAACTAAATGGATCAGTACAACCAGAGATATGTCGGTATACCATCGGAAGATGAGACCCCCAGGTCGGAAGATGGTCAAAATGCTACTGGGGAGGAACAGAGGATGAGTTCAACTAGCCCCAGACGTGTTGACGCAGCTAGCTCAAAGCCAAAAGGACGGCTAGCGGCCGACGGTGCCGGTGGTGAACGGCAAATCCGATGTTCTAAGGATCAACACACCATTGGAACCTGGAATGTAAGATCTATGAGCCAGGGCAAATTGGATGTGGTTATTGGTGAGATGTCAAGATTAAAGATAGACATTTTGGGCATCAGTGAACTGAAATGGACTGGAATGGGCCACTTCACATCAAATGACCACCAGATCTACTACTGTGGACAAGAGGACCACAGAAGAAATGGAGTAGCCTTCATAATTAATAGTAAAGTGGCTAAAGCAGTGCTTGGATACAACCCAAAAAACGATAGAATGATCTCAATTCGAATTCAGGGCAAGCCATCTAACATCACAGTGATCCAAATATACGCCCCAACCACAAATGCTGAAGAAGCTGAAGTAGAGCAGTTCTATGAGGATCTGCAGCACCTACTGGACAGCACGCCTAAAAGAGATGTTATTTTCATCACAGGAGACTGGAATGTTAAGGTGGGCATTCAAATGACACCTGGAATTACAGGTAAGTATGGCCTGGGAGAACAAAATGAAGCAGGACATAGGCTGATAGAATTTTGCCAAGACAATTCACTCTGCATAACAAACACTCTCTTCCAACAACCTAAGAGACGGCTTTATACATGGACTTCACCAGATGGACAACACCGAAATCAGATTGATTACATCCTTTGCAGCCAAAGGTGGCGGACATCTGTACAGTCGGTAAAAACAAGGCCTGGAGCTGACTGTAGTTCAGATCACGAACTTCTTCTTGCACAATTTAGGATCAGACTAAAGAGATTAGGGAAGACCCACAGATCAGCTAGATATGAGCTCACTAATATTCCTAAGGAATATGCAGTGGAGGTGAAGAATAGATGTAAGGGACTGGACTTAGTAGATAGGGTCCCGGAAGAACTCTGGACAGAAGTTGGCAGCATTGTTCAGGAGGCAGCAACAAAATACATCCCAAAGAAAGAGAAAACCAAGAAGGAAAAATGGCTGTCTGCTGAGACACTAGAAGTAGCCCAAGAAAGAAGGAAAGCAAAAGGCAACAGTGATAGGGGGAGATATGCCCAATTAAATGCAAAATTCCAGAGGTTAGCCAGAAGAGATAAGGAATTATTTTTAAACAAGCAATGCGCGGAAGTGGAAGAAGACAATAGAATAGGAAGGACAAGAGACCTCTTCCAGAAAATTAGAAACATTGGAGGTAAATTCCAGGCAAAAATGGGCATGATCAAAAACAAAGATGGCAAGGACCTAACAGAAGAAGAAGAGATCAAGAAAAGGTGGCAAGAATATACAGAAGACCTGTATAGGAAGGATAACAATATCGGGGATAGCTTTGACGGTGTGGTCAGCTAGAGCCAGACATCCTGAAGAGTGAGGTTGAGTGGGCCTTAAGAAGCATTGCTAATAACAAGGCAGCAGGAGACGACGGCATCCCAGCTGAACTGTTCAAAATCTTGCAAGATGATGCTGTCAAGGTAATGCATGCTATATGCCAGCAAATTTGGAAAACACAAGAATGGCCATCAGATTGGAAAAAATCAACTTATATCCCCATACCAAAAAAGGGAAACACTAAAGAATGTTCAAACTATCGAACAGTGGCACTCATTTCACACGCCAGTAAGGTAATGCTGAAGATCCTGCAAGGTAGACTTCAGCAGTACATGGAGCGAGAATTGCCAGATGTACAAGCTGGGTTTAGAAAAGGCAGAGGAACTAGAGACCAAATTGCCAATATCCGCTGGATAATGCAAAAAGCCAGGGAGTTTCAGAAAAACATCTATTTCTGTTTTATTGACTATTCTAAAGCCTTTGACTGTGTAAAGGTAAAGGTAAAGGTTTCCCTTGACGTAAAGTCCAGTCGAATCCGACTCTAGGGGGCGGTGCTCATCTCCGTTTCTAAGCCTTGGAGCCGGCGTTGTCATAGACACTTCCGGGTCATGTGGCCAGCATGACGACTCGGAACACCGTTACCTTCCCGCCGAAGCGGTACCTATTGATCTACTCACATTTGCATGTTTTCGAACTGCTAGGTGAGCAGGAGCTGGGATTAACAACGGGAGCTCACCCCGCCGCGCGGTTTCGAACCGCCGACCTTCCGATCGACAGCTCAGTGGTTTAACCCGCAAGTTCTTAGTGGTATGGGGATACCAAGTCATCTTGTATGCCTCTTGAGGAATCTGTATAACGACCAAGTAGCAACAGTAAGAACAGACCACGGAACAACGGACTGGTTTAAGATTGGGAAAGGAGTACGGCAGGGCTGTATACTCTCACCCTACCTATTCAACTTGTATGCAGAACACATCATGCGACAAGCTGGGCTTGAGGAATCCAAGGCTGGAGTTAAAATCTCTGGAAGAAACATTAACAATCTCAGATATGCAGATGATACCACTTTGATGGCTGAAAGCGAAGAGGAACTGAGGAGCCTTATGATGAAGGTGAAAGAAGAAAGTGCAAAAGCTGGCTTGCAGCTAAACCTCAAAAAAACCAAGATTATGGCAACCAGCTTGATTGATAACTGGCAAATAGAGGGAGAAAACGTAGAAGCAGTGAAAGACTTCGTATTTCTAGGTGCGCAGATTACTGCAGATGCTGACTGCAGCCAGGAAATCAGAAGACGTTTAATTCTTGGGAGGAGAGCAATGACAAATCTCGATAAAATAGTTAAGAGCAGAGACATCACACTGACAACAAAGGCCCGCATAGTTAAAGCAATGGTGTTCCCCGTAGTAACATATGGCTGCGAGAGCTGGACCATAAGGAAGGCTGAGCGAAGGAAGATCGATGCTTTTGAACTGTGGTGTTGGAGGAAAATTCTGAGAGTGCCTTGGACTGCACGAAGATCAAACCAGTCCATCCTCCAGGAAATAAAGCCAGACTGCTCACTTGAGGGAATGATATTAAAGGCCAAACTGAAATACTTTGGCCACACAATGAGAAGACAGGACACCCGGGAGAAGATGCTGATGCTAGGGAGAGTGGAGGGCAAAAGGAAGAGGGTCCGGCCAAGGGCAAGGTGGATGGATGATATTCTAGAGGTGACGGACTCGTCCCTGGGGGAGCTGGGGGTGTTGACGACTGACAGGAAGCTCTGGCGTGGGCTGGTCCATGAAGTCACGAAGAGTCGGAAGCGACTAAGCGAATAAACAACAACAAAATAGGGAGTTGAAATCCAGGCATCTTAAAGTTGCCAAGCCTGAGAAACACTGCTCTATAGTTTCCTCTCACAACACTTGGAAGCATAGACTGCTTCTCTTCTTTTTGGTTTTAGTTTCCTAGTCAGCCTTGGCATTTGGCATTTCAGTACTGGCTGAAGAAAACAAGGTTGCCTCTGGCCCCTTGGATAGGCATAACTAAACAGTGGCAGCTATGTTTTGAAAATCATGAACACCATTTCCAGCAAAATCTAGTAACAATGCGAAAAGATTTACCTATTATAACAGGTGATCTTTTACATGGTTTTCCTCAGTGAACTCAGAAATGCATCAAAATATCCTAACTCTGACGCGTATTACTTTGTTTGTTTGTTTGTTTGTTCATCACATTTGTATAGCTGCCCATCTCTCATAGTGATCTGGGCAGCACACACAATAAAACAAAATACATAAAAATCATTAAAAACTGCAATTTAAATTAAAATAAAAAGCAAGGGGAAAAAAAGAAATAAGACAGAATGGTGGCAAAGCATACAGAGTGCATCGGTTAACTATCATGCGACCATCTAACAGACTGCACTCTATCAATCATTTCCAACAGTGCTTACAGGGACTGTGCTTAACTAAGACCAGCAGTAAATTGCTAATACAGATTAAGTGGAAATATGCTAAGTCATCATGCAGAATTTTTAAAAGCTAATGGCAATATTTATTCGTGTTTAGTATGTTCTTAAGTACTTTATCTTTTCATGATTCTTGGCCAAATGTTAATTTTATTTGAGTGCAAATACCTCATACTTTACCTTGACTATGTTAAGCTCATCCATCTCTTTTGCACTCTCAAGATTATCTAGACCAGTGTTCCTCAACCTCATGCTGGCTGGGGAATTCTGGGAGTTGAAGTCCACACATCTTAAAGTTCCCAAGATTGAGAAACACTGATCTAGACTATATGTTACAGCTGATATTGGCAGCTAACTATGGAAGACAAAATAGCTCTTGTAATATCAACTTAGTAAAATTGCGCTGTACTGTTTGACAATACTGGATCAGCACATTACAGCCTCATATATCTTCTCCAGGTTAATTCTCAATGGATTAAATAGAATTACTGAAAATCTTTTTTTTTAATTACAGGAATCAGATGTTTGGTTTGGTTTTCATATTCTCACAGATCAGTTGATATTGGTTTGACCTTCTGAAAACATTGTTTTCTGGGTATATGAAGGAAATTCCCCAAAAGAATACATGAAAGCTTTAACTTCTATCAAAAGAACTCAAATAAAAAAAGAAAGAAATCTGTGAAAATGTATGAATGGACATGTAACAAACATCTGTTAAATTTATTTAAAACCCCATTTTTACTCATAAGTAACTAAGCGCTTTTAACAGCCATTATTGAAACGCAAAGATTTTTTCCCAAAAAAATTACTATGAGATAGTAAAATACTGGCAGAAATTTATCCCAGCATCTTATCAACTAAGTTTTTCATGTCTGTTTAATTTATTTAAAAATAAAATCACATTCGAATATAAATGATAAATATAAATAATCAAGACACAAAGTATTTTAATTACCACCAGGAAATATCAGAATTATATTATACTGAGAAACTGAAAAAAATATTCTGAAATAAGGCAGTTACAAATCTTTCATATAATTCCATGTGCCCATATATGTTACCAGGAATGGGGCTTGACCTGAATGCAACTTTACCACTACTGCACCACCCTAGGAAAAATGTGCTTCAAAAATCAGTGCAACATTAGCATTGTAAAAGAAATTGAAATTGAAATTGAAATAACATATAATAAACCTCTCCAGGCAGACTGCAGCTTCCACACACATTACTCATTTAAAGGTCCAAATGCATGTAAACAGACCGTGTGGATGTGTCACTTTTCCCATTCCTAGCAAGAAATGACTTCCTCCATCCCTAAGCTGACATTCCGTTATGAGGTGGAGATGTCTTCACCAGGAAATCTATAATATAAATATCTCTGTGCATTTGTGCAGATTAGACTTCCACCTCCAATGTGTGGCCATTAGAATTGAGCCAGGGAAAATTCTGACTCCAGCCACTTGATCCAAAATTTATCACTTCTCACCAATCCATCTGATTAAATGAATTTGTTCTTCTTTCTTCAAATTTGCACTAGTGATGGGGAGTGCATTGATTTTGCAAATCAGCATGGAAGATAAAGTTTAAGACCCTTCTATTTGTATGCAGTGGTCTTCATCTGGACTGGACCTTCACATATTTACTTCACTGCAAATAAGAACAAAGGCAGAAGCTCACTGTATATGTGCTTTAGTGTGTAATTTGTTTTTTAATTTATCAATCAACTTTATCATTGGAAATAATTTGAAACGTCAACTATTCATTCAGGAAGGAAAAGGTCAAATCTCTGTCAGCTCAGAGTGATAATCCAGGGATGGTATTCAGAGGAGAGGATTATCTTCTAGGCTTTGGAATTGGTTACCTTCTGTATTAAAGCAGGTAACTTGGTGGTTTATAAAGAGTACTTGTTATCACTTCAGTGGAAAATAAAACTCAGTATCTCAGATGAAAACTCTGAATCCTTTTATACCTATCTGTTTTGAATCTAACTCACCAAAATATTGTTGCTTAATGGGATTCTATTTCTGGAGATATGAGTTATAACACTTATGCATCTAGGCATTCATGAAAAGGACTAAGGTACAAACATAATTTCTGCTACCATGTTCAGAGACTGAAGCACAGATCTTCAAAGCCCAGTGATAGATGTCTGCTAGGAGGACGTTGCTCCCAGACAACCTGTTTTGATGAGATGCTTCATCTTGCCCAGATACCTTGCACACTGAGGCAAAGGGTGTTACAGATTCACTGCTTTATCTCAAAAGGTTTTATTATTATTATTATTATTATTATTATTATTATTATTATTATTACTGCTTTGATGTACAAAAAGGAGGAGAAAAGGAAAAAAACTAATTCAAAGTTTTTAAAATAACAAGAACATATGACATTACAGATGAGATGTCAGCCTGATTTTTAAACATAACATTAAATCTTGAACAAATGGAATTAGGTAGTTCAGTCTTCCCATTACAATAATAGCCATTGATGGTCAGAAAGTAAAACATAGCTTCAGTACAAGACTGTAATCCTGGAATGATCCTGTCTTTCCAACTTTGAAGAGTAATCTTTCTTGTTGCCCTTTTTTTTTACTACACCCTATGATGCTTGTAAACAGATAACTTCCATATAGTGATTTTCCAAATTTGAGGTATATAATTTAAAAGCATATTCATACCCTTAACCTGTATTCTGGGTAGAGGCTGACCTCATCCATTCCTGCATTTAAAAAGTGGTCGGTGGCCCAAACTGGTGATGGGGCAAGCAGAAAATGAGGATCTGCCCTTGATATGATCCAACCTAATTCCCCTTGTCAAGGGGCAGAGATGATGCCCTTTCCCTCATCAAGGTGTTTGACATCTCCCTCCAAGTTTCACCAGGCAAGAGCTGACTGGAATCATTAAAGGAGATTCCTGTACACTTCACAGCATGCCCTTGGAATCTAATTCCAGTTATTGGAACTGCTGAAGGAGACCTCAGATGAAGGTAGAGCAATACAGCCTGACTATTGTGTTTCCTTTTAGGGCTAGGAGGGGAGGTTGCTTCATAGGGCTGCTTCAAAGAGATGCTTTGCATGAGGATATGTCAAAGTAAAGCATCCCATTGAAGCTTAACAGAGGCGTCTACAACTGAATGATTATTTTCTTCTTTAAAAAACCATATTGTCATTCCATGGCTGGTGTTTAAAGCAGGACTGATTATCTTCGAGCATCACTTCGATTGGACTGATTTTTCAAAATCTGAAATGGGTCAAGTTTCAAAGGACAATATAAAATTACATTCTGAAATATTATAACAATGACTGATATTATGTTTTGCCATGTGTTCTTTGTGTTGGCAATCCATATGTCTGAATACATAAAAAAAAGAGTTAAATATCAGCACTACTTGAACTCTTCTATTTTATCATGACTCAAAAGTTACTTTGAAGAGGAGTTGGATATGCCTTCAAATGGTGGCAGTTTATTATGTGTGACATGATGAAGCCTTGATCCTTTAAAAGCTTGCATTGTTTGCTTTAGGACATCAGTGGCAAAACTATTTATTTATTTACTACTTGCTTTTCATTACTGTAGAATTTGTTTCCTGCTCTTGTACTAAGAAAAATAATGTATGTTCTTCAAACTAATGTTCAGATGGAGCAAACAGAGGGAACAGATTATTAACTTCACAGCAGGGAATATGCTGTTACCATCAAAAGGAGCCCAATTTTCTTTCTGTATGTGATTCTTTGTGGACATATTGTCCAGCTCCTCAGCAAAACCTCAGCAGAAATTCCCAAACACTCAACTTGTCTGACTTGTCTTGGCTTTTAGACATGAACGCAGCTAGAGGCTGTCAGACACAACATGGCATGGCTAAATAGGGATTTTTACTGCATATCAGAATAAAGCTAGATAGACTAATTGATCAGAGTTGTGGGGCAAATTCCCTCTTCTACACACAGCAGTCCAAATGTGTTGCCTTTTCTTTCCCCCATGATTCAAACAATTTTTCTGTGTATGTGTTTTATGGCCTTGAATCTGGATGGTTGTTGATAGTTTATATAAATAATGTCTATTTCCTGGAAACCGCTGATTCTCATCCATATGGCTCTTTAACTTTTCTCTACCTATTTCTCTAATTTCTGTGGTATATCAACTCTGAGAATCACTAGCTCAGTTTAGTAATCCAAATGTGTTAAGCCTGATTCTTACATATCAAATAATACAAAATGGTTAAAGAAAATGATCTAAAAAGAAATCAATAATAATCATTTCAGACCTCACCATTATAGTTGTAATGGTTTATAATTTCCCAACGTCACAAACAGGAGTGACAAGTGTAACACTGGAGTTGAGACCTTTTTATTACTTCTTTAGTTTATCTGGAAGTTTGGAGTAGAGCCCAGGTAGAGACAATTTTTTCCAAGCAACGTGATCTGTGGCGGAAATTTTATGTAAAATTCTTCAGAGGTTGGAAGTAATGCCAAGCAAAGCTGACATTTTCTCATAATGAATAGAAAGAAAATGGGGAGGTTATTGCCCCAAATAAGGGCAGTCAGACTTTTAGGAAGCCACAGATAATATTTGGGGGATGGAAAAAATAAAATAAAAAAGAACTAGTTAAATGTTAACTAACTGGTAAAGGGAAAACAACAACACCTATTCTTTGTATAACAACACAATTTTCTTAAGTGCCATGTGAATCATAGATCAAACTCCTAGAATTATGCATCTGTAAATAATCTTTACCAGCCTAGGGCATAATTTGGCTTCAGGTCTCAGAGAAAAAAAGGCACTACTGTAACATAAAGGATTTTGTTAGTATTTCTAACAGTTAAGTAGAGATTACAAATAGTTATTGATCAATTTGGATAGAAATTAAGTCATATTTGTTTTTAAGTGCTACTTCTGGTGACTTCATTTACTTTTTAAAATTTTCCAATATTTGTATACTGCCAAACTATACAATTCTAAGTGGTTCATAGAGATAATCATAAAGCATAGTTAAACATAGTTAAATCATAGTTAAGCCTGTTTTAAAATACAGTAGAAATACAATTCAAATTCAAATGCAGAACACAGCCAAATTAAGTGAAACATAAGGTACCCTGGGCCCAAGCCCTATAGATTTTTTTATGTTAATAATAGCACACTGATTGCACTCAGAAACATATTGTATGGCAGTGCAACAGCAACACTATAAATTAAATATTCTTACCCATAAATATGCAGCCTTACCCATCAATCAGGTAGAATTTCTAGGGAACCCCACCATACCATAGTAATTCCATCTAGTGCAATCCCTTCCAGATAGGACAACAGCCATTCCACCTTGCTAAGATTCAACTTCAACTTGTTTCATTTCATCCAGTCCCTCACAGCCTCCAGGGCAGTGTTTCTCAACCTTGGCAACTTAAAGATGAATAGGCTTCAGCTCCCAGCTGAAGTCCACACATCTACAAGCTGCCAAGGTTGAGAAACACTGCTCCAGGGAAAGGGTAAGAACATCCAAAGCATACTGTATCCTGTTCAGCTCTGGGTGAAGATACACAACTGGGTATTATCAGCATATAGATGATACTTCACCCCAGACCTATGGACGATTTTTCCAATATTGAAGAGCACAGGGAAAAGAACCAACCCTGGTGATGCTCCCTAGAGGAGTGGCTAAAGGATAGATCTTGCCCACCAATAAACTGGCACCATCAACTCCAGAAGGAATGGAACCACTCCAAAATAGCATCCCCAACCCCCAACCCTTGTAGACAGTCCAGAAGGATGCCAGCTTAATGACCAGCTTAATCTTTAGTTTAATATATACCTCCTTTTGCTGGATACTGTTTGAACCTGGCCCCTATCCTCACAGCCTTCCCAAACTGCCACAGCACCATCATTTATTTATTATTTATTCAATTTATCATTACCAAAGCTTTAGGCTGTAGCACTTGCCAACCACCCTACACATCCCTTCCCATATATTATTAACTAAAAGTTTGTCACGCTACTCACCTAATCCTGTTCTGCCAACCAGTAGCATCACCTCTACTTTTCCTACCCAGTATCCATCCACAGCAACATCCACTAATTCCTTCCCTGGAACCCTCATGGCCCCCAGCTTTATGCTCATGAAGGCTGCCTGTTAAAACCATGCTCATTCCATGGTTGGGGTGAGCCTACTTTCTCCTACCATTTTTTGCCTCCTTTCCAGAGAGGGGGAAAACATCTACTCATCTCTTTTCCTACAACTGCTTATTGGATGCATTCCTTTTGGCAAGGAACTGAAGGGGCTGCCAGGGGCAATTACTCCCACTGGGTTCTTCACTTCTTAAGTGTATCCCTTCTAAGGAATCAGTAACCACTATAGCTATTAGTCTTCAGCAAAGGATCGTTACCTTGTCGTGGTGCTGGAGCTTGAGCACCTCAGTGATGCCATGAGCTAAACCGTGAAGGGCCACCCAAGATGGGAAGGTCATGACAGAGAGGTCAGACTAAATGCGATCCCCATGGAACGTAATGGCAGCCCACCCCAGTATTATTGCCGTGAAAACTAAATGGATCAGTACAACCAGAGATATGTCAGAAGATGACACTCCCTTGGAAGATGGTCAAAATGCTACTGGGAAGGAACAGAGGATGAGGTCAACTAGCCCCAGACGTGATGACACAGCTAGCTCAAAGCCAAAAGGATGGCTAGCGGCCGACAGTGCTGGTGGTGAACGGCGAATTCGATGTTTAAGGATCAACACACCATAGGAACCTGGAACATAAGATCTATGAGCCAGGGCAAATTGGATGTGGTTATTGGTGAGATGTCAAAGTTAAAGATAGACATTTTGGGTGTCAGTGAACAGAAATGGACTGGAATGGGCCACTTCACATCAAATGACCACCAGATCTACTACTGTGGACAAGAGGACCACAGAAGAAATGGAGTAGCCTTCATAATTAATAGTCAAGTGGCTAAAGCAGTGCTTGGATACAATCCAAAAAATGACAGAATGATCTCAATTCGAATTCAGGGCAAGCCATCTAACATCACAGTGATCCAAATACATGCCCCAACCACAGATACTGAAGAAGCTGAAGTAGAGCAGTTCTATGAGGATCTGCAGCACCTACTGGACAACACAACTAAAAGAAATGTTATTTTCATCACAGGAGACTGGAATGCTAAGGTGGGCAGTCACCTGGAATTACAGGTAAGCATGGCCTGGGAGAACAAAATGAAGCAGGACATAGGCTGATAGAATTTTCCCAAGACAACTCACTCTGCATAACAAACACTCTCTTCCGACAACCTAAGAGATGGCTTTATACATGGACTTCACCAGATGGACAACACCAAAATCATATTGACTACATCCTTTGCAGCCAAAGCTGGCGGACATCTATACAGTCAGTAAAAACAAGACCTGGAGCTGACTGCAGATCACAAACTTCTTATGGCACAATTTAGGATCAGACTAAAGAGATTAGGGAAGATCCACAGATCAGCTAGATATGAGCTCACTAATATTCCTAAGGAATATGCAGTGGAGTGAAGAATAGATTTAAGGGACTGGACTTAGTAGATAGGGTCCCGGAAGAACTATGGACAGAAGTTCACAACATTGTTCAGGAGGCGGCAACAACATACATCCCAAAGAAAGAGAAAACCAAGAAGGCAAAATGGCTGTCTGCTGAGACACTAGAAGTAGCCCAAGAAAGAAGGAAAGCAAAAGGCAACAGTGATAGGGGGAGATATGCCCAATTAAATGCAAAATTCCAGAGGTTAGCCAGAAGAGATAAGGAATTATTTTTAAACAAGCAATGAGCGGAAGTGGAAGAAGACAATAGAATAGGAAGGACAAGAGACCTCTTCCAGAAAATTAGAAACATTGGAGGTAAATTCCTGGCAAAAATGGGTATGATCAAAAACAAAGATGGCAAGGACCTAACAGAAGAAGAAGAGATCAAGAAAAGGTGGCAAGAATATACAGAAGACCTGTATAGGAAGGATAACAATATCAGAGATAGCTTTGATGGTGTGGTCAGTGAGCTAGAGCCAGACATCTTGAAGAGTGAGGTTGAATGGGCCTTAAGAAGCATTACTAATAACAAGGCAGCAGGAGACGAGGGCATGCTGTCAAGGTAATGCATGCTATATGCCAGCAAATTTGGAACACACAAGAATGGCCATCAGATTGGAAAAAATCAATTTATATCCCCATACCAAAAAAGGGAAACACTAAAGAATGTTCAAACTATCGAACAGTGGCACTCATTTCACATGCCAGTAAGGTAATGCTCAAGATCCTACAAGGTAGACTTCAGCAATTCATGGAGCAAGAATTGCCAGAAGTACAAGCTGGGTTTAGAAAAGACAGAGGAATTAGGGACCAAATTGCCAATATCCGATAGATAATGGAAAAAGCCAGGGAGTTTCAGAAAAACATCTATTTCTGTTTTATTGACTATTCTAAAGCCTTTGACTGTGTGGACCATAACAAATTGTGGCAAGTTCTTAGCAATATGGGGATACCAAGTCATCTTATATACCTCCTGAAGAATCTGTATAACGACCAAGTAGCAACAGTAAGAACAGACCACGGAACAACAGACTGGTTTAAGATTGCGAAAGGAGTATGGCAGGGCTGTATACTCTCACCCTACCTATTCAACTTGTATGCAGAACACATCATGCAACATGCTGGGCTTGAGGAATCCAAGGCTGGAGTTAAAATCACTGGAAGAAACATTAACTATCTCAGATATGCAGATGATACCACTTTGATGGCTGAAAGCGAAGAGGAACTGAGGAGCCTTATGATGAAGGTGAAAGAAGAAAGTGCAAAAGCTGCACTCAAAAAAACCAAGATTTTGGCAACCAGCTTGATTGATAACTGGCAAATAGAGGGAGAAAATGTAGAAGCAGTGAAAGACTTTGTATTTCTAGGTGCGAAGATTGCTGCAGATGCTGACTGCAGTCAGGAAATCAGAAGACGTTTAATCCTTGGGAGAAGAGCAATGACAAATCTCGATAAAATAGTTAAGAACAGAGACATCATACTGACAACAAAGGCCCACATTGTTAAAGCAATGGTTTTCCCAGTAGTAACATATGGCTGAGAGAGCCATATGGTCCATGAAGTCACAAAGAGTCGGAAGCGACTGAATGAATAAACAACAACAAAAATAGCTATTAGTAGCTACTATGTTAACAGTTGGGAGCAGCGATGGTGGCAGCAGCTGTACCAAAGCCCCCAAACCAAATCTGATTTGCCTGTGGTGGCAAGCTAACTTTCTTCTCCATTACCATCATCACACCATCTTTCAGTAATGCTCTGCGATCTGTTTCTGAGCTATGGTGCAATAGTAAGCATTGTAGCTGCATTTTTCATATTTCAAGTACTGCCAAGACAATCTGTTGCTCCAGGGAATACATGCTGGTGTCGATCCAGAAAGAGCTGATTTCTTACTAGTTTTACATTGTTTCTTCAGTTGTTATGGTGCACTTAGGAATCCACTGAAAATACAGGAGCTTTAGACTCATTATTATTATTCCACAAACTGTTTGAGTTATCATATCCTTCTCTTAAAATACCTTCACATAATACTTGCCAGTTCAAGAATTTAAACTACAAGTGACAAATAATTTTTTTGTGAGGCAAGAGTGAATAGGCTACTGAGAAATTGTCAGATATTGGCAAGAGAAGAATACATATGATGCCTAGGTATTTATCTGCACCTGAAAACTTATGAGGGTCACACAATGTTGTTGTTGTTGTTTAAAAAAATCATTTCAATAGTCATGCTACAAAATTGGGCAAGGACTTAAAAATGTGTGTGTGTGTGTGTTGAAAGCAATCCCTCGAGCCCCCAAACATGCAAAACAAGGGCCAATTGTTTGGACCTCTGTCCTCTAGGGTGACTCTTGGACAGGCAAAACAAATATTGGTAGATCATATACAGCCCATATGTTCTAGTTACTGCATCCCTGCTTTAGATCAAGATCTGCCAAAATACACTTTCCTCATTTTTTTCCTGCTACTATCAACTCATGAACCACTTAAATGTATGAATCCCTGTCCCTCATTCCTCATTCCCTATTCGTATAAAGGGAATAAGAGGGATCTATGCCGTAATGATGGTTAACTCAATAAATGTTTTGCAAATGAAAATAACTCTATACATGGCAATGAGCTTCCAAAAGAAGAGCTATTTCCAAGCTATTTTGGAAAGACACTGCAGCAGCATCTCACATAGAATGAAATATTCATAAATACATATTTTCCATTGTGGCGGCATAATTTTAATATAGAATCACAATGCCTACTAATTGCCCACAAGCAAATGTTAAAGTGCCCACACAGTATAGGAAGATTGAAATGAACTCTTGGCTGAGAAAGAAAAAAATACTGGTGACTATCCATACTAGCTAAAATTGTGCTCATGTTAAGGATTCCCAAACCATGCAGAAAGCATACCACATGCTGTTTCTACTGATGGTCTCATTAATCATGAGATTAAATTAAGGATCCATTCATCCATGGAGACTGGCAGGTTTGTTTTGCCTTCATACATACATACCTATCATGTCATTCCCTTTCAGGGTAAGCAACATGCAGAAAACAAAAAAGGAAAATAGCAAAAGAAATGAAAGGCAGGAGATGGGGAAAATAAAAGGAAACATAGCTAAAACTAGTTTACACCAGCATCTTCTAGTTATTCTTCAGATTTGTAGGCCACCCCTCTCATAATGACTCTGCATGGTATACAAATTAGAAACACAGTCAGCACAGTAGAAATGCAAGAAGGCTAGATGCTAATACACATAACACAGCAATTCACTTCTTCATTCTTTTCTGTCCTTGCAAGCCATCCTTGTTTGCGCCACATTTCCACTACACCATGCGTTGCCTTCCCACCCTTTCTGGAGGAGCAAACACTTAAAATTAATAATGCACAAACATGTTTCCATGGCAAAACAAGGAGTACAACAACTCAAGAGAGAACTTCACAGTTTTAAAATGTGAGAAAAGGAGAGCACTAGTCCCTGAAAAATCAGGTCAGATTTTTTGTAAGGGAAACAGTCATTTTCAGGGAATCCAGTAAACATGGGGGTCCTGTTATATTCTGGCACCCTACCAAATATATCCAAGAATATTACCAGGCAGAAGAACTGGATTAATTCCAGCTTCATTATATTGTAACCCAGAGCTTTTTCCTTGTAATTTTTAAAGATATAAAATGTGTTTATTTAAATTCTGTTTAAAAACAAAACAAAACAACTCAGAAAGTCAAGATATCATTTTTTAATATCAAACCAGAGGGAGAATTTCTCCCTCCCATGAATTTCTCTCCCTCCCTCATATTATTCTTCTGCCTAATTCATGCCTGCTTTTATCATTTTTATTTATATAGCTTTATTTTGTGAATAAAATGGCCTCTTTAAGCTATACAGCTTTTTTTTTTTTTTTTGGCTTTTGGTTGCAGATCAGCTTTACCACAGTGTTCAAACCTCATGAAACAATTCAGGAAACTATGAGCATTTTCAAACCAGATTTGTAAGAAGGAGGGTTGACAACCAGACTGGTAAAAGTGATAATACCTTTGTGTGTTCCAATGCTTTTTTTTTTTTTTGCAGTATCATTGGAACAGACTATGACCCATAAGCCCTCCTGTTCTCCTGCAAAACATTCTATGTATGTTTAATGATTTGTTTAAAATGGTATTTATTTTTCCTACTGAACTTCAGTTCTGTGTGATTAGAGACCACCATGCATAATCCTCATCTGCAAAAGTTCCTGGAAATTTTTTTAAAGTGAGAGTAGATTAAGTAATGCAAATGCCATGTTCTTTGGTTTTCTGACATTGCTTACAATTTTTATGGACCTTATTATTTTCACCACTGGAAAATACTTCCCAGCTATGCATCTGCATTTACCTATGGCAGCTATATACAATTAAAGCAATACATATGTGATAAGCATTTCCCATTGTGACCCATTATTGTGAATAACATTGAGAATTCATTGTAGTACTGTAGCTATAACCATAACAAACTTGCTTAGTATTCATGGGGCTGGGAAACAAATTTTGTTCTATTATAATTTAGCAATAGTTAATGGGTACATTTTTCTTTTCTTTTTTAGAAGGTTTGGTTTACAGCAGTTCACATCTGCTGTGGAATACATGTAGAAACCACATTTTGAAATGTTTCTTTAAAATGTTACTTGGCTCAGTACCCTTCTGCAGGAGATTGTGGGAGGTGCACAGTGCTGACATCTTAAAACAAATGTTTTTTAAAATTTCTAAAAGTGATCAAAGACTTTGGTGTCAATGCATGTGAAAGGAAGAACATGCATGTAAGAAACTAGGAAAATAGTTTTTAGATTCTTCACCACTTGGATTCTTTATTTTTACTTCTATTTATATTATTTTGTACTGTGTTTTACTCTTTGTATTTATCATGATGGTTTTAATCGATTGTTGTAAACCGCCCAGAGTCCTCCAACAGGAGGAGATGGGCTGGGATAAATTAGATAAATACATACATACATACATACATACATACATACATACATACATACATACATAAATAAATAAATAGTTTTCATCATGGCATGAGGTATGCATGGCAAGGGAAATTAGGGAAAAGTCTTCTTTGCCTCTCTTTGGGGAAGGGGTGCACACTATATATTTTTCATGG
Source organism: Candoia aspera (assembly GCF_035149785.1). Lineage (NCBI taxonomy): Eukaryota > Metazoa > Chordata > Lepidosauria > Squamata > Candoiidae > Candoia > Candoia aspera. The sequence continues at coordinate 170,907,041 of NC_086155.1, read as the reverse complement.
AGGTCTGAATTCCTTTAAGAGGAACTGATCCTACAGTTATCTATCCAGATTTCCAAAACAATCCATTTTCTAGGTTCCTATAATATATTGGACCATAAACCCCCCAGTCTGTATTTCACAATAGGCTAAGCTTAAATAAATAAATAAGTAAATCTAAACAATGTTAACACTAACCAAGCTTTATTGTGAATGCATCTGCTAAGTATTTATTTGACTTAGTTAAATGTGTTGTGTGAGTACAAGAGCTGGAAGAAAAGCTCTTCTAGCCTGAATGTAAAACTCTATGAATTGCTCAAGATGCATGCTGAGATTTGGCTATGAGCCTGAAGCTTTTATAGCCACTTCAATAGCTATCCAGGGTCCTGAATCGGTGTGTACTAGTTAAAATCACTGGAAGAAACATTAACAATCTCAGATATGCAGATGATACCACTTTGATGGCTGAAAGCGAAAAAGAACTGAGGAGCCTTATGATGAAGGTGAAAGAAGAAAGTGCAAAAGCTGGCTTGCAGCTAAACCTCAAAAAAACCAAGATTATGGCAACCAGCTTGATTGATAACTGGCAAATAGAGGGAGAAAATGTAGAAGCAGTGAAAGACTTTGTATTTCTAGGTGCAAAGATTACTGCAGATGCTGACTGCGGTCAGGAAACCAGAAGACGCTTAATCCTTGGGAGAAGAGCAATGACAAATCTCGATAAAATAGTCAAGAGCAAAGACATCACACTGACAACAAAGGCCCGCATAGTTAAAGCAATGGTGTTCCCCGTAGTAACATATGGCTGCGAGGGCTGGACCATAAGGAAGGCTGAGAGAAGGAAGATCGATGCTTTTGAACTGTGGTGTTGGAGGAAAATTCTGAGAGTGCCTTGGACTGCAAGAAGATCAAACCAGTCCATCCTCCAGGAAATCAAGCCAGACTGCTCACTTGAGGGAATGATATTAAAGGCAAAACTGAAATACTTTGGCCACATAATGAGAAGACAGGACACCCTGGAGAAGATGTTGATGCTAGGGGGAGTGGAGGGCAAAAGGAAGAGGGGCCGACCAAGGGCAAGGTGGATGGATGATATTCTAGAGGTGACGGACTCATCCCTGGGGGAGCTGGGGGTGTTGATGACCAACAGGAAGCTCTGGCATGGGCTGGTCCATGAAGTCACGAAGAGTCGGAAGCGACTAAACGAATAAACAACAAAGAATTGCACAGAGCCATTTCACCTACCTTGCTTCCTCTTTCCAAAGCCATCACAAGATTTCCATATGATCCTTCAGAGATGCCCATTATTAGCAGACAATCTGTGATCTATCTCTTTAGTTCAATAACATGCTTCAATGGCTTATGCAATGCGTGGTGAGCTCAGTTAGCAAATTTGCCACCAACCCTTATGGCTTATTCTGCTCAATTCACACCTAGGATCAAACCAGCCTGTCCTTTTAAAAGGCTCATTCAGCTTTCTGCTTTACAAAATCAAATCTCATGCAGCATTCAGAAAAACCTGTGCATTCCGGCTCATACACATTTCACATACAGTTACTAGTTCGGACTCCATTGGCATAAATTTGTTGTTGTTGTTCAAATATATGCAATTCATGAAAAACACTTAAATTATATGTAAAAATCTACTGCACCCAGTAAATTTACAAGAAAACAGTGATAAATCAACTTAACAAACTCAACAATGCTACACTATTTTCCTACCTTATAACTGTAAAAGCAACAGTAAGAGAATAAACGTTAACATGATGCAAGGCAGTTATCAGGACCAGCCTGATATCACCTCATCCAAATGCCTCTCTAGGCTGATTGAGATGAAAGTTGCTGGGAAGTATGTGCTATTGCAGTTGCAATTTATACTTATGTGTGTATTACTTCATCTTGTTTTGCTTTTATTATTTATTTATTTATTTATTTAATCAATTCATTAGCTGCTTGAATCAGTGAAGATATTTTCTCTTTCTTTTTAATTTGATACTTGACCTAAGTGGGGTGTGTGTGTGTGTGTGTGTGTGTATAGATACATACATATATCTTAAATATCCTTCTCTATTATTTCTGTCCCTCCTCTTACTTTTCTGCTTGTGATAGGCCTCAAGAAGCAGAACATTGGAGAGATGAAGGACAAAGAAGAAGAAGCTAGCAGCCCTGATATCAAAACTCCAAAGAAGGATGGCTAGCTGTGTGTGTGTGTGTATGTAACTGAGGGCTCTCTCTTAGATTCAGGATTGCTGCTGAAATTTATTAAAAGTCTGAAGTGAAGATTCTGCTGTAGGCTTGCATGATTGAAAACATGGTGATATAGCTTGAGTTTCTAGAGCTGGCTCCCATTAAAGATCAATTCCCTCCAACATGTGATGTGTGGTAAAACTGGGCAGTGTTGACCCAATGTGGTACAGTTTAATTTGCTCACCCCCAGGCTCATGATCCTAATTGTACATGGTCTGAAATACCTGAAGAGGATGAAGATCTACCATGTGTTGAAAATATGGGTTTTGGCAATACATTTTCTGCAGTGGGGTGGGGTGGGGGGAGAGATTCCATGAAACAAATGATAAATTGATCAGACTTTCTAAACTTACTCACACATGATCTATGCTATCTACCTCACTTCAGACACTGAGTAGAAGCTATTCTGATTATTTGATATATTTTGATATTCTCTATGGGTTTTTATAAAGTTGTTCATAAATTCCCTTGTTTTTGTGTAATAACACATTTTTAAAAGTCTGTAATATAACTATAACTTAGCTTAGGAAGTGGAGGTAACACTATCTTGAGTGTTACTATTAAATAATTTTCTGGAACCAAGTGTAAGAACATGTCTGAGAAGATAAGCAGTGGACCAAATGTGGAGACTCTGAAGATGTGGCTGGATTATCCTGATTAGTCTAATTTTCCACATAAACTAAATGAGAATAATTTCCAGTGTAAACTGGTTTATAAAAGTCTATAAAAACCTATAGATATTTAAAGTAAAGAGGATTACAAATTTGCCTATATGAATTCCCATATTTATTCAGTGAGTATCTACAAGTATAATCTGTAAATGAAAGACATTCGGTACCAAGAAGAATGAAGTCTCCATAGAGTCAGACACTGTTTGCCACCCTACCAGTACCGTAACTGATCACTTTTTTAAAATATCCAGCCTCGTGAAGCCTTTTAGCATCTTAAAGGCATATTATTTTATGAGATGATATTACTATAGCCTCAGCAGGTGGCAGCACATAGCTGATCTCAGAGCTAGCCTGAGCCAAGCTTGGCTAGAACTTGGACTTGGATGATGGACTGCCTAGGAAATCCAGAGCTGTAGGCTGAAAAGTTGAAACAGCATCAGAGGAGAAGGCAGTGGCAAACCACTTCCATAACTGTGACTGGAAAACTGCACGGATACAAGTGCTAGGATTCAGCTCAACTGGAAGATATTTTTACTTTAGTTTTTAAAGATTATAATAATTTGCACTCCTACCCAGAATGGTCCCTCCATCTTGTAACCATTCCTTTGATTTTTCCTATCTAAATGTAAGACTTTGGATTTGTCCCTGTTGGATTCATCTTGCTGGTTTCTGTCCACTGTTCCAGCTTGTCAGGATCACCTGAATGCTGATATTCTCTTCTAGTGACTGCTATGTCCCTATCTTTCTGTTAGCTGCAAACTTAATAATCAGAATTTCAAACCACACATCAAAGTCACCCATAAATATGTTGAACAGCACAAAGCCTATCACAAGGCTCGGTACTATGCTGCCTGACACTTCCCTCCAGGTAGACACAGAACCAATGACATACACGTGTTGGGTACAACTTTTTTACCAGGTCTGGATCTCTCCTTCAGGATTCTCAAATGTAATTGGTCTGGTGCTAGAGACTTCAGCTCATTCAGATACTTGCTACTATCTCATTACTTATCTTGGGTTAGCTCTCCCTCCTTCTGTCAACTGTTCTGTTTAGGTCCATTTGAACACAGTTCCTCTGAGTACACCTGATTATCCTATCGTTTTCTCCTACTGGAAGTCTGACCCTTTCCTTTTTCTACCTTTTACTACTGACATAGTCAAAAAATGACTTGTTTTTATTTTCAGCTTCCCTTGCAAACTAAGCTCCTTTTGCATCTAAGTCTTCCTAATATCTCTTTCTGCAGATATTAGCTACCTTGGTGGTACATCTCCTTGGTGATGACACCCATCTTCCATTTCTTTTATATTTCTCTTTTAATTCTGTGTTCAATCAAAAGCGCTCTGTGCATCCACAATGAATACCTAAGCTGCTTCCTTCAAACATTTTTTTCTTATTGGAATGATATGCTGTTATACTTCCAGTATCTTACTTTTAAGAAGTTCCCAAGTTTCCTGCACTCCCTGTAACCTGAGGATTTCTGCCTATTGCTGGGGAAGATTCTTGAAGCTGTTATTCCTCTGCAAATGCTTTCTTTGTCCAATTCAAAAATTCCCCATCAACCTGATGAGTTTTGCCTCTAACCCATACACCTTCTCTTCAAGGAGAGCACTTATTTTGCACTTGTAGCATGTATGGTTCTTGTTCTCTTGAAGGATGAAAACAAACATGGCACAGGTGAGAGGGGCAGTTCTGTCCATTCCCATGTTCCTCTGATGAGCAACAAACCTTTCCCATTTATGCACGCAAAATGTTGACAAACTATTTGTTGGACTTCCTATTTGCTGACTTAGTGAGGTCATTCTCTGGAGACCTGGCTTCCTTGTATAACTCCTGAAACTCCCTCAGCTAGGAAAATAGCAACCAGTACTCTGATTAGACAAAATTGGCAATGATCAACACAGTGTTCAACCAGCAGCATTCAGGAAACAGTCAACAGTAGTACTCAATCAGCAGTGTCTCATGGTCCAGCAGCCTCTTCAGAGAGACCGTGTGATCTAGATTATTAAAATGTCCTCCTGTTAACAACCAGACACTCAAGGAATGAATTATTCTATGGACTCTGTGCTATTTGAAACACAGAATCAGTTGGATGTTTATGTCCAAACTCTGTCACAGACACATCCACTTCAGTATAACATGTGTGCTAAACTAACATTATTTGAAACCATTGTTACTTAGACTTGGGATGGGCAACCTGAAGCCTATCACCAATATATACCCCTAGCTCCTTCTTTGTAGATCCCAGAGCTATCCAAAATTTCATCTATGGAAACTGACAGCAGCTTTTCTGCTTTTTTCCCACAGAAACAACAAACAAAATAGATGTGTTAAACCTCAGCTATATAGAGTATACTTCAGCATATTCTCAGCATGTTCAAAAAGTAAAACAAAATGCCCACACCTTCAAAGTCCACCTCCAAGCTAGTTTCTAAAAGTGTACCCTTTGGATGAAAAAGCTTGCTTGGCTCTGATACAGATGTTTTGCATTATGACCACCGTGGCAACAAATCCATTATTTCAGTTTCATTGCTAGATTATTTTCTCCCAGTTATAAATTAGTGATTTTGCCAAATCGTCATCTGCTCAGTCTGACACTACAGCTGCCATGGTGGTTTTGTTTGAGGACATGACTGCACAAGAATTTGGTGTTCCATTTGCTAGGATCAATGTGGTAGTATTAAGCTGAATCTGGAAGCATACTCAAAAATGAAGCTCCAATATGAACATTCTAAAATGTCCTTAAAGACTAATAAACTTACTGTGATGTAAATGTTACACCAAAAGCATGAATTATTTCCTTGATTTAGAAAAATAGAGGTTGTGGTCCATGATACACTTTATAGTTTTACCTTGTATTGAGGTCAGCAATACACATTTTTAAATTACGTGTTAAAAAAACTTTTAAACTAGGTGTTAAGTAAAAATAATAACTGAAATCTCATGATCTCCAAATCTCATCATGCAAGACTGCCAAAAATCTTAGATTTCCCCATTATCCTCATTGGTACTTGGTACCCACTGGGGGGTGATAGGTGGCGATACAAATTTAAATAAATAAATAAATACTTACAGTCTACATAAGAGTGGATGAGGTGGGTGGCAGGGCTATTCAGGTGACCCTGATGAAAAACTAACAGGTATTTTTTTTCTCCCTCTCCTGTACTCAACTGCACATTGCTGTATATAGCAATTACAATTTATTTTTTTGAAACACCGCCCAGGCTTGCTTTTTTCCCCTTTTCTTTCCCATACCCCCCCTTTTTTTTGAATGTCATATATTTCAGACTAAAAGCCTGAGAGCTGAAAACTGTTCTATTATTGTTGTTGTTGTTGTTGTTGTTGTGAGCAAGCTGCTCTCAGAGCCTTTCTGGCTGAAGACAAAGGAAAGAAATATCTTGGATAAATAAAATAATGGATAATATCCTGATATTCATTCATATATCCCCTAAATGACTGATAGCCCATCAAACACAGTTAGAATATACTCAAAACTAGTGTTTGTTTGTTTGTTTGCTCAGCTGCTGGACTGCTGACCATGAGATAATTAGATGCCTACTCTATGTTTCTGGGGTTGCAGTCTTTGTAATTAAGGGTCACAATTTCCAATTTCTGGTATATATTAATAGCAAATTCCATAGGGGATGAACTACATGTTATCTTCAGGTAGCCACCCACACACAGAAGTACAAAATGTCTTTAAGGATGAAAGAAACCAAAAAAAAGACAAAAACCCCCCAATAAAGATTTAGAAGACTTACCGCTGGAAGAGAAAGGGTGGAAATTATCAGATGGTGATAGAAAGAATGGAATAGAGTATCCTGAAAAAGGCCACAAATAACTGATTGACTGATGGCTGGTTAAATCACCCATCAGGCAATATTTTGTGGTAGCCCTGCTTTCTCTGTTTAAGAAGAATCCAACAGTAACAGGTTGTTTACTTAGACACAAACATCTACATGTACAAAACCCGGCCCTCTGCTTAGCACACAGACTATCCTTCCAGAGAATGTGTCAGTCTAATGCAGCAGTCAAAGAGTTCATTAAGCAGACTACATTTTTGCAATATAGAAGCCACCAAACAAATGCATACAGGCTGAAAATACCACCATCCTCAACTCAAACATTTCAGAACTCTGTCAAAACAATACATTTAATTCTTCACTGAAGTACCATCAGAAATGCTATCTGAAACCGAGAAAGAAACCAACCAAATATTCATTTTCCTGACATGCGAGTCATAGTAAAAATCATTCGTCTGCAATAACAAAACCTTGCTGGGTAATTCAAGAATCTGAATTTTTCATTTGTTGCTGCATCCATTTCAAAGCTTTCCAGCCTGTTGAAAATGATGACCATATTTTAGACCTTGTCCTGACAGTCAGATATCAGCCCTTTGGAAATAGCAGCCAGGATCTTCATGGATACAAGTAGGTAATGAGGCAAATGGGCTGTCTTCTCATCCACTATATTGTTTTCATTCAAAAGTAAGTGTCCAATGTGCTCTTTGTATGAGAATATACATCAGACTGGGAATCCACATGTACTATGAATCCTTAGACTCATGTATATAACCATAAGAGTCCCCATGTTATGCTGTCAATATTCAAGAGCTATTTCATTTGTATGTATTTTTATTAATTGCACCCTAAAATAGCTCACTATAATTATTAGTAGGAAATAATTACTAGAAAAGCCCAATACCTTCACCACCATCACCCCAAAATGGGTCCAAAATGTCAGTTATACATCACCAGTAATGTGCAGTTCTATACACCTTAAGGCCAAGGAGAGAGGAGAGGAGAGGAAAAAGTGCTCTCATCTTAACTAGAGATTGTGAGATAAAACATTGGGAGTTCCACATTTAGTTTACATCCTTTGCTATCAGCACACCATACTTCTGCCATAACTTAGCTTATTACAGACAAGCCAAAACTAATCCTAATGCTGAGTGCTTCAGATAAAAACTCCAACCCTAATATTTATGGTATCAAATTTAAAATTATCAGAAGGTGCTCACAAACATGCAGCGTCATGCATCACCATCTCACCGGAAGTCCCAACTAGAAGTTGTTGTTGTCATAGTCACTGGAGTCAGGTGGCATATGAATTTAATAGATAATAATAATAACAACAACAACACACAATCCTTTTGCACTAGATTCTTGTAACTAAGTGTCTCTCAACCTAAACATAAAAAAAAATTCTCAGTTAAGGTTAGGGCACTGAAAAACAGAATGTTAATAAATAAAATATGAGCATTCTTTTATGTATAAGTTCTCTTTTTCTCCTTCCTTCTTAAACAATTGTGTGAGTAGCTCCATCGCTGAAAATTAGAGTTACAGTCAGGACCAGAAATATTGGAACAAGGATAACTGTTTTGGCATTTGGCCTCTGTACACCACCACAATGAAGTTGAAAGGAAACACACCCAGATGGGAGCGAAGTCAGGACTTTCAGCTGTAATTCAAGTCAGGCACTAACCATTCAGGAAGTACAGCCAGTGGCATATACACACCCATTGGTGAGTCATAAGTAATGGAACAAATGGCTGACAAGGAGCTGCATGGCCAAACGTGGCCTGTTGCCTGGGTACCCCATGACCAATCAAGCAGATAAAAGGCCTGGAATTGGTTCTGAGTGTTACATTTGCATTTGGTGGCTGTTCACTGGAACTCTCAACATGAGGTCCAAAGAGGTGTCCGTGCAAGTGAAGGAGGCCATCATTAGGCTGAGAAAACAAAATAAACCATCAGAGAGAGAGCAAAAACATTGGGAGTGTTCCAATACAACAGTTTGGAACATCCTGAAAAAGAAGGAATTAACTGGCAAGCTCAGCAACAGCAAAAGGCCTGGAAGACCACAGAAGACAACTAAAGTGGATGACCGCAGAATTCTATTCATGGCGAAGAGGAACCCTTTCACAACATCTAGCCAGGTCAAGAACGCTCTTGAGGAGGTAGGCATGTCATTGTCAACATCTACAGTCAAGAGATGGCTTTATGAATGTAAATACAGAGGCTTCACAACAAGGTGCAAACTACTGGTAACTGCAAAGGATTTTCATCCAGGTATTAAAGGTGATCCTTATGTTTGTAATGATGTTGGTTTGTTCCATTACTTATGAGCCACCAACTATGGGGTGAGGGGTGTATTCCACTGGCTGTACTTCCTGAGTAGTTAGTGCCCAACTTTTATCAAACCCCTTGAATTACAGCTGAAAGTCCTGACTTCGCTCCCATCTGGGTGTGTTTCCTTTCAACTTCATTGTGGTGGTGTACAGAGGCCAAATGCCAAAACAGTTATCCTTGTTCCAATATTTCTGGTCCTGACTGTATATCAGCAACAGTGTGCTGCCACACCCATTGAGTAAACCATATTATTGTTCTGGGGTTTCCAAATTATAACAGTCTGAAGTCTTAAAAAGCCCACTTGTCATAAGATATTTCAGGACATAGGATTTTTCCCTCAAGTATATTGATCTGGGCTGATAGAAAAAATACATTTTCACATGTCCTCAACTGTGCCCATTAGCAAGCCAACTCTCACCATTCTTTTTCCCAATTTTATGTACTGTGTATGAAACAGAACTGGGATATGTACCTTTCATGATCCAACAACTTTGCCACCTCTTTTCCTGGATATCCAAGCAGAGATAGCATGTCTGAATTGAGCCTGTACATACTGTATATAACCCAATATGAGTAAGCATAACCTAGAATATTGTGTCATACTAGCTTACATGCCTTGAACTGTCTAGTGATAGACCATAGGAGTTGCAATCCCAGTGAAAGCTGGGACCATGCATGCAGAGAGCTCTAGTGCTCTGCTTGTGAAATGATCAAGCCCAGGGGCTACAGATGAAGTCAAACTGAGGTTCAAACATAGATTACTTATAGGAAGCTTGTGATTGTAAGGGACGCTGCCTATGTGAGCAAAACTGTGGCAAATCTGGTGAAACTGCCCTGTCGCAAAATTCATCAGGAGGACTCTTATAAAGCTATAAATTAGGCTGAGTTGTGATCAGCCAGCAACCTTGATTTTCTCTTCTGGAGGAGAAAGAGCGGAGAGATGAAAGACTGCTCTATATCACTCATAAAGTACAGGTAGTTCCTTCCAGTTACTTAAACTCCTGCAATATGTTACAGTATTTTCGAATATTTTAAACTTTAGCTTTGTATTATGGTTCAGATTGTTTTGTCTGTAATTTTTAACATGTAACTACCACTGCATATTGTTTTTGCCTGCATATTTATTCATACTGTAGGATGGTTTGTATTTACAGATTGAAGCTTGCTAAATAAACAGTGCTCTGACTAGAGATTTATAGCATTTTCCTGCATAGATGTCCTCCCCTGGAAAATTTATTAGAACTAATAGCATAACTGTTACCTAAAAGTTTTCTGAGAAGTAAGCCAACTCAAAAGTCCAGCTCACTACTTTTGATAATAATTAAACCCCTAAATCCAGAGAGGTAGGTTATGAATCAGAACTACAAGGAGGTTAGAGAATTAAATCTTTTAATACCCTCAACATGAGGGACTGGAACAAAAAGGGAGTAACACTGAATTTGGCCCAAGTCTTAAATGCAGTGATGTACTATGTATGATTACCAACTCTTAGATTAACTGTTCTAAATCCTAACCATCCTACAGCACAAAGCCCATGTATCTTTGCAGAGGTTATAAGATATCAGTGAAGAGCAACTGACATAACTATAAATACTAAAGTGTGAATGGTATTTGAAATATTTCAGTTTTGGCTATAGGAACTTGTCAATAGTGTTTGCTAAGATCAAATATTGTACAGTACTAGAGCTTTACCAACTCCAGTTAACTATCAAGTGAGGCATAAGATCCATCACTTTGTTCTGCAAGGCAAACTAGATAATATATTGATTTATTATGGTACTTAAAAGGATTAGGGTTAGGATTAGGGTTAGGGTTAGGGTTAGCAAGCTGATATTTATACATAATGCAAAAATAAATAATTTTATCTTCATAGCAACCTTGCAAGGTAATTCTGGGCTTATCACATTTTTCAGCCTCCAGATTATCACCATTCTTTGGATGTTCAGAAAAGACCAGATTTTTTTTAACTTTATAATTTATTTTGCATCAAATTCTGACAGGATGCCTTCTGAAGTATTTATCATTAGGATAAACCCTCCAGTCTTCAATATCTGAAAGCAACTGAAGTTTTTACTTATAATGTGGATACTTTCAAAGAAGGTGTCTAAACTGAGTAACTTCCGATGCATTTACAGACAATTATTAAGAACCTCAAATAAGTATAACAGTTATTTTTATCCCTAAAAATTACAAAACTGAATTCTGACTTCTGTAGTTTAATATTTTACTACCTTAGGCCATCTAAGTTGTGTACTCTCCATTTCATCCATGATTTAATAAGATTTGATTTGTAAAGAAAAGTCTACCCATTTTGTAGTTTGATTATTTCTTCTTTTGCATTGTAGAAAAAGGTGCCTATACTTCATTAACCCACAGAACACAAGTTCTTTTTCATTGTGGTTCCTGTTTTAACTATTGAAGCAAGATTCTTTATTGGTGTTAAATAGGACGTTTTTCCTATAGAACTGTTAGCTAGAAAATATTCAGCTCATGCCAAAGTAATTATTTATATAAAATATATGATGCATGCAAAAAAGGGATAAGGCTTCAATCACATGGTCACAGCTGCCACCTTGACATTTTTTCCCTACCCCTTGTGGACAGCCCAGCTTCAACCGTATTCTTTCTAGCCTATGAGTACATGGATGATTCAGTCTTAGAACAAGCATAGATGTAATTAGTCATAAAGTACATTATTATTACACACACACACATCATATACACACACATACTTCCATACAGTACATACATTATTATTACAATATTATGGAGCCAGTTTGGTCTAGTGGTTAAGGCACCAGGTTAGAAACCAGGAGACTGAGAGTTCTAGTCCTGCCTTAGGCATGAAAGCTGGCTGGGTGACTTTGGGCCAGTCACTCTCTCTCAGCCCAACTCACCTCACAGGGTTGTTGTTGTGGGGAAAAGAGGAGGAGGAAGGAGTATTAGGTGTGTTCCCCACCTTGAGTTATTTATAAAAATAATAGAGGTCGGATAAAAAATCTAAAAAAATTATCTGTCAAGAAACCTTATTAACTATAGTTCCAAGAATGACATTGGCCCTTGAAAATAATTTTCTGGAAATTATAAGTATCTAACATCTAATACTTCTATATTATGGTGCCAGGGCTGACTCCATAAGGTAAAAGATTGAAGGTCTCAAACCTCCTCTACCAGAAGCCCTCTGTGTCTACACATCCTAGCTCTTCCTTCTGCTTTGGTGTGATGCTTGGTAATTATTGCTGTGACCATCTAACTTCCAGGAGGGCACCTTACCTTACAAACTCCCCATAACCCTAGAGATCGGGGTCCCACAGCCTACATTCATTTTCTGGCCTTGTAGAATTCAAATGTGCTATTAGGAACATCAACAGTTTCTCCCCACCCCCCACCATTATAAACTAGACCAAACTCATAAGAGAGAAATAAAATAAAATTTTATTTTACAAAGGAGAAGGAATATAAAAATGCTTTTTACAAAGTTTAAATTAGCACATACAAAACATTCTGTAGCAAAAATATAGAGCTGTTCAAATCACATATAACTACTGAAAATAGTAGTATTATTATTATTCTATATCCTATAATAGTAGTATTATTCTATATCCTATAGAATAATAAAAATATAAATATAAAGCTCTGGGCAAGCAACTCTGCTGTAAAGTTGCCTAAACATAGAATTACTGAGCTTGTTCCAAGACAATAAAAACCAGAGACAAAATATTAAACTTATTCACAGTCAGATTAATTTAAAAAAACCCTTACACAATATTTGTAGCTAATTTTTTTATATTCCCAGAGATAACACAGATTTTTCTGTCTCACTGATGCCTAGACTCCCCCTCCAGAGTCTTGGGAACTGCAGTCTGTTAATTCTAAAGCAGCTGGGAAAATGAAACAAACCCCATTTCTCTTCTTAACCTCAATTCCCAGCTACCATATTCATTTTTAAGAGGGAGAGATTTGTAAGGGATCTCCCAGCCTACAGGATCCCAAGCTATGTCTCTGTTAGCTTCAATGTTCATTGAAAGAGAGGCATGTCTGGCTCACAGTGAATCTCAAGCAGGAGCTTGCCTGCCCATTCACTATAGGTAAGTTCTAGACCATCCCAAATGCCATTATTCTCATGAAGTTTCTGAAGTCCAGGAGCATTTTCTTTCTCTCTCTCTCTCTCTCTCTCTCTCTCTGTATGAATATACACTCAAAATACTGAGTACCAAAGAAATAATTTATAAAACAGAATTTTAAAAATCCATTTTGAGGATGTTTACATTGTAATTCAAGTATGACAGTCCACATGGCCAAAATGAATATTTGTGAGGAAAAGAAATATTGTTCCTTCTTACCAGCTTACCAAACAAGTTTCAGAACTCCTTCCATGTTTTAGCTGAATCGAAGCTTTGACTTGTTTCATGCCTGTAGTCAACCAAATTGCCTGCCACCCAGCACACAGTGGACATGATATAAGGACAATCTGCGTCTTAGTTTATGTGAGGCTGTTATTGTATTTTTCTCCCTGCCATTCAAACTTGGAGACTTGACAGAAGAGCTGGAATTATTCGTGTTGCCAATTTGTAAGTGACCCACTACATTTCAGTGAAATAATTGCCTTTTTATATAGGGAAGGACATCATGTCCTACAGTGGGTCAAAGTAAGGTAAATTTTCCACATACTTACCCAGTTGCATTATAACTGCTCAAATTCCTTTCAGCCCAGACAGATAATTACTGCTTGAATGAAATGAGCCATTTCACCTTTGGTAGTTTCCTTCCTTCCTTCCTTCCTTCCTTCCTTCCTTCCTTCCTTCCTTCCTTCCTTCCTTCCTTCCTTCCTTCCTTCCTTCCTTCCCAAGGTCTATAAGTATTACTTAATGGACATAATATACAGTATCTAGCTAGACAATCTTCCAGTAACCTATTTCTATACTTTAGAAAATCACTTTCAGTCATAATGGAGAATTTCTCAGTGGCTATTTTTCCCTTTCCCATCCTCCGTTATTTGTGCATTATCATGAGAACATTAATCCCTTGGTGCCTCATGTAGCTCTGTGAGGAAAGAACATTAAATTAAGAGCATTTTGATAGCATGCCCATGCTGTCATTTAGCCAGTGTTTATCTTGTCATAAGTCATATGACAGTAAATTTCAGAATGCCATTGATATTGTACATACAGCTGTGTCTAATAAGGCTCAGAGGAATAAAAATGTAACCTGAAAGTTAAGAAACAAACTAGAATCTTCTACAGTGCCATCTTAAGTATATTTTTCATGATTGTCTGAAATCATTGGATGATGTTTGAATTCAGGTATCAGATCCTTTGTGGGAAAAAATGATTTTTTATTGCTTGAAAATGCCTGTCTTTATTCTTTTCTTTGAGAAAAGTAGAAAAATTACTGTCCACCCTTTTATCATTGCTTAACCCTTTTGCCTATTTTTTTCCATTGAACATACATTCCTTTTACCAGAGAACATTCTACTCCAAAGCCTGCAAATCTTTTGTTAGTGCTAAGAATCTTACTGCAATCAAGATAATAGTTAACAGGTTCTGTTTAATTGTCAATGTGCCCTCAGATGCCTACAGTAATTATCTCTGGACCTTGGTGCATGCAACAATATCTAGGATTCATGTTGAATATACTGTATTGTCATGAGTGCCGTTGAGCTGAAGACATCAGCGCAATGGCACACATGACAATAGCAAGGAAACAGGGGAAGGGGCTCAAGATAAGTAGCCATCAACTCACAAAGACTGAAGGACAAGAAACAATGGCTAAACGGATCGCGAGGCACACCCAAGCTGTTAGCGCTAACGCAACGGAGATCGCCCAGCTGACAGCAATCACCGGAGGAATAGAGAAACCGATGATGGGCAATCCCGGAACGCCAGCGGGGCCTCGCAACCCCTCACCTACCGGCAGGACAACGTGTTGGACAAAGGGGGGTGACGTAACCGCGAGTGAGGGGGCGCTGACCGGCGCGGGGTATTTAAACCCCGCACCGGCGCGCTCCTGTCACTCTCAGCTTTTTTCCTATACTGTACCTACACCGTGAATAAATCAGAGCCTGTTCCACAGAACCAGTGTCTGAGCATTATTCAGAGGTAGGCAGCGCATGACATGTATACTGTATACTTCTATTGCAGAAAGTAGCCTAAATGAAATAAGAGCATCTTCCATTAAGCTAAAGAGTGTGTATATGTATATGTATATGTATATGTATATGTATATGTATATGTGTGTATGCATGTACTGTATGTGTATATGTATGGGTGTATATGTATGTATGTAACTATATGTGTGGGTGTGTTGGTATTTGTGTTATGGCCTCCTGCACAGTGTTTTCATAACAAGCTTTTCTTTTCCCACCTTGCTAATTTCAGCCCTAATTTCAATCCTAACATTAATTGCATTTTTTTCTTTCAAGCACGTTGTTGAATAGGAATTACTTAAGATGCAGTCCTAAATTAGAACTAAGTATCACGGAAATCATATATATTACTTTGGCTAAGACTACAGTTCTAAATGTTCTTGATGAACCTGTTACAAATGGAGGCATTGCAGGAGAAGGGGAGGGGAGGGGAGGGGAGGGGAGGGTTATTATTTTCAAGAACCGCAGCCTGTGCTGTTTGCTTGTATTTATTCTAGCTCCTTTCTTCATGGACTGCATGAACAATCATTATTCTTTTTAAGTGCCAACAGATACTTATAGTGAGGAAGGTAAGGTGGCTCTAACTTGAAGAATGGCTTGGGCAAAATTCACTTGTCTCCTTTCCCAGGTCTTTCTACTTATTGCTGCAGCCAATGCTAATCTGCTTGACATCCACCATTGAAAAGATCCCAACTTCATAGCCGCTCAGGAAATGAGATCAAGATGATTAACATTTTCTTGCTTGCCTGCTTGAAAAGTGAAGGCAAACAGACAACATCATCAAGGAGGAAAAGTAGCAAGGCCAGAAGCATCAGACATTGGAAATGACCCCTTACTGGTGTGTAACTTTGGTAGGTATCCGGCAGTGCCAGCCTCTGGCCCTAGTTCTGAGAAGGCTAGTATTTCTTAGGACAGTGCAAAATTTTGAAGAGGCAAAGAATTCCTCTGAAGCTGCTTCACAAAGCAAAATGCCCCCAAGTGCTTCTAAAAGCCACGTTGCTGTGTTGCTTCATCTTTTAGGATTGCACCAGAGTGTTGTGTCACCCTAGGGCACAAAGTAGTTCAACAAGGAGACACACAGCCACTTTGCAAAGTTCTAGGATTTCTATGGCACATGGTTTTCTTCTTGATGCCCAGATTTTATAAGTCTGACTACAGCCATAAAATGTCCAACAACAGAACATAGTATGGTGTAAATGTGTCTGAAATGGCAACAATCTTTATTTCCCTTACATTTATTTATTGATCTAATATCTTGATTATTAAACAGAAAGGGACATATTTGACTTGAGAATTCATCCTGTGGCTCATCAGGCTTCATAATGAAGATAATAATTTAAAGCCCTTTCATTTTTTTCCCCCCAATTCTCCACCTGTAATTCAACTCTTAGTAAAAAGCAGACAATATTAAGATTTCTTTTTTGGAGAAAGTGAAAAAGAGAATAACTTTTGGATCTCCAGCTTGAATGTAAATAAATAGAATGAGATTTATTTATTTGTTTGTTTGTTTGTTTTCTATCCCTCCTTTATTATTTTTATAAATACCACAAAGCAGCTAACATACCAAATACTCCTTCCTCCTCCTATTTTCCCCACAACAACAACCCTGAGAGGTGAGTTGGGCTGAGAGAGAGTGACTGGCCCAAGGTCACCCAGCTGGCTGTCATGCCTAAGGCAGGACTAGAATGCACAGTCTCCTGGTTTCTAGCCCATTGCCTTAACCACTAGACCAAACTGGCTCAAACTGGAACAGGTCCACTACCTGAGGCCTGATGCAGAAAAATACCAATTATTCACTCTGCACAAGAGATCCTTGATGATGCAGGGGTTCTATTAGTTGCAATCAGGAGACAGCAAGTCACATTAGTGATCAACACAATTGGAATCACTTACCAATATAAGATTTGCAATGTTATTCCATAAAAATAATTCTTCAGTGTTACATTTCTCAAATCAGTGAAGGACTTTTTAAAAGGACCTATTTTTTGTATGAACATTGATTATGAAAAGGTCTCTCTATATCATTACAAACCCAAATTACATAGTGTTTATTAGTGAGTATTCATTTCTTTGATTATAATAAATCCATTGTATCTTTTGTCCCCCTTTAGAATCACATTTTCATTTCTTTGATATAGGAGCTTGCCTTCTAGCAGACAAGTCAAAGACACCAGCCGGCCTTTTAGCTGTTTCATCACTCTACCAGATGGTATTATAGCTGTAAGAATTTCATGATGTAAATCTTTCATCCATGAATTAATATTGAAGGAACTGGAATAAATGTAATTATATCACTAAGTTTGACTGCTGACAACAGAATGTAATTATGTCACTAAGTTTATCACTATAAATGTAATTATATCACTAAGTTTGACTGCTGACAATAGAATGGGTCATATGTATTCTATGCAGTAACTGGGACCATTGCACTCTGTCCAACCTGAAACAGGATACTGCAGCTATACATCACAATATGTACGATCCATCAGTTCCAAGCTGTTCCAAGCTGGAGTCAACTCCAGGCTGACTCTGTAATTTCACTGCTTATCCTTTTCAACAGGGTTTTAAACTGTGGTCTACCCACAACCACCACTGTCTTAATTTTTTGCTAATCCCATAGCTCTTGCATTATTCAAAGTAATTCATTTTATGGATTACTTTGAGCCTTTTGCTTTTGAAAATTATAGCTTTTAGTTTGTTTACATATTGTTCCTTTCTCCCCATCTGAATTTAGGCTTGAAATAATTAACATTTCTATGTATTATCCCCAGATGTTATTATGACAACTAAAAAAGGATTACTTGTGTCTGGGAAATATGCTTCAGTGTGACACAAATTAACTAACTTATAAAACCTACAAAGATTTTTTCTTCTTTTCCTTTAAGTCTCAATGAGTATTTAATATTACATAATTTGAGAGTATTGCAGATTAAATGTTCCAGTCTAAAGGCTAAGGTTATCTTTTAACCATTATGATTGTTCCATTTCCATTTTAGATAAGATTAATGCTGGCTGACCCTTTTTTACTGTTCTGGCTTTTGAAGAGGAACATTTGGCTGGGAAACAGATTCCAGGTTCCTTTCTGTAGATGACAGTTGACTGCTACACTATTTATTTCATTCGGTTTCCTTAACATTAGATCACTCTTAAATCCAAAAGTAACTCTTGTTTGTTAGAAGTTGGTTTACATTGAAAGCTGAACCATAAACTATCCAACTACTATTTCTTTGTTTCATGGAAACCTACCCAGTGCTATTAATCTGTCGGTCAGTGTCTTACGTAATCTCAGGAAATAATGGTAATTGCAGAATTCATGGTTAAGTTAGTTATGGGAAAGTGTGTCATGCAAATGCAGATATTGGGTCCTATCCATAGTCAATAGGGAACTTCTCTTCAAGTACTTCAACTCAAGTACCTCAATTCAACTGAATTAGTTTAGTTACAAAGTAGTAGATTTAATATGGGAGACCACCAGGAAAACATCAGGCTGTAGACTAAACTGAGAGGTCATAAAAAACACCCAAGAAGAAGCCAAAAGCAAAGCACTTCTGCAATGTCGCTAAGATAACTACATGGTTCTGTCTAGGTTGTTTCCAGATGTTGAACTCACCTCCAGGGAGATTATACCAGTGAAAAGGATTCATCTTTTACCTTACACAGATGGTCACTTTTCAGGGCAATGAGTTTGACTTCCATTTATCATTAGGTGGTACTATTGACTACCATGATTATAAGTGTAATAAAGAAAGCAATGTTATAGTCAACCTTCTTCAATGCTCGATTGAACAGAAGAAAACCATTTCAAGAAAATGAAAATGACAGCATTCTTATAACCATAGAATTCTACTGTAAGAAAGTGTGGTAGTTTTGCACTTTTTCTTTCTTCAAGATTTAATTATGTTTACTGTTTAAACAGTTGTTACTGCTAGAGTTTCACAGGAGTTGAGGGGATTCTGTCTCTTCCACAGAGATTTCACAAACACTACCCAATACTTGCCTGAACACTCTCAGGAAAATGTATATTACATTATCAAACTCCATCAGTCTCTCTCACAGGTGTACTGTTCACTGTTCAAAATATTTAGCAGATCATTGCTCTGGTGACTTTAGCAAATTCCTCCAGTGATTAAGGAAAGTTTAAGATATTTTCCTTACTTTAAGTTCTCTAGTTATTAGAACAGAACTGCCAACAGTGATCTCCTTTAAAAAAAAATACCTCTAAACATTTACTTCCTTATTGGTGGAGAAATACACAAGAAGTATTTTCAATCTACAGAAACCTTTCACATTTCCTTTGTGTTCTTGTTATATACTAAGCATCTCCTGGACACAAGAATGTATTTCAGTACGGTGCTAACAAGACCATTATTGTAATCTAAGTAACAAAGGAAAGCTCATTGTCTGTTTTGCTAAAGATGCTTTGCATTTTTGGTTTTTCATTTTTCAATGTTTATTCCTTTGCAAAATACAAAAAAAAAAAAAAGCACACTAATTTATCTGCATAATTGAATACACAAAAACAGAAATGAAACAAAATGGCTTTCTTGCCTGTAAAACATTATTTGAAAAGCAAAAAACCTATGACATAGTTATGCCCTGGGCTGGAAATCCAATTTTCCTCCCAGACACGCCTGTAGGATTTTTTTTCTTGGATTATTTACTTTAGGTTAAATTGTAGCAGTTATTTTTTTAAAAAAACAATATGATATTATGCACTATTGAAATGAAAGGATGAATATAATCCATGCTAAATTTATTAAATATAGCTGGATATTTGTCAATGTATTTACCAAACTCTGTGCCAGTAACCTCCTAAGCAAAAAGCTGGCAATTTTCAAAGTCAATGACGGCAAATCATAAGCAATTTGCAATCACTAAAAGTTAAAAGGGAGAAATCCTGTGACTATTGTCAGAGTATATGATAGAGGCTTATATGAGCCAGTAGCCTAATTCCCCATACGGCGATGTTCAGTTTCCCTAAAAATACAGATGCAGATTTAAGGATTTATCTAGCTCTCATTCATCCACCTTACCAGCAAATTCAGACAGCATGCTAAATCATGTAGGTCCACCCCTGGCATCTCTCTGATTACTTTGAGACCATCAGTCCATCTGTTCCAAAATTTCAGTGCAGAAGACAACAAACAGGGTTCTTATTCAGCTTGTTTTCTGTCATCCAGGCTTACAACTGACCTATGACTTTTCTCTCTAGAGTATGAACTACACAGCCATAAAGCCATATCCCCAGATCATGATGACCATGCCCAAACTTGTTGTGCCTTAACGTAAGATTCTCAATCAACATCAGGGTAGAATAAACTTTCCATGCTATTAAAAAAGAGCCTGCCTTTGAAAATCTGCTGCAAGGGACGAGTGCCCTCTAGTGCACAAAACTGGCTGGAAAAGATACAGTGTGTATGTTCAAGGAATGCCCATGGCAGCTACCTTTTGCTCTCACCTGGGTTCTTACCCTATGAATAAAAGATGAAAGAGAGAAAACAAGAGGCAAAATTGTGGTACGGATAAGGGAAACATCACAAAAATTTAAAATACCCAATGTTTTGTGGTAATTATTTGTGGAGCCACAGAAGTATATTGAGATACTTGTATGATGTCTCCAAATCACTACCACAGTGAATTCTATTCCATTGCCTCTTTATTTCCTACTTCTTATTAAAGTTCTCACATCAGGAATAGAGAGAAAGTTTTCTGTATAATTTGCAATTTGCAAACAACAGTGATAATGCGACATCTCCTCCCTGATATAAATGAAATGATAGAGACTTGGGATAGCCAGAAGTGGATTTTCATCTAGAACTATGAGTTTAATCCTTTGAGGATCCTTGGAATCCTTAGATCTCAAGATTCTATTTAAAAAACTATAAAGCAAAGTGGATCCTGCATACTTGAAGATGGAGGATTCCTATCCTGGTCCTTAGCAATATTTTGAACTCCTTGTCTTCTTTTTGTGTATGATGCTGCTGACTTTCTCAGCTGAAGCTATGGCAAGGGCACGATTCACCAGTGAACCATCTTTTGTTCTTTCTTTGCTGTGTCTCTTCAAAAAAATTTTTTTTCAAAGTGTATATTCTGTGTCTTTTCTAAACATCTGTATAACTCATCTTCATTTCATTTTTTCCCTTTGAGTTTAGAATAGTTTTAACAGCTATCTATTCAATTTTTATGAATTCTAATAAAGTATGAAACAATCAGAAGCAGTGATTTCAGACCATTTTGTGGGAATGCTTTTTATATGAAGTATGCATAGAAATGCACAAAGAATAGTTTTGTGGCATCTGGAAAAAATAATACATTTCTGGTAGCACAATGAGCACAAAAGGCAAAATGTAAAAGGGATAGAGTTACTATGTAGTGTTCATGTACATATCTCAGCTGAGGGCAGCCTAAGCAGAGCCAGGCAGAACTCAGAAATACAAAGGCTGTAGACTAGATTAAAAAAGAAAAAGAAAAAAACCTGGAAGAAAGCAATGGCAAACCATTTTTATATGAATATCAGAAAAATAACATAGAAATCTCCATGTAGGCATCAGTAATCAGACTCAGGGAATCTTTGTTCTAATGGTCTAAGTTTCTATTTGGAGTTCATGTACAAAATAAGCACATGCCCATCCATTCATTTCACCAGTAACATAACAGGGCAATTGAAACCTGCTTCCTTGCATTCCACTATAATGAAATGTATGGATATTGTACTATTAAAATAAAGAGATATGTATTTCAATATAGTTAATTGAGACAGTCTCTTGGCTTCAAGCCTTTCTTCTGGTATCTACCCCTGGCATGTAGAGTTATTTAACTGATTAATCAGGGATGCTTTTTCACAATGTATGGTTTTACAATGATGTTCATCTAAAAAGTTAATGGAAGATGTAAAAAGCAGGTATCTGAACTTGTACATCTTTTCTTTTTTGATGTAGCTTTTAAAAATGTTTATTCAAGAGTAAGGTGGTAAATCAGCCCATATTTTATATACAGGGAATTGTTTATCTTTTTTAGAGCTATTTGTCTTGTAGATATCTATAAGTGCATTAAGAGTCATTTAAAGCCACATAAACCTCATCTAATGTCACAAAAATTATGCGTTAAAAGTTTTGTTTCAAAGACAACATACTTTAAAAAAAATAAATTAAACTTTTTCTTGCCAACAAATCTTCTGTCTTTGTATATCCTATTGACTTTTGTTTTCTGTTTTCAATAATAATAATAATAATAATAAAACAATCTGACTACTGTGTGGTAAAATGTAAAAGGATACTTTTTTGGAAAATGATGTAACAGTTGTGTGTTCTCTAACCCTGTCCATAATATACTGTTAATTGTTTAGTGCTACATTTTTTGCAGTAAACTGTCCTACTGATGGCCCTCTGTACAGCAGCCCAAGTACACTCTGGCACAAACCCATTTCTCTGGCAGTCAAACCCTTAGTGTATTCCTGAAATTGAATTTCATTATTAGCAACAGACTTACAGCCATATGGAAATTATATGGTATCCTTCTTCACATATGTATCCCTAAACACATATACATTATATATACAGTAGCTCCATAAAAATATGGCCATAGGCTCTTCTCTTGAGTTAACTGTCCCCAATTGTCTTCCTGTCACCATCACCATCACCATCACCATTATTATTATTATTATTATTACTATTATGATTACTACCACTACTCCTACTATCCTGGCTGGTGAAACCTTCTGTTTTCTTCCTTGCTACCAGGGCCATCTGCATGTTAGTGGGAGTCCCCTACCAAACCATGGGGCCTAGAGATGCACGATAATGTGGAAGATGACTTGAAACCATCCAATTTTACACACCTGACAACACAAACAACAAAATCCTAGGCGGCATCTCCCAGACCCTCAGGAGACAGAGATCGGGAAATATGATATAGACCAGACTTCCCCTAGCTAGTACTCTCCTGATGCTCCCTCCTGCTATGGCTGGCTGGGAAACTCTGCAGACTCTAGTTCCAACACATCTGGGAGGCAAAATCTTTCTGGCAATCTTCTGAGTCTGACAGGTTTCCTGTTACATCCTTAAATAGCCTTTGTTAGAATGAACTAAGTCACACTCCACATTTTCCTAGGATGGGGGTCTGGATCAGAGCCCTCCAACAGAAAGGAAGAACTTCTGAACATCCCATGTAGCCAAAGGAGATTGGTCCCAAGTGAAGCACGGAAGGCCCCATTGCCACTGCAGGTGGTGGGAAGAAGCTATCCTGGGGTGAAATGCCATCCCTGATCAGGTGGGGATGACTACCACATCTATCCACTCACTCAAGGGAACAACAGAATCGTGAGTCTTTCTTTGGCCTCAGGCATGATACGACTCTTCCCACCTCCCCCCCCCCCATACCAGATGCTTCACTCCTACTGGATGTCTTAGGTATTACGTCACACGGAGGGCAGTAGGCGATTGGGAGAATGCTGCCCGTTTCTCCTTTTTTAACTAATTATAAAGTCGCCTTCTCCACTTCTCTGCTCCTGATTTTGCTGAAGAGTTCCGAAGCCCACAAGAGATACCCTTCTCGTGGAAGTAGACCCAGCGGCGCCGGCGGCTTGAAGTCGTCCCTTCTCTTCGGTAAGATTGATTTGGGTTATTGCAGTGGATCCTTCTTCGCCAGCTGCCGTTCCTTTTCTTCCTTTTCTTTCCGTGTGTTCATCTCCTTCCTTCCTTCCTTCCTTCCTTCCTTCCTTCCTTCCCCTGCAGTCGGTCAGCTTCTTCGGAGAGAAACCCCGCGCAGCTCTTCCGTAGGCGTCTTCGCCGAGCGGCTCTGAGCGAGAGACTTCGGCGGGAGCTGCCGCTCTCTTTAGAAGCGCGTCCGCGCAACCCGGAGCAGAAAAGAAATGTAAGTCTGGGCGCGGGGGATGGGGGGGGGAGGCTGGGCTCCGGGTCTCGGCTTTTCCTCAGCCTGGATTTCACTCACGCGCCTCCCGTGGCTCGTCGCCGGCGGGGATGAAAACGAAATCGGATTACGCGGGAAACGGGAGGAAATTCCTTTCGCC
The DNA here is from genome assembly GCF_035149785.1 of Candoia aspera. NCBI lineage: Eukaryota > Metazoa > Chordata > Lepidosauria > Squamata > Candoiidae > Candoia > Candoia aspera. The sequence continues at coordinate 170,882,845 of NC_086155.1, read as the reverse complement.
CCTGGATATATTTCGGGATCTAGAATTGTTCATTGTTCAGTGTCAAATAATCCCGTGAAAGTACATGAAGGTATCTGATCGTTTACTTAGTTTGTTACTAGGATTTGTCCCGCCTTTTTTCTCGCCAGTGTTAACTTTCAGAGTTATACCGATTCAAAAGCCAAGCTGTAGAGAAGGGTGGTTCTGTAATATTATGAAATGAGCCATGTGAGATCTGATGAGGGGGGAAAAATCACACGCGACTTCAAAAAATATATTTTAATCCTGTGATCTTTAATTGCTTCTATCAGAATGTATGGAATTTAGCTGCATGCACATTTGTCCAAATATGTGATGATATTGTTGCTGGTGTCTTACAGCTAAAAATACTTCGGATTCTTTTTCTGTATGTATTTGTTAATGCAATCTATTGCAAGAATAAAAAAGCAAAATACTGTCACTGAATTTAATTCTTCGTTTTTTTTGCAGACCATGACATTGCTTCTGAGATGTTATTTCTTGCTTTTGGCTCTTAGCACATGCCTTATCCTTACTGTTCAGGCAGAATGTACAAAAGATTGTGCATCCTGCACCCATCAATTGGCATATCATGCTGATATCAACCCCTTGGTAAGCAGAATTTACTCATTACTATTTTAAGATTCTTCTTCCCAGCTCAGCTGAAAACTTCATACAGGCACAAATAGATTAAAAAAACTCAAAATTAGACAGATCACTAACATAGATAAGCCACTCAACAATGGACTTGAATTATCACTGAAGAACTTATCTGTTCCAGGTTATTGTCCACATATATTTTCACACATTGCATTGAATCTAATATATGTCAGCTAAAGATAGAAGCACTACAACATTGAAGGTTAGTAGATATTCTTGATCAACAAAATTATAATAGTACATAAAGTATTATTTATATGATTTTCTCCCCAAGGAGTTTAAGCGTGTATGACTTCATTCACCAGTAAAATATTGCCTGAAAGTGTTAGATGTTAGATTTTTATTTTATTTTATTTATTATTTTATTTTTTTGTGCCTTCAAATCAGTCATGACTTCTGGCATCAACCCAGGCAAGTCCCTGCACTTTGCTTGGCTTTTTTTTTTCTTTTTTTCATAAGTGATTTGCTACTGTCTTCTTCCTAAGGCTGGCAGGGGTCACCCAGCTGGGTTCATGCCTAAGGCAGGACTGGAACTCATGGTCTCCCAGTTTCTAGCCTATTGCCTTAAACCACAATACCAAAGTGGCTCTCAGTCTTAACAGTACTATACATTACATATTCAAGCTATATATACTTCACTGACTAATTAATGATGAATATTCATTAAACTTATTGGCATGGATACTACTACATTCCTGTACTTCATCACAGATAGACCAGTGAGTTCACCAGGATGAGAAGTCCTCTATAACTCACTGTATTAGAATATACTTGCTCTTGCTGTAATCTATAAAGAGTTGATGGAATAGCAAAGGAAACAAAAGCGATGGGCATATTTGCACATTTCAACTCATTATCTTGCAAAATTAGTGGAAGCTATAAGTTTTAGGACTAGCATGAACACCAATGACTCAATTATATGGTTTTGTACAGTCTCCCTGTATCTTGCTAATCTCATATTATTATAGTGATGGCAGAATTAATACCATTGTTGGTTTTTGTAACCCCTTCTTTGGGTCAGTCCAATGAAGATTTTATTATCTTCATTGCACTGACCCAAAGAAGGGGCTACAAAAACATTGTGATGGTGGACATTGTCAACCATCTGATTTTATCAAGGCATATGAACTCTTAAGTGAGAAGAATAATATGATCCTGGAAAGATCAGCATTATTAATATGGGTAATTTCTATTTAAACCTGGGCTTGATTTTGCTATGAAAGTGTGTTTGGGAAGGTATAGCATACTTTTTCTAGTTTTGGAGATTTTTTCTGGCGATTTTGTTCTGAATTATATGGATCAATCATACTATATGTATACATGTTGAAGCTTGTAGGTGGTTTTATCCAACTAGTGTCTGCTTTCTTACATTTTTGTAACTATGTAGCTACACTGATGTGCACATGAGGGAACTGAGCTTTTATTGTGCAAATAGTGCTCCTCCATGCCAGATGGCAAATATTTTTTAACAAAATGCTCTTATATTTGTTTTATTTTATGATATATTTTTCTATCAAGTCTAAAAACATCTCATGATTTTCATCCTATTGCCTTTCAATTTGTTCTCACAAATTCGGGAATTTGGTAAGGCTGAGAGACACCAAAGGGTCATGTCTGAGTTTCGGTGATAACTGAACCTGGATTGCTCCAGTTTTGCATTTTGGGTCTAATCTGACCCAAATCAATATAAATTTCAAAAACAGCTTGTGATATCTTAAGGGAGATCCGCTTTCTTTCTTTCTTTCTTTCTTTTTCTTTCTTTCTTTCTTTCTTTCCCTCTCTCTCTCTCGGGGAATTCTTTTTTTTTTTTAATCTCACCAGGTCCATAAAAGAATGTGTGTTCTTCTATATAATTCCTTTGGTTAATAATTAAGTAAGACAACTGAAACTAATGAAATTATCATAGGGAGAAACATGTGTCTGCCTATGTTCTCAGCGTTGATGCCTTTTGCAATTCAAAAGCAAAACAGCAGCCAACAGCTCATTATATGAATGAGCTTCCAGACCTTCTACCAGAAACCACTAGCCGCAACATTTCACTGAAATATCAGTCTCTGTGAGACTGTGAATATTTAGAATTATATTTTTTGAAAGTAAAAAGTGTTTTGTTTGAAGTATTACACTCATTCTTTGGCATGCACATGAAAAGCAACAGCAGCATTTTGGAGTTTGGGTTCAACCATACTCCTCTTAATTCATTAGGCTCATTTGCTTCATTATTATTCCCATAAATACTGTATATACGGTACATTACAGGAAGATAACATTAACCAGAAATAATGAGGGAAGAGAATGGAGGCAAAATAAAATAAAAGTAAGCAGCAGAGCCAAAAGATTAAACACATCTTCCTTTATCAGACTTTTATTGTGGAAAAAAACGAATGTCAGCCCTCAAGATGAAGAAATGGTACTATGGCCACTAAAGGCATTACTTAAGTTACAGTAAACCTTTGAAGAATCTCATGAATGGTTGTGTTGGCTGAAGATGAAAGTTATAATCCAGCAGAACTGGATAGTATCAGGTGAATATATCTATGTAGACTTCCACGAGTAAGTCCCACTGAGTATAGAAGGACATAGTTCTGAGCAAATATGCCTAGGATTGCATTAGATGAGACAGCAAAATGAATTGAAATTCATCAGTTGATTGCTTAACTCATTAATATCTTGCTTAAATTTGCGTAGAGATAGCCATTTATTTTTCCTTTTGTTAAATCGCATCTTGAATAACAAAGTCCTTTCTATAACTATCTCATTTGATTTTCCTTCTTGGTTTAGAATAGTAGAGGGAAAAAAAGCAAAAAAGGTTAGGCAATATTCTCGTAAAGAATTAAAGATTTCTCATAAAATAAAGTCATACACACAGGAGACAGCATAACATATCACAATTCACTAACTCTAGGAATTACTGACATATTTCACTCACCAACTGAATCTCTGCAGAGGTTAAAAAATTTTTGGATATGAAATTTTAACACTAGTGGGAAGCAAAAAAGGAGCAAGAGCCAAATATTCTGTTATACTTTGAAAACCAAGAATTTTTTTTAAGTGTATCTGTATACAGTAATGTTCACACACAACTCTATGCATCACAGTTCTGTTGAAGTATATTGAATATAATTTATAACCAACTATTCATATTCAAGCATGCAGGATTTTCCTACTTCAGAGAAATGGGGTGAATCCCTCGGGATTCTCTAAAGATCCCTAATTAATGTCAATTAACCTTTTATCAAAACTGAGCTGTAGGGAGTAAACTGGTAGAAGGAAGCCGCAGTCAGAACTGTTAAATCAAGCTAGTACAATTCCAAGCAGGAAGATCAAAAGCAAAAGCAAGCAACAAATGTTTAAGCAAAGCCGAAGCAAACTTTCAGTATGAACAAGAAGCATTTGCTATGAAGAAAGCTAATGACCAACTTCAGTAGTTTGAATTAATCACATATCCAGGAACTAGGGACTGTCCATTAGGATGCTTTGACATGTAAACTTGGCTTACTACATGAATCCTATGTGCTTAGATCTTTTTTTATTCTAGTTTCTGAAGTTCATAACATCCTTCTAGTAATCAGAAATAAAAGGAAAAGCCAATCCAGAATGGAAATAATATACCTCATCTTGCAAGAATGTGAGCTATTTGTTTCCAAGCAATGATGAATTCCAGAATGTCAAGAGAATTAGAATAATTTCTCTTTTGAAAATCTGCATTATTTCAGTTAGGATGACATATGGAAGGGGACAATAAGTGTCAGAGACATAATGAAACCAACATTTGCCTTCTGAAAGCTATGAATAAGAATGTTTATATGCTAAATTATCATACTTTTCAGTACTTTTAACATTTTGCAGATTCTAATGGCAAGACCAAGAATGGAGCAAAAAGAAAAAAAAAGTTACCATACACTAAATTACACCTTGGAAGGAATAAAGGCTGAGGAAATTAGGAGTGGATTTAGAATATGTAGATGCTGATCTTTGTTCTACTTGGCTACTCTGAATGAATTCTCATGCTCCAAATTGTTTAATATTAAGTGTATAGTTTTTGCACAGTTTAATCTTCATTTAGTAGGGTAACTAATAGAATATTGCATAAGAACTTTAGCTTGGATTCCATCAGACATTAAGAACAGCCAGTAACTGAGCATGCAAACTATCTACTGAATCCACTGTCAAGAACTTGCATATAATTCTAAAAAATAAATGCAGAGATCAAGCCTAGTAAATGTGTTTGGTATATGTGTCTCATTTCCAGGAATTGCCCTCACTGAAATGGAATAAGCAACAATGCAAATTAAGCATTTTTATTGATTGCATATGAACCAGGTAGGGAAGAATGGGATTTATGTCTGGACTTTTGTGTTTCTACCTGCCATGCAGTGAAAGAACTCTGAAATCTCTTTTTGGAGCCAACCAGATCTTTTTAAGCAGAAGCCTCTATTTAAAAATTAATATGCCTTGTTGGCACAACCATTCAAATAACAACACTGTATAGGCTGTGATATATTCAAGTTTAGTATAGACTCATTAAAATCAATGTAATTTTAATTAATAAAAACTGATTTCAAGGTATCTAAGCATAATTTAGATTAGTCCTTTTCATGCTATAGAAAAGGGGCAGGGAAATAATTCTTCCCTACCCTGAAGTTCTCTGTGTTTCCTCAAAGGTTGGGAAAACTGCATGCAATACGCTGCAGCGGGAAGAAGCCATTGGTGAAAATTACTCCTAAATTACTCCTTACTAAAAATCAAGAAGACGTGCTCCAGTAGTAAAAGGATTGACAGTCATGAATAGAACCTCTGAGAAATTATATCCCTTAAAATATTTTTTCAAGAGCCTTTCTTCTATCCATAAACTGGGCAATCCTGTATTTCACAAGTCATGCATAATAGTTATCACTATTGTCAGACTACTGCTTTGAGAAGTACATCAGTAGAATCTTGTCAATTCCATCTAAAATAAATCCTTTAAAATACTTAGAAGTTGATCATTGGTCAGACTTTGATCACCATTTCAGAAAGATACAAAAAAAATGGTCAAGTACATTTGTTTTGTTTTGTTTGGCCATATTCAGAATTTGAAATTCTGAAACATTTTGTAGATATAAGACGACATTTCAAATGTTATTTATACTTCTCACATGAAATTATAAATCAAACTATTTTTCAGGCATGTACATTAGAATGTGAAGGAAAACTGCCTTCTGCCAAAGCCTGGGAAACCTGCAAGGAACTTCTTCAGATTACTAAACTGGGCCTTCCCCAAGAAAGCAGCAGCATCCTAGTGGACAGTCCAAAAGAGGATGAGAGCCATTTGCTAGCCAAAAAATATGGTGGCTTCATGAAAAGATATGGTGGCTTCATGAAAAAGATGGATGAGCTCTATCATGTAGAACCAGAGGAGGACCCCAATGGAGGAGAAATTCTTGCCAAAAGGTATGGAGGGTTTATGAAGAAAGATTCAGATGATGATGGCTTAGCTAATTCTTCTGATCTCCTGAAGGAGCTTCTTGCAACAGAGGAAAATGCTGAAACAGGGCACTATCAGGACTTGACTGATAGTGAGGTCATCAAGCGATACGGTGGCTTCATGAGAAGCATAAAGCGCAGTCCAGAGTTGGAAGGTGATGCCAAAGAATTACAAAAGAGATATGGTGGTTTCATGAGAAGAGTGGGAAGGCCAGAATGGTGGCTGGACTACCAGAAAAGATATGGTGGATTTCTCAAGCGGTTTGCTGATACGCTTCTTCCTTCAGAAGATGATGGAGAAAATTATTCCAAAGAGGTTCCAGAGATGGAAAAGAGATATGGTGGATTTATGAGATTTTAGCATCTCTCATTTTGTCCTTTTGGTCCCAAATCAAAGACTGCCTCATTGATCATAATTTATTGTAACGTGTTGCTTGTACTGTACAGTTTTTTACTGTCCTGGTTAATAATGCAACCTGTTGTCGGTTATTTCAAGTTTTGTGCTCTTTTAAGTCAAAAATACCTTCTGTTTTAGTCTAATCTGTCTATGTTGTATTTTCATGCAAAATCTATTTTAATTACCATATCCATTTCTTTAAAGAATGTAATTGTTTAACTGTATATACAATAAATTCTTCATCTTAACTGCATAAAATATCCTGAAGCATTGTTTTCTTAATAGTCACTGCATTTATAGACAGCAAGATTTTACAGTGCAATCTTTTTGCATATGTAAGTTTTATGCTGCCCATGAAATAGAAATTAAAATGAAATCAATCATTATTTTATCATTCACTTCCTGAAGATATTACACAAGGTTACTTTTAAAAATCCTTCTATATTTCAATAGCTTAACAAAATTTAATATTTTAAGCTTAAGCTTACTATTCACTGCAACCAGCCTATATGATTGTAAAGAACACATTACATCAAAGCAATAAACCTATCTGATATAATGCAGAGATATTAATTTCATAATAATTTGTATAATGGGCTTGTAAACTGAGTAAGCAATGCAATTTTCTTAAACCATATGGCTTTCTTAGAGAAAATTAAGAATGCAGTCCTACAGTCTTCTACTATGCAATAAGACTCAATTAATTCTACAGAGTAATTTCTGAGTAGATACATAGAATTGCACCATAAAACTTCTATAGTTATGAAATTACCAAGCTACTAATAGACCTTAAATCCAACAATCTCATAGCTTCTAACAGAATTATCATTCTACAAAAATATATTCGCTGAATTCAGAATTGCATTCATGCACTATATTTCAGGATTGTCAAATTCTGTTTGTCTCCAGATATAAAGAGTTCTTTTGCAATCAGGCCTGGGCATCATGAGCCCAAACTGTAGCTATGTTAGCTTCTTCAATCACAGGAACTACCTATATATGTATAGTTACTTCATAAAGTTACACTGCATAGCATTACAAATGCTAATTAGTACTAATTTGTGACTTTACAATGGAATGTGGATGAATAAAGGGAAAGCAAGCTACAACTCATTGTATTCATTTTGCCACGGAAATAGTAAAGTTAATGAGAGAACCCTAGATACAACGTATCTTGAGCACTTTCTCATATGTTACAAGGTAGGATGGAAAGAGTTGTATACTGTATGCTGAAATTGCAGTATTCCTCTCTTCTAACCTAGGTGTGGCATATTTAGGAAAATGCTCATTATCTTTATAGAAAGAGGTTTAATAATGAGCACTTTGCTGAATATACGGGAGATAGCTAAGCAATTTTATATATCATGCATTATATCAAAAAGACTCTTGCTGCTTTTGGCCCTCTTTACCTAAACTTTGCAAAACCCCTTGATACATCCCACGATCATTCTGTAGATCATGAAGGAGATACAAATTGAGGTTTTTAAATTGTACGTGCTCTCTTTACCAAGCATGTAAGTGATATTGTGAGTAGTCTAGGATTAATACTACACTGGTTATTCCATTTGTTCTTTGTTTCTACACACAGGATTATTCCAAATAATTAGAAAAATTGCATTTTTCTGTGGACTGTCCCGACACCTTGGCTCAATGATCCAATTGTTCCCCCCCCCCCACAAAAAAAAGGAACCAAATCTGAGACTTGGCAGACTGCTAAGAATAATGTACTGTTCCTAAAGATGGCAAAGAGATTTGAATAACCTCATTGCTTGTCTATTTCCTTCACTGATGGGATTAAAGGAAGCCACTCATGGAAAAGCAGATTACTATGCAAATCATTCCCAAATCATCCCATCAATGGAGTGATGTAATGAACTCCATTACATCAAAGATACCTGTAAATTGGCCAATCCAGACAATGGTACAAAAAGTCTAATCCTGAAGCATCCCCATCACTAAACAGATCAACTTGGGCATTATCTGGGTACCTTTCTGGTATATTTTGTTTCATATTTCAGTTTCTACCTGCCTTTTGTATTAATGGTTTTTGTTAATCAGATCTACATCAAAGAAATAAGAACCTCACACAAATTTTCTTTTGCTCCATGCATTATGTAAGGAAATACAGATTCTATTGTCCTGACATACCCTGATCAAGATAGCCAGTTTGGTTTAGTGGTGAAAGGCAATGAGCTAAAAACCAAGAAATGGTGAGTTCTAGACCTGCCTTAGGCACAAAGCCAGCTGGGTGACTTTGGTCTGGTCACTCATTCTCAACCCTAAGAAGAAGGCAATGGGAAGCCACTGCCTGAAATGTTGTCAAAAAAACTGCCAGTCACTGCAGCCCTCCACCGATTTGGGCTTCATGGCAGAGTGGCTAGATGGAAGGCTTTCCTTAGTGAAAGCCTGCTTGGAGTTTGCAAATAAGCATCTGAAACACATGAAAGCCCGCTTGGAGTTTGCAAATAAGCATCTGAAGGACTCTCAGACTGTGAGGAACAAGATTCTCTGGTCTGATGCAACCAAGATTGAACTGTTTGGCCTCAATTCTAAACGTTATGTCTGGAGGACTCCAGGCACTGCTCATCACCTGCCCAATAGTGTGAAGCATGGTGGTGGCAGCATCATGCTGTGGGGGTGTTTTTCAGCAGCAGGGACCAGGAGACTGGTCAGGGTTGAGGGAAAGCTGAATGGAGCAAAGTACAGAGATATCCTCAATGAAAACCTGTTCCAGAGCACTCAAGACCTCAGACTGGGCCGAAGGCTCACCTTCCAACATGACAACAATCCTAAGCATACAGCCAAGACAACACAGGAACACATGGCTTAGGGACAACTCTGTGAATGTCCTAGAGTGGCCCAGCCAGAGCCCTGACTTGAACCCTATTGAACATCTCTGGAGCGACCCGAAAATGGCTATCCACCAATGGTCCCCATCCAACCTGATTGAGCTTGAGAGGATTTGCAAAAAAGAATGGAAGAAAATCTCCCAATCCAGGTGTGCAAAGCTTGTCACGTCATACTGAAAAAGACTCGAGGCTGTAATTGCTGCCAAAGGTGCTTCAACAAAGTACTGAGTAAAGGGTCTGAATACTTATGGACATGTGATATTTCAGCTTTTCCTGTTTAATAAATTTACAGACATTTCTAAAATTCTGTTTTCACTTTGTCATTATGGGGTACGGAGTGTAGATTAATGAGGAAAAAAATGAATTTGAACAACTAGTATCAGGCTGCAACATAGCAAAATTGAAAGAAGTGAAGGGGGTCTGAATACTTTCCGAATGCACTGTATTTTACTTTATCCTATAATTTATTATATATTTTACCCTACAGTTATATCCTCTATCCTTGACACTGTTCTCTTTTCCCTCTGTTGATTTCTATCCAACCTAGTTTTAGTTCTGTTTTCCTTTTATGTGGATTATCTATTTTTCATAACAGATAATTTAATTTTCACTGGCTGGGATTGGCTGATTTCCCTTGGCCATTTCTTTCTTTCCCAACTTGGTTCCCCACAGGTCACTCAGCGTGGTCTGCTACCAGAGGCTGGTGAGGGTTGGGGGTAGAGGGTTGATCTTGAAGAAAATGCTACTGACTGGGCTTGCTAGTACTGTGGTCATATTTGATTCCTCCACATGCAAAACCACTTTGGGCTCATTTTCTGTCATGCCCTGAATGCATGCCATTTGTGTCTCTAAATATATTGCAATCCATTGACTTTTGTACTGCTGTTGCACCATCACTCAGTCTTTCACCAACTGCTGCTCTTGAGTGCTACCGTACTGGTTCCTTGAACGCTACTACTGCTCTTCTCCAATGCTGCCATTCCTGTTCGTGGATGCTGCCACCATCACTCAATCATTGCATCTGCTTTCAGCACTTTAAGCCACCCTCCTGCACATGGATCAACACTGTCTTTCCATGAGACAAGATTATTTAACAACAAAAACAGCCTGGACAGCTTTAGGTGTGTAAGTTGGGCAGGGAGGTATACATGTCAGCTCACACACTGAGTAGGCAAGGCCCACACCAAGTAAGTCTACATGCCAGTGGGAGGGAGTGACAAATAAAGGAAAAACTGCTAATCAGGGTGTTCCAACAGGGATGAAACTATCTTGGCAGGTGAAAATGGGTTCAGCAGTGAAGGAGAAGAGGATTCAGCATACAGTGTGTAGTGTTCTATGGCAGAGGACTGTAGTTGGCACTGGGTGAGCAATATTTAGCAGGATGGATGAAGAAGCCAAAGGCTTTTCAGTGGGGAAGGAGAAACCAAGAGTGATGGTAGCAGAGCTGGGACAGGAGAGGTCATCCTTGTAGGCTGAGGAGAGGGAGAGTGAATGGGGGAATGAAGCTTAGGCAGCAGCTACCCCAGGTTTATTTATTCAATTTATATAGCCGCCCATCTCAAACCAGTGACAGAAGATGTCTGATATCAAGAGTAGCCCACCACCCTGGGGTCGCCGCTTGGATTAGCAGCACCACCAAAACTAGAAGGTATGTAGGCTCCAGTGGCAGCTCACAGCTAGAGGGAACAGAAGCCCAGCTATGGAGAGAGAAAAGGCGTTAGTTCTTCCCTATTCCACAGCTGGGAGAATAGCCAAGACCAATTAAGTCCCTGGTAATTGCCAGCAGGCGGCTATAATAAAGACGGGCTCCAGAAAAGGGGACAAGAACAAAATATAGTTAATGTAGTATACAGTAGATTTATAAACTAGGATTAGAAAAGCAAGCTATTAGGAATAATTATAAGAAAAGAAATAAAGGCTATAGCTGTAAAGTTAATAGCATATAAAAACTATAGAAAGGGCTTTTTTGTAAAAGGATTATAGAAATAAGGTATATGATCAGTTTAGAATACTGTATAGGACATTTTATATATAAGGATTTTATGAATTAAGTATAGAATTACTGAATCACAACCTTGTCTGATTAAAAACAAAATATTTTGTACCTTTCTTTTTGTAATAAAAACACTTTCCAAATGGAAGTTGGCTTGTGTTCTGCTGGGGTCTGTCACGCTTCCTGAACCTAGGACAGCTCCACTCTGAGTTTTCCATGTAGAAATCTCCCGATTCTTTTCTTGAGTTATCCAGTACTATCTGGAAAAAGACCCACTGAATCTGAAGCTTGGCCCCACATGTCAGGACTTCCCTCCTGACCCTGTTACTTCACAGAGATTAAATTTTCACCTATAAATTGCTAGTTCAGATGCTCAGGAAGCTGCTACCCCAAGGTGGTCAGCCAAGTTCAAATATTTATCCACCCTTTAGTTTTATATCGAACTGTTGTGACATCATGTTATTAAACAATGACTACATCTCAACTGCCCCCAACATTAATCCAAGAGTTTATTATGTCAGATAAATTATCCAGATGTTTGTTCTTGAAAAAGCTTAAGGGCTAAATCACATGATACACATTTTGTTTCTTGCTCCACTGATGCAGTTTAATTATAAGCACGTGGGTGCTTAACCTGGATTGGGTTTTCCTTAAATCTAATCCTTCCCTTAATCCATGTGTGGGTTTGTTATTTCTTATTAGGCACAGGATTATTTAAAATCAAAAAACCAAAACCTCACTTGGCACCAAAGGAGTCTTTTTAAAAGTGGAGTGAGAAAAGCTACTTGAGGTTTCCCACAATACCTTATGGAGTAGAATCAGATTCTTTCAACTTTATATAAGCAGGTGCAAGTGTATGGGTGGCAATTTGAGATCGTGTATGATGTAAATGACTTGGCATAGGTGACTGACAGAATGTGGAATTAATGGCAACTCACCTGAATGCATCACCTCTTTTGGACTAGAAGAATAAATAAAGTGACAGGCATTAAATCAACAGTATGGGCCTAAGAATAAGTAAGACTAGGAACCAGTTCCAGAGCAGCAGTTTTTGATCCATTCAGTTGTGATTTTGCTTTAGCTAAAAATTGTAATAAAATATATTAGAACATTAAAATGAAGTTAAATAATTATATTATGATTAAATCAATACAAGTTACTGAAACAAAAACTGGTTTATTATATTGGAGCTGCTCTTAATATTTTAGTTACCTTCTATATTGCTTCCTTCTCACCAGTACTAAATGAATAGCAAATCCCATTATTTCATTCTGTACTGATCAGGTAACAGAAAACATCTCCCCACTTGTATTTATGGAACCAATTTAAAACCAGTTACAAGTAACAAATCACATTAAAATAATTCCCTGAAGTGGATTTTGTTCCTTCTTTGAAATATCTGCTCTATTCCAAGAAAGTATGTCAGGCAACTTTATAGAACAGAGTCAATTTAAACATATTTAAATGAAAGAAATAAATCTTATCACAGAATGAATAGGAATGTGGCTTATGAAAACTAAAGAACTAAAGGTATTTGGAACAACAAGAAATAAGAAGCTATAAAAGGCAGTGACAGTGCTAGAATTTGGGACCTAGTGTTCATCATATATAATTAATTCTTCCAATATTTGTTCTATGTTAGTGAAATGTATTAAAGACAGACATTTATTCAAACTGCAATCTTGTATACAATCTTGAATACAAACCACTGCTTTTCGTGGGACTCAGCATAGTTCCTGATGATTTTTTTCACAGTCCAATGTCCTTACTTAATCTGTGGTATATTATTGGAGGGTTCCAAAAATGTAACCTTTTCATATCTTACCACATTACTTTTTCTATCTTCCTTATGATATATACATTTTCATTTAAGCATGCTGAGTGGTTGGACCATGTAGGTTAAAGAAATCTAAAATAGGTAGTATGAGAAAAGCTGGAAGCCTGAAGAAATATATGTCTTCAGTAACATATTTAATAATATTGCCATGTTTTCTTGTTCATGCAAACAGTCTGCATGGCAATAATGTATCAGTGTCTTGGCCCCTTTGGATGGATCTTCATCAGAGGAGGAAGAGGAGGATCAAGGGATGGATACCAAGCAGAGTCCATTCTGAGAGCCAATACCAACTGTAGCACTAAGGTTGTAGAATTGACAAAGTATTTGTAATCCATCTCAGTGCAGCCTGCATCCACACAACCACCTTGTTCTCTGTCTTCTCATTCTTTCCCATCCCCATCCCAATTTAAATCCTATATAAGACACACAACTATCAGTCCTTGTGAGGGAGCCCCTACTCTTACCCCTATTCCCCCACAATTTCTACTGTAGTGTTCTACTGTTTACTATTCTTTCTCCTTCTCAACTCACTTTTGCCCAGTTCTCTAGCAACTCAAGTCACCTGGCATTTCCTGTGCCACCCTCTACAGTCCACAACTGTGTTTTCCTTCCTGCCATCTCTTTGCAGGTTCCTATCTGGCTTTAGCTGCCCAGGCATCTTTCCCCTGGCCATGGATCAGCTGGTTCCTGGCCCTCAGCTGCTGCTTCCTCTGCTCCACAACTCATCCAGTTGCCTTTCACTCCAGCAGCATCTCCTGCCAAACTCAGAAGAACCCCCCCATCCCCCTCCCCCTCCACCTTCTGTCTAACTGCTCTGACTTTTTTTATACTTCTTTCTTTCAAAACCTATTTGCCAGCTTGCAGGTAACTAAGGATTTTTAACTTCTTTGCCTTTTCTCTGTAGCTGCCAATAAGTCTAAGCTATGCACCTGGCAATCAGACTACTAAAAAAACTTTGATGTTGACAATCATACAGAACATCTTTTTTGGTTCAGGGCAGGACATTCTTCCTCCAGCAAAGTGCAACTGAATTGCTATCGGATCCTAAGCATGGACAGTGAAAAGGGTATACTTTACTGGAGCCAGCCAGTCAGCTACCCTATTTACAGGAGAAAAAAATAATGAAAAATAAATTGTAGGTTCTGCTTCAAAATACATATGGAAAATTATATCATACCTACAAGGGTCTCCAGGGTGAGGTTTTCTGAAACCAGGCAGAAGCAACACCATGAGCAATTAGATGCCGAACGTCCTCATGCGATGGATCCTACAATGTGTAGTTTGAGAGAGATTATGCTTCCCTGTGTGGTATGTTCTCTCAAGAATAAATGGTTCGGTGTCACTGGTGCATATGAAGAGGAGAATGGGACAAAGAGCCATATTACAAGGTGACCTGATCCCAGGGACAGTAGAGGAAGCCACATTCTTTCCTCTCATTCAAAGCAGCTGGCTGCATTTACAAATGAGGTAGCCTGAGGTGCAAAGAGTTAAAACAAAAGGTTTTCGGGGAAAAGGTGCAGGACAGCCATCAGTACTCCAGTTGTTCTGCTTCTGACAAAGTCAATGAGTTAAGTGGTAAATGAACAAAAGCAAGATGGCAGGGATTTTAATAGAAAGATTACAGTAGTTCTCTAACAATGGCTACCAGTAAAAACATATGCCAGACACATAACAAATGCTTTTAAAATATAATCAAGCAATATCATCACCAATACTACTATACATTCGAAAGAGGGTTTAAAATCCCCCTCCCCCCAAAAAGGATACTATAGTCCTATCTAGAACATGCTTTTTTAAAAAAAAAACAAGCTTGTGAGCTAAACAGATACCAAATTCTATCCAACAAAAATAGTTTTATCTGGGGTCCTACTTGAAGAAATGCAGAAGC
Source organism: Candoia aspera (assembly GCF_035149785.1). NCBI lineage: Eukaryota > Metazoa > Chordata > Lepidosauria > Squamata > Candoiidae > Candoia > Candoia aspera. The sequence continues at coordinate 170,867,761 of NC_086155.1, read as the reverse complement.
TAGCAACACCAATTCTAAACTATGTTGGTTAGCATAAGTTTCCTGACATCTCTGCTCAAATGTCAGGCTTCTGTTGGAGAACAGCTGACAAGAAACGGGCTTGTTTAGAGTTTTACTAATCAAGCTCTGTATTGTTCCATGCCAGCTATTTCTGAATGGAAACAAAGTAAATGCAGCATGCTGGCAAAAACCATAACTTATGGAGCAAATGTGAAAAACTGACATAAGCTGTATGAAAAATTTTCTGAACCTGAAAGAAGTGTAAAACATACAACTTGCTATTGCCAGTTGAACAAGGGGCAATTGCCAGTGAGGTTCAAACACAAATATTAACAGAGGCAACAAGATGCAAAGAAATACTGATTGTTTTATGTTACCTTATATCTTACGTCAAGAGGTTTAGCATTTCAAAGAGCTAATAACATGATAGGGCACTCACACAGTGAAAATGTTTTTTTTTGAAACTCTTGAATTAATAGCTCATTATAATAGCATGATTCATGGCCATTTGCTCAAAGTCAAGCAGCAAGAAACAGGGCAAAATTACACAAGGACACTTACCTCTCATGGAAAGTGTTTTCCAAACTCTGCTGTAAGAGTGTGCAAAAGTGCTGGCTAGGAATTGGAGCACAAAGAAACTTGATTGATGAAGGCTTTATTATAACATTCTGTGCACGTAAATGTAAGCTCTAATTTACTAAATTGGATTTAGGCCAGCATTTTCAGAACCTAACAAAAAACATTTTTTTGTAATTCAGGATGTAATAACTCTCATGCTTTTTTGACAAGCTTTAATTTTTTTTCTTCCTCTCTAGCTTCTAGTTTACATTGCTACAAAACTGCATCATTTGGCTTTTGTAGGAAGAAAGGTCATATCATCATCTATTCAAGTAATATGAATATAGAATCTGTTACTCGTTTAACAGGAAAAAAACTGAATGCTATACTGGCAGATGCATACAATTCAGTTAATAAAGGTCTGGTCACAAATGGTGAATGTCTTATCAATCAATTCATTTTTATTTACAAAGATCAATCTTAAAATGTAGAATCTCAATGTATACAGAAAAAAATGATAATAATTCAGGAAAAAATAGGTAAGCAAATAAATGAAGAGCTTTACATTTTGACAGTTCCACCTCCTCCAACCTTTTGATATAATTTGGCTTAACTGCTGTGTTGCGACATCTAAAACTTACCTTCACCTTTGCTAACATGCATGTCTTTATGACTTTGCGCAACACTTGGCTTTTGTTGAAACTCATCCTGCATTTTTACTAACTACATGGCACATAATTCAATCAAAAATAATTCAGAAGCATGTGTTTTTTACATATATGCCAAAATTTGAGCAGCACACGAACTTTCAGGCTAGGTTTGGGAAGAGTGCTTAATTATGCTACTTTAACTCCAAATTATGACAAACTGTTCAATTGGATCACTGTTATAAGGAGGTAAACTGTTAAACCCCATACTTTCAAATCTCTGGGGCCAGTGGTCAGGATTAGTTTCAGGATTTAAGCTCAGTCTGCATGTGTCTTTCCCTGGTCAAAATCCTCCTTCCCATTGTGTACGTTTAGCTTGTCTTTTCTGGTTCTCAAGGCGACCAAGACACTCCTTCCCCCTTCCGAGCTCGCCTTCAACAGACCGAAAGCGCCGAGAAGCCCTGACAGAATCAGGTGGCTGCTCTGGCCCAGGTATCTGCGTTTGCCCGTTTAGTAACGCGCCTCGAAGCCAGGACTTGTGTGCAAAGGTCAGCCGTCGAGCACAGAATGGGCGGGTTTATCACATTTTCAAGGGAGAAATAATACGCGTGGCTCGCTTAAGAGCCGGGAGAGCAAACAATTACTACGCCCAGAGTTTAAAGTGATCTAACTGCAGCAGGGACGCTTCCAGCTGCGCCACGGAGAACGAGAGGATCAAGCGGCACCCAGCATTCTCCCTCTCGAAGGGATGCTAAGTGGTTTAAACGCCACCCACCGCGCTGCTAAGGGGGCGCTCAATTTTCCTGCTTGCTTTCTCTTTCTCGGCAGCGGAGTTGGGATAACTGGGCTGAGCGGAGGCGGAAAAATCCTGCCTGCCCTGCTATCCCGTGAAAGATAAACTACCTTTGTCAGCTAACTGTTCCTTTCCATTGGATTGGCTGGACAGTGAGGGAAGCAAACTGGCCCCAGGAATTGCAGATTAGACTAAATTGGCGCGCGCGCAACAGGTGGGAGGACCGCCTTTGGGCGGATCCTCTTCTGGACGGCCTTCTACGAAGTCGGCGTGGGCCCTGCTGCTCGTGGTGGTCAACTCTTGCCCGCAGTACAGAGGCAGTCTTTTCTCCCTCCAGCTAGGTCTCGAGCCGGAAGGAGTGAAACAGCTGAGTAAGTCCGTGCGCGCGGCCGATAGCGAGCTGGAGAGTTTCTGTGGCATGGTTCTGGGGCGATGGGGATTGTGGTTGCTCCACACTTAGACTAGGACCCGAGAAACACTTGGGACTACAATAGATTTCGCTTGATCTGTGTGTGTATACACGCACACACAAGCGGGGATGGGAGACTGGAATGGTCTTTTGGGCCGCTATCTGCAGGCTGTGCGAGTTCGCGCTGTTGCTCTTCGTGTCACCACTTCCTTTACTCCAAAGTACAGCATTACGTCGCCTGAAATGGTTGGTGACTACGAGAGCTGCTTGTCTTTAGTGAGTGGGAGTTAAGTGAGTTTTCTCCCGTTTTTAAAATGGGTGGGATGCACACGTTCATATGGGCAAGCGAGATATTGTCGAAATTAGTGGGGGCAGTTCTTGAGCAAATCTCGCCTGGGGTAACGCTAGACTTTTTGCCTAATGATATGTTGGGCTGTTTGTTTTATTTAAAAGATGTATATGGTCTCTCCTTTTTACACAGTATAGCACTGGGTGGGTAACAAATTAAACTAATATAATAAATTAAAAATACAAACAATTCCCTGTCCCCAGTTAAAAACCAGCTCCCTCTAACCAGGCACCATAACAACCACACACCAAACTGCACTTGTGTTTAGTATATTGTACTGTTGTGATTCTAGAAAGCTGGATTTATCTGGGAAAAGACAATATTTTGAAACTGGGAAAATAAGCAGTTGTGTGGTCTGGCTACAAAACTGGTTATTGAGCTGAAAAGTAAACAAATATTAGCTTTAGTTTATCTATTGACACTCAGTCTGGAGAGACTAAGTTTCCTTTTTTCTTTTGCAAAAGAAGCCTTATATAGTAAGAATCAGGACCAGTAAAAACTATGTAATATTTCATAATGTTTGATGGATTTTAGATAAGTAGAATTTTTTCAGGAGTTCAGTGGATAACACTGCTGGGTCTTATTTATAAGCAAGGATGCTAATTAAAGTGCTTAATTGCACTGTCTTGAAACAGCCAAAATGACACCTTTCTACGTGGGCATCACCAGATGGAGTACATAGAAATCAAATTGACTATATTATGGCTAAAAGGAAGTGAACGATCTCAATTATAACATCAAAGTCATGGCCAGGGGCTGACTGTGGAACAGATCACAGACTGCTCGTGTGCAAGCTCCAAGTTAAGCTAAAGACGAAGAAAGCCATTTAGTTTCCTTGAAGATGTTCTTAAACATATACCCACCATTTTCAAGGAGAACATCAGTCATTTCTTTGAAGTCCTGAAATTTATTGATAGAGAACTAGAGGCATCATGGAATGAGCTTAAAGAAGTCATTAGTGATGAATGTAAAAAGAATCTGTCAAAAATAAAGAGAAGAAAACAAACTGGATATCAGAACAACCATGGAAATTCCCAAGAAGAGAAGCCAAAGCCAAGAAAGATAACAATCTCAGAAAGGAGCTTAAAGACTTTCAGGGAGCTGTTAGAAGAGATAAGAAGCAGTATTATAACAACTGTAAAGGCATAGAAAATGGTAACAGACATGGAGAAACAAGGAAAGTTTTTCAAAAAATCTCTGAAATCAGAAAGAGGTTTGAGCCTCAAATGGTGTGCTAAAGGATGCTAACAGACATAGTAACCGATTCAAAGGAGACCAAACAAAGATGGAAGAAAAATACTGAAATACTGTACAGTAGAGGTATCAACATCCAAGATACCTTATAAGATATTCCCTACTTACAAAAATCTCTAGTACTAGAAGATGAAGTTAGATCAACATTTCAACCATTGCCAAGTCATAAGGCTACAGGAACTTATGAAATACCCACTGTAATATGGCAAGCAGCAGAAGAAGAATCAGTCAAGGTTCTAACCAAGCTATGCCAGCAAATCTGCAGAATGACACAGTGGCTGACAGAGTGGAAGAGGTGAATCTACATTGCAATACCAAAAAAAAGTGTGCCAACTATTGTACAATATCCTTAATTTCACATACTAGCAGAATAATGCTTAGGATCATCTAATGCAGATTAGAGCCATACATGGGGGGGGGGAGCCAGATGTTCAAGCTGGCTTTAGAAAAAGCCAAGGAACATGAGACATTGTTGCTGATGCATGCTGGATAATTGAGAAAACCAAAGAATACCAAAAAGAAATCACTGTGTTTCATCAATTATAGAAAGGCCTTCAATTGTGTTGGTAAAGTCAAGCTGTGGAATGTGCTCAATGAAATGGGAATCCCAGAACGTCTCATTGTCCTCATGGGAAACTCTGGTCAGAAAGCTACAGTACAGACAGAACATAGTGAAATAGACTGGTTCCAGATTGGCAAAGGAGTGTGACAAGGCTATATCCTCTCCCCTTATTTATTCAATCTATGTGCTCAATATATATTAAGCAAAGCTGGATTGGAAAAACATGAGTGTGGCTTTAAAACTGGAGGAAGAAACATCAGTAACCTGCACTATGCTGATGATACTATCCTAGTAGCCAAAAATACAAAGGATTTGTAAGCTCTAGTAATAAAAGTTAAAGTGAAAAAATGGTGCTAAAATTAGATATAAAGAAGACCCAATTAATAACAGGTACTACAACTAGCCTTAGAATTGGCAACAAAGATATCAAAGTGGTGTATAGTTTCTGCCTTTTAGGATCAACCATCAATAGTAAATGAATTAGCAGTCAAGAAATATGCTCCAGACTAGCACTTCATAGAGCAGCCATGAAGGCCCTGGAAACTATATTCAAATGCCATGATGTGTCTGCACCAACAAAGATCAGAATAGTGTGTAAGCCTTGGTATTCCCTGTGAGACCCTATGAATGCGAAAGTTGGACTTTGAACTTTGGTGTTGGAGAAGACTCCTGGGAATACCATGGCAGCCAAGCAAACAAACTGATGGATTATCAAACAAATCAACCCAGAGTTCTCACCAGAGGCACAAATGACCAGGCTCAAATTATCCTACTTTGGACACATTATGCGAAGACCTAGTTCTCTAGAGAAGGCTATAATGCTGGTAAAGGTGGAAGGAAAGAAGAGGAGGACAGCCAGCAGCAAGGTAGATGGACTTAGTTACAGTGGCGATGAGTGCATTGTTGGAAGACCTGAAAGACTGGGTTAGGGACAGATTGTCATGGAGTGTGTGGTTGCTAGGAGTCAAAAACAACTTGATGGTGCATAATCAAATATAATAAGCTCAACCAGTAGAAGGAAAGCACTATCTTTAAAGGTTTTTTTCAATTTTATAATTTAAAAGCTGGACAGAATGCTTACTGGATTATTGTCTATAGTAAAGAAAAAAAATCTGTAGTTTGTTGTAGGATGGTGATGTTACTATTCTGTATCAGCCAGTTTTATTATTTGGCAGTAATAAGGCAAACATTGAACAGAATTATCTATAGAAGGATGAGAGAGAAATGTGGTAAATCATGGGTAGAAGCAGACTAAGACTATAATCCCTTTTGCTCAGTTTATTCAGCTATCCTACTAAATTCAACAGGACTTAAGCCAGGATACAATAAAGCAATGCTCGACCCATAAGAAAGAATTGTAACAAAAAGTGAGTAACAGGGATGTCTGCAAGGTATGGTATGGTAATGGTATGGTATCTGCAGCAAGACTGTGGCTGTGATGCTGCAATCAAAGTTCTATCTGCTGCAATGCACATAATCAACAGGTGGAGCTTTGACTGCATCATTATGGCACCATCTTGATTTTTTTACCATAACCTGTGAATTATTTATTAATTTATTGCCATTAAGTCAGTGTTGATGAGTCCCTCCAGTTTACCAGTCCCCTGGTAAATAATTCAGCAATGCTGTGACAAAAATCCTGAATAATTCCTAATACCTATTTATGGTTATATGATGGAGCATTTGAAGAGTCGGTTGAAGGGTTAATATGTACAACCGTTATGCATATTCACTGCACTTCAGGAGAATGTGCACGCAAAGTGTCTATGAAGAGGGAATTGCATACTTCCTACCATTTTTGACCGAATACACATGGTTTTTGTAATCTCTGTTCAAAGGTAGATAAACCCATTCTTCATATGTTGCATACTATTTACTGTCAGCTAAAGCCCAACATTTTAAGACAAAATGGATACAATGTTCTAATTTATTTCTCGAACAACAATAGTATCTATTTAATGAAAACTACAAATCACAGGCCTATTTTCACCTTCATAAGAAGTCTAGTTCAGCAGGAAAAGTCAAGACTCATCTGTTAAAACATCTCCCATGCTGAGATTATGTTGCTTTATCAGAATCTAGCAACCCCTAACCAACCACCATTTCTGCTACCCCATCCAATTTGATTGGGGAGGCAGGCATCGCCTATGCTATTCATATTGTGCCAGAATTTCAGATAGTACAGATTTACTGTAATCTAACTACAGAAGATGAGAGACTGGATTCTGCCATTTGGTTAATACATGTTAAGGCCAGTGGCTAGTGGAGATAGCTTCTACCAACAGGACAAATAATTGGATTTCCAAGCAGATCTCTTTGATTTTAGGGATGATTTCATGATAAACCATAAACATACTATTTTTTTTTTATTTGGCAGCAGAGAAAGTATCTGTTCTGAAATTCTTGAGATTTTCTCTGCAGGAATTGGAACTAAAATTTTTCTGATTCTAAAAAAACCAGAGGCAGAGATTTTCTGTATAATACAGGAATATACCAGATTCTGAGTTTATGATGCACTTCTGATTCAAAGAACTTTGTAATCTACTTGGCTAACATATTAAACAGGCAAAAAAAATCACCTTCATAACTGTTCTTTTAAAGGAAGGGTATACCTTCTCAGCTAACACTTCTATGTGTGCCTAAATTAGTTTTCTTCAACCAAATGTTCTGGACCACAGCTCCCAACATTTGACTGGGAACGCTGAGAATTATAGCCAGACGTATTTGGAGAATACCAAGCTGGAGATGATCAGCAATATAGGGACTGTGTTCACATATTATGTTAAGCCATAACGTGGTTTGGTATTGTGATTTAGCATGTTGGTTTACTCAACAGACTATGGTTATATAAACTATGGCTTAGGACAATACAAACCAGATTTAAAAATTGATACTTCTGAGATACTGGCTAACAGATACTGGCTAACAGATACTGAGTATCTGCTGATAAAAATCTTGGCAGTAATAGTCCACCCTCAAGTATATTTTGCTCCTCAGAAGACTGTCTATTCTGTTGGTATCCTTTTATTCTCTGAGGTGGCTTCTGCACCTTTGGGTCATATGAGCATTTTCCTCACTCCCTAACATATACTGCCCAAAATTTCCATTTTTGCTTTTGTTAAGACTATTTTATGTTTCACTCCAATCTGTCTATAAGTCTAATGTTTATAGTGCCCTTCTTTGGCTGCAGCTACAGATTTGAACATTGAGATGCTCAAGGAAACACTGCAGAGTCTTTGTTAACTTACCAAGACTTTATTAATTACAACTGCTTAAGCATTTCACGCATACACGCATATCTACTTGCCCTGCTACACAATTGACCAGGCAACACATGAAGGTTGGGGAAGATAGAAGCACTGCATAAATGGTAGTTACATGCACAAACTGTATGTTCTTCCAACCACTCTCATCTTCCTTTTCATCCTATGCCAGCTACATTGCATCAGGTTTCCATCATGTATTACCTCAGCTGAATTTAATTTAGGCTGCGAGTCAAATGTGATTCTCTGGATAACAGTTAACTTTCTAATCTCTAGTTGCTCTCCTCTGGTCCTTGTCTGCTTTCCAAGTTGATTGTTTAATCTCTTCAGCTTGCTTACTCGTGCACATTTATGCATTTTTCTCTAGGATCAGATTTTGGTCATTCTGCTCCATCTATACTTCCCAACATTTTTACTTTTTGTAACACCTCTACTTTCAAGGTTTAGTCCTTTACCTTCTAAATTCTATAACTCATTCAAAGGTATTTGAAATTCTGTACATTGTATGATAGACATGCCAATACTGTATGATATAGTGCTTATGCTGCAAATTGTTTTCTTTTTAATACAGCACCCTTTTTCCCCAGACAGTGATTATTTGGAGTGACTTACATATTTTCTTTCTGACCTTCCTTAATAGTTTTTAAATGGAGGAGAGGGGAATCAATATTTGACCAAGTGGTAGAATCGGAAGTAACCAAGAAAGCCAATAAAAAGAGAGAGGCAGAGAATGGTAAGTAGTGGACAATTTGGAAGTGAACAATTACAATATTTTTTATAACTTTGTTTTTCAATGATACACTATAGTTTCAAAATTATTTTCTGTGTCACAAGCTAAAGTACATATAATAACTACATAGGTATCACCAAGAAATCATGTTGAGTTTTGAACTCTCTAATAAATTTATCAGAACTTGCAAGCATGTTCCATATTGTTTAATCCCTCTGTGCCCAGTTTCAAGATTTTGAAAATGTCAAAACAGTCAAAAACTATTCAAAGCACTTGGTTGCTTTAGTTTCCATCATTACACTGCCCACAAGAATGATACCTGCCTTTTTCTTAGCACTGATCAGCCCTATCAGTTTTGGCCTGCTCTTCTTGATGGTCCCAGGGAGCGGGGAGGAATTGGATCCTAGCTGAGAGAGGGTGAAAACATGACACAAATGGCTGGCAATGGATTTAATTGGTCTTTCAATTTATTCAACAGGGAGTCTGAAAAATGGTCTCCAAATTGAATTTCTTCCTGGAAACGCTCCAAGTAATTTTGCTGTGCATCTATTATCTGCTGGAGTTTTTCTTATCATTTCTCTTTGCACGGAAGAAAAACATTGCTGGTGAAATAGTGCTTATAACTGGAGCTGGAAGTGGAATGGGAAGGCTGATGGCTTTAAAATTTGCTCGACTTGGAGCCATTTTAGTTCTTTGGGATGTTAACCTAGAAGGAAACAAAGAAACCGCTAGGTTAGCACGTAAAATTGGGGCTGTGAGAGTACACGACTACATTTGTGATTGCAGCAAAAGGCAAGAAGTCTATCAAGTGGCAGCTCAGGTAACTCTATATTCCTATAGGCTTTGTACTACCTAAAATATTTTGTTTAACCATCAAACATTAGTTACATCTGTAACAGCGGCTTCCGGAAGTCACTGGAATCATATATCGCGCTAAGCTATGGTTCACTGAATAAGCCATAACTGGAGTCACACAGCATGTTAGGCAATAAACTATGGCTTATAAACCACAATGGCTGGGTTCATACAACATGCTTAATCAAAATCAAGGCAATCATGTTACAGGTTTGCATGTGTGAACCCAGTTGTAAGAGTGCATAATATGTGGTCCTCCAGATGTTGTACCACAGGTCCCAGCAGCCCTAGGCAGCGTGACCAGTAGTGAAATACTCTGGTGGCTAAAATTCAGAAATACCTGAGTGCTGTATGTTGTATTCCAATTACTTGCATGTATATGACACCATTATCAGTTTAATACTACCTCTGCTCTTGGCTTTATTCAGATAACAGTTGTCTTCATGGAGACATCTGGGATTGCATTTTTGGACCTTTTCCATGTGCACCCTAATTCTTAGTGATGCCAGTGAAGCCCCTGGGTTTACTACAGATCTTTAATGCTGATTGACAAATTGGGGTGGGAATGAAGGTGAAATTTAAAACAAAAAAAAATGTTTTTTCTTACAACCGCCCCCAATGTCTTCTCTTCCTTGAAATTTTAAGGAAGTCTACCTTGCTGAACAGTGAAGTGTGAGTATAACAGATGGAATAAGCAGATTGAACCTGCGCTTCAAGTAGTGACTCATGGTTTGTTTAACATAAACACTCATGAAGATCTCTTTATATGCATATTTTTGGTAGCTGTACTTTCTTTTGAATTATGTAGATTTACTAAAATTTGTTTTAACTTGGGCCTGCTCTGTGGCTGTTCTAGGTGAAAAAGGAAGTTGGTGATGTTAGTATCCTTATTAATAATGCTGGCATCATAACAGGAAAGATGTTTTTGGACACCCCAGATATGCTTCTGGAGAAGAGTATTCAAGTGAACACAATGGCACACTTTTGGGTAACAGATTTTTTTATAAATTCTGAAAGTATATGTGAAGTTGCATTGGTTTTTTTCTTAGTAAAAATGGCCTGACGATACAGATAGTCCTCGACTTATGGCGGCAGTTGGGACCAGAATTTCCATTGCTAAGCGATGTCGTAAACCACGACTGCATCACTTAGCAATGGCAATCCCTGCAGTCGCAGTCGCTGTTGTTAGCCAAATCCCACAGTCATTAGTGAGGCAACTTCTTGCCAGCATCCCACAACCAAAGTCAGTGGGGAGGCCAGCAGGAAGCTGCAAGTCCTAGGCTGGTGGGCAGGTAAGTGGTTGCTGCCGGATTGGGGAGGGAGTGAGAGGGTGCACAAGAGGTGCAGCAAGGGTCAGGGAGGGGGTGCACAAGGGGCATGGCATGGATCAGGAGGGTGTGGTACAGGTTGGGGGTGTGCAAGGTGTGGTGAGGGTGCACGAGTGCCTGGCACAAAGTATGAATATAAGTTGTTTATGAGAGTGCCAGCAAAGTAATTTTGGTTCAGGTGGCAAGTCTTAGTATTATACTTATCACTACTGTGTTTTAAACAGCAAAAACCACAAATTAAACTCTGTTCCTAATGAGAACAATCGGTCAAACAGAAAAGTATAACATTACCTCGGAGGAGTGAATCCCCTCTAAAGCCAGAAGACCATAACGTTCCTCCTTAGCAGCATTGCCACTTTCTGGATACTGGTGTTTTGGAGGAAGGGACGTAAATGTGGTTATTCCTACCTTTTTCATCTTGTTCAGCCTTAACATGGCAATACTAACTAGGAAAGGTGCAAGTATCCACCCCTGCCTATTCATTTACACAGCAGAGAGCTCACTGAGATAGCACTTGCGCAAGACTCAGTACCCACCATCATGCCATTAAGGAAAAGTACAGAAAATTGGGAGGATAACCTCCTATGACAGCCTCCTTGGGTATTGTACCACCCAGAAAGAAAGTAGACAAGAACAGCATAAAGTCAGCTTTTGAGACCCTCCAAGTGGGCACACCATATGTGGCCTCCGGGCTAAGATTTACCTTCTTTTCAAACTTTCCCCTCACCTGGAAATGATGGAGTCATAGGAGAAGACATTGCTGGAGAACTCCTGGCTGGAAAGTCCCTTATCTTTCCTCATCATCTGCTGACCAACCGGAGAAATGATTTGATAGTAGAATATCTTATCTCACTAGCTTCTGATCAACTGATTTTTTTTCCCGATTAAAAGTGGCAGTGTTTAACCATGCTTTTTTAAAAACGTGTTTAGTTTAAGTTGTAATTTGATGTTTTGAGTAAAACAACAGTGGAAGAGTCTGTAGACTAAACTACTTTGAGACCTTTTCTTGTAATTGCAAGCCAAAGGTCAGACTTGACTAAAAGATTCAAATTATAATACTTCAAACTGTTAGTAAGTTATTTCACATTAAAGTACCCCAGAACAAAGAGCACTAAGTTTACAATGAAAATCAATTCAGGCAAGATTCCCTTTTACTGACAATTTTCTAGCACAGTTATGGTAGAACTTTTAAATCATTAGCATACAGGTTTTCTACCATTTGATCCTTTTGAGCATAACTGGATCAAATTGGCGGGTGGTACAATGATATTTATTACTAAGAAAAAAGTATTTTTTAAAAGGCAAATAGATGTGTCTGGAAAGTAAAGGCATATTTTTGAACCTACAATTTTCTGTCCATACAAAAGCAAATTAATTTTCCATAGCATGTTAAAAAAAAACCCCATTAAATTCTCTCATAGAAAAGAAAACCATGTTCTTCCTATCCTGCAGACAGTTATAAACATATTTCCTGTAGGGCACTGAGTCAACAATGTGCCTCATTCCCAATCCCTTTCAAGATGGTGAAAAAAAATCGATAATTTATATGACATATATATATGCATGAATGCACTCATTCATGACAAAAACGATGATCATCTTGGAGGATAATCATCACTGAACTCCTAGACACTAGCAAAATGCACTTTGCATTTTATCGACCATTCTGTTCCTTGCCACCAGAAAATTATTAGTTTTTTGGGACAAACATTGGCTCTTGTTTCTTGAAAGACTTTACAAGTAGAAAAACATTACATTTTTGATATTCATGAACAAGAAATGAAAACAGGTATTAATGATTGAAATCCATGTTGTCCCCACATTTTAGATTTTGTATCTAAAGGCTGAGATTTTTAAGAATGTAAGCAAAGTATGCTGATAACCAAAATACATGGGCTATGCATGGGTAATGTTTTGATTGCTTAGTTAGGGATGATAATGCTCTCCATATAAAATATGCATGGAAGTAGTGAGAGATAAAATCAGAACTTTTTCAGTTATTAATTTATTGAGAAATAATTTAAAAACGAACAGATTCCAAGAAAGATGATAGGGGCAAGAGAGACCACATGAGCATGATTGTAAGAAGGGCATAATTATAAATCATATTTTTCATAAGCAGTTTCCAAAGCGCTGCATAGCATTGTCCCCAGCCCCCAGTCAGTGTCCACTCTTAACACCACACCGTATATTTCTATCCTACTGAAGAAGCTATAAGAATTGCATAAAGGCTCTTCAGGAGATGATTCAATATTTTCAAAGCAGTCATGCTAATATGGGGGATCATGTTCTTTCACAAAAAGGCTACATGGTGATATCTAAGAAGTATGAATACTTTAATGAGCCCCTTACCATTTTCAGACCATGGAAAACAGGAGTGGACAATCTGCAGAGTGCTAGTAGCCCATACCCCCTGATCAACAAAAAAATATTTTTAGCAATGTGTTTCTCCACTTTTTAAAACAATTTAAGCTATAAAATTTTCTCTAAAACACGTCCCTTCTTAAGCGTTGTTCACTCCACTATTGCCCACTTCTAATGTAGACCATTTTGGTATTCATTCTTAGCTTTTGGGCTGCTATAAAAGAAGCTAGAACTATTTTAGTTGTGAGCATGTGACAGAAAGCTGGAGAAATTTTGCTTTAGTGGAACAAATTGGAGATTTGGGTGAACTTACTTAAAATGGACAGGATATTATATGACCTGATTATTGGCCATGTTGATAGGAGATATGAGACAGTATCCAACAAAATCTGGAAAGAAAAAAGACCCCATATCTGAAAGGCCACAAATTGTTTAAATAGATAAGGTGTTGATTCTGGGTAAGACCTGCATATACACACAATCATCTATTGCTGTTGGCAATCACAGGTTCAACCCTACAGATTTTTAAAAGCATTTCAGTCATGCTTCTCTAGGCATATTATTTGTCTAGAAACAACAAAAACTAAAGTTTTGACTTCTGTCTCTGTGGCATAGATCTGAAAAAAGTGGGTTTGTTTGTGCCTTTGATTTCAGTCTTGATGGACATACTTAACGACAGCATGGCGATAAGTCCATGCAGTTTTAATGTCTGCATTTTTGCTATTTATGCCCCCTAGTGGTCTATCAAAGAAAGAAAAGACTCATAGATGTGGCTAGTCCATATACTAATAAATGCTGAGCATAACACAGTAAAGTACTGTTGAACTTCTGAAATTGAGCTAGATTAGCTGTATTAGCATAAACAAAGAACTTCAGATTTTATTAGGGTATTACCATGCAAAAGGTTAAACCTCTTGCATAATTTTGTCACTCGGGCCTGATGAGAAGATGTATTGCAAAATAAGCTAACATATTTATTGAACCAGCAATGATATCAGTTTAATCCAACACTGTTAATAAAATGGTGTATACATATTATATTAAACTCCAACATTGACAAATAGCACAACTAAAAACTAAAACCATTGCTTAACATACACACCCCTAGTGAAATTTAAGACACGCAGACTTTTAAAAATGGCTTACAATTATGTTTGTTATACAAATTAACTAGATTAACTAAATTGGGTTGATTGTAGGAATACAGAAAATGGTAAATTTGCCAATCGGTGGTATACTCTCATAATGATTATCAGCTATTTACATATTTGAAAAAACATTTATTTCCCCTAAACGTATTCTAGTGACATACATTCCATCCTAACCATTCTTGATAAAATTGGAAACCTAATCTGGAACTGAATAATTATACCAGGAGTGTGGCTGCAGGAAAATAGAGCACGTTGCCTTGTAGTATAGTACTTGGTGCTTTACCTAAATAAATGTGTTTTCAGTAAATACTAGCCCTGCAAATATTTTTATTATTTATTTAAATTTGTTATAGTCCTGAGGCATCCCACAATTGAGAGGCTATGGGTATAGTCTCTCCCCGCCCCGCTTCTCCAACACCAACTGAGACTGTCTTCTGAGGAAGGAGGTGAATCAGTGTAACACAGTGCCTCCCACTTCCAACCCCACAGCCAGTCCAGAAGGATACCATGGTCAGGGAGTGATCAAGGAGCCCAAGGATGGATGCGCCACCCCATCATGGCTCCACCAAAGGTCATCAACAAGCACAACCAACCCTGTCTCCATACTATATTCTGATCTGAAATCCAGCTGAAACAAGTCCAGATAATCTGTTTTCTCCAAGATCCTGTCCAACTACATTTTCCATAACATTCCCCAAAAAGGGAAGATTGGAGACTGGATGATAATTGTCCAGAAAGGAGGGGTCCAGCAATGATCTATTGAGGTGCGAGCATACCCCTGCCTCCTTCAAGGCTGGCAGGACCAACCTCCTTCTCAAAGAGGCTGATATCACTACATGGGCCCATCCTTGGTCACCTCCCAGGTGTCCTTAACCCAGAAGGGATTAGAATCCAACAAATGGCTAAACTAAAAGATTGGAGGACCTTTCAGAAGCTATGAAATGATGTTGTACCTATCTGATGAGGTCATTGATGCGGTGAAATTTTAAAAACGCTTTCTTCACTTACTTTTCATATGTTCATATGTTAAAATTCATCTGTTTTTTCTTCTTCTCCATAGACTATCAAAGCATTTGTTCCAGCCATGGTAGCCTCTAATCGTGGACATGTGGTGACTATTTCAAGTGCAGCTGGCTTTAATGGAGTCAACAAAATGGCTGGTTAGTATATGGCAAAAGTGCTGCAGAACAGCCTAAAAAGTACTTTTAATCTTAATACATGGTTAAATTAAAAGACTTAATTTGACAATTCAGTTAATACAAAGAGGTAGCAACTATGAAGCTACAAGTCAAAGTTCCCTTTTGAGCAAGAAGCAACAGATTGCAGTAGCAAACACATCTATATGTAAATTAGTAAAAATGTAGTGTATAAACCACATGGTTTCTCAGATAAACTTCCATAGATTTATATGCCAGATTTTTATTCCATTCACTTTAGTTCCTTGAGGTTTATAGGCCCAAAAATAATAATATAGTAGTAATATGAGGCATTGATCTAAACAATATTTCTCTTCTTCAGAAAGCTTAATATTAATTTATTTCTCACATTTCTTCACTGCCCATCTCACCAAGCAACTCTGAGGGATTTACAATGCAATTAAAATAACAGATTAAAATTATAAAAAGTACATAAAAATATAAATATAAAACATAAAATCCTGGATGGACAAACAATCTCAATAAAATTCCTTGGGGCCACATCATGGTGCCAATCACCCCCATGATTGACTCTCCCCGCTTCCACCCCAAGCAAGGTGGCAAAGCCAGGTTTTCACTCCCTTTCAGAAGGCCAGGAGAGTGAGGGCCTGCCTCACCTCTGGGGGTAACGTGTTCCACAGGGCAGGGGACACAGCAGAGAAGGCCCTCTTCCTGGACCCTGCCAATCAACAATCTCTCATGGACAGGGTCTGTAACATGTCCTCTCTGCCTGACCGGGTAGGACAAGTTGATGTAATAGGGGTGAAGTGGTCCCTCAGGTAACCTGGACCCATGCCATGTAGGGCTTTAAAGGTGATAACCAACACCTTGAATTGGACCCGGAAACAAACTGGAACCCAATGCAGCTTGTGGAGCAAAGGTGTTATATGCGCCATTCTTGGGGCTCCTAAAACTGCTCACACAGCCACATTCTGAACCAGCTGTAGCTTCTGGATGCTCTTCAAGGGTAGCCCCATGTAGAGCACATTGCAATAGTCTACACAAGAGATGACTAGGGCATGAGTGACCAGAGTTCTTCCCAATCCAGAAGGGGGCATAAGTGGCACACAACACGGAATTGGGCAAAGGCCCTCCTGGCCACAGCTGCCACCTGCTCTTCAAGCAGGAGTCGTGAGTCCAGGAGAACCCCCAGATTACGCACCGGATCTGTCTGGGGCAGTGCAACCCCATCCAGAACCAAAGATGGTAAGTTCCCAGATGCCAAGGAGCCCCTAACCCACAGCCATTCCATCTAACTAGGGTTCAGCTGAAGCCTGTTGTTCCCCATCCAGACCTCTACACCCTCTAGGCACCAAGAGAGGGTGGTCATAGCATCACTTAAGTCACCCAGGATGGAGTTGTATAATTGGGTATCATCACCATATTGATGATACCTCATTCTGTGGCAACAGATAATCTCACCCAGCGGTTTCATGTAGATGTTAAAAAGGAGTAGAGAGAGTACCAAACCCTGCAGCACCCTGTGAAGGGGGGGCCACAGGCCAGATCTCACTTCTTATCAACACCAATTGGGACCAGCCCTGGAGGAAGGAGGTAAACCAGCGCAAAACCGCACCACCCACCCCCAGCTCCCTGGCCGACCCAAAAGGATACCATGATTGATGGTATCGAAAGCCACTGAAAGGTCAAGAAAAGCAAGGTCCATCAGTTGCCGGGGGCAGACAAGTTGAATGTGTCCTGCCTCCCTTCAGAGGGGGGCAGCATAGGAGAATCTCAAGGCCACCAGGTCATTATCTGACCATGACAATGGGGACAGATTTAACTCTCCCTTCAGATCACATTGCCACTGCTCTGACAAGAAAACCAAGTCTGCTGTGAGGCCACTGTACTGAGTCAGGTCCTGAATAACCTGGGACAGGCCCATGGCTGCCATGGTGGCCATGAACTCCCAAGCCGCCTCTGAGGCACACCTCAGGGATGGCAGGTTGAAGTCCCCCAGAACCGTAAGCCTGGGGAACTCAACCGCCAACCTCGAGATGGCCTCCAGCAGCTTAGGCAGGGAGGCTGATACAATAGCAACAATCCCAACTGTTCTTGGGAACCCAACTTCAGGAACAAGGTCTCATAAGCTGCCACTTGTGGAGCAGCGCCCCTGAAGGCCACCAGAGATTCCCGGATGACAACAGCCACCCATCCTCCCCTGCCCTGGGATCTCGGCTGATGCTATACCATAAACCCACTGGGCTGCCCTAAGGGTTCGCTGCACCGCTCAGTTGCCATGCTGTGCTTCTGCTGCTCTGGGGGATCCCACTGGGCCCCCTCCAGGGGGCTCCGTGCTAGGTCCATTGGGCTGCCCCAAGGGTTTACTGAGCCACCCAGTTGCCACGCTGCGCCTCCTGGCTTCGCCACGCTGCCCAGCTGCCATGCCATGCCTCGCCTCTACTTTTCCGGGGTGCTCCACGTGGACCTGACATGCTGACCATGGGGGCTGGGACACCCCCAGACATCTTCCCCAAGACCACCACCCGGTAAGGTGGTGAGGAGTCTTCAGGCACCTAACAGCCATTCCCCTTAACCCGGCAGCTGGTGTCAGCTCCCAGTCGCCATCTTTTGCAGACAGGACGTCTTTTCAGGGTCTATTCCCTAATAAATTTTGGCTCTGAAAAAGAAAAAATGGACAAAAATATAAAATGAAGGGTAACCAAATTTATAGAAGTATTTGAAATTTTTGAAAAAGGTCAATGTCCTTCAAATAATTGAATTAAATACAGTGAATATGATGGCTGCCCATGTTTTTAATAATTACTCCTTCTGTCACATTTCATTGGTAGTATTTGGAAGACCTGTCTAGGGGCTACCTCAAGTTTTTTGGGTGTAACACACTTTATCATAACTGTGAGACAATAGTTTTGATTAAGTGTTGCTATTAAGAGTAATATACACAGTGATTAAGGAAGTTGCATTTTTAACACATCTAGAGTGTTCAGTTTGAGAAAGGGTAAGAAAAGACTTCCCTGCGGCTCAAAATTCCCAGCCTCCTTTTAACAGCAGTGTTGTAAACATGGGAAATAGTCCTCTGAAGAATACAAACAAAAATGGCCAATTACCTGTGACTTTTATTCAGTTAGTTAGTGATGCTTATGTGTGACATCCAAAATACTTTGCATAGGAAGAATATTCTGCTTTATGCACATGCTAATCTGTTTCCTTCTCACTTTTCAGATTACTGTACAAGTAAATTTGCAGTTCTGGGTTTGGCTGAGTCTCTAGCTTTAGAGATGTTGGCAATGAAAAGGAATGGTATTAAATCCACAATTGTCTGTCCATATATAGTGAACACTGGAATGTTTGATGGCTGTGAAACAAAGTGAGTTGTTTGCATTTTATATTTATATGGCCTTAAATAATTACATAAAAGAATTAGGGATGACAGGTTTAACTATAACAGAACTTGCTCTTGTACAGCCTTTTGCAACCTTAGTACCCCTCATATGTATGGATTTCCCTACCAGAAGCCATTGAGATTTCTAGAATTGGAGTTCGCACATCTGGAAGACTGCTGTTATATGTTGAAGTCACATACAAGGAAGTACGTTCTTTTGGAGAACCTCCTTCTGGTCATGAGGTCCTGCTCCCGATACCTACAGGAATGTATATAGGAGTGCCCTTATGCGCTGGTTCTGTTTCAGCCACTGTGTCCTTTTCCCAAAAGAAAAACCAACAAGAGAAAATGCTTTGTTAGAGCATCGGCATGTTTAACTGCGAATCATGCAGGAAGGGATTATTTTCTCCATGAAGAAGATTGTGGTAACTGACTCAGTGGACAAATCAGATCCCATCTCTTCGTTGAGAAATTTGAAAGAAAAATTCATAAGGTATCAGGGTTAACTTATGAGATTACCTTTGAAGGAATCTTCAAAGTGCCACTGCTTTATCTAGCCTACCAGATCATTCAGCAGAGAAAACGTGGCCTTTTTGCTTCATTGTGTTGCTTATCCTCTGTTAGCTAGTGATTCCACAGAACATACATAAAATGCTTGAGCCATGCCTGTGATGGTTTTGGATGGTGATGTTTCTGTACTATTTAGCAACAGGTTTTCTACTGGAATATAAAGCAATTTGGTCAACAAAAGAAATGTCACATTTGCAATGTTAGATGTGCTTTTCTGAATGCTTATTAATGGAGTATTTACAAATTAGTCAAAATTAAGAAAGCTACCTATAAAAAGTTGAAACTTTGTCCTAACTGGGAAAATAAAGAGTTCAGATTCTGGCAAAACAGGATGATAAGCCAAATGAGAAAATACTATTACAATATACATACAAATATCTATTTCAGAAGTGAGATCTTACTGGACTAAGATACCAGATTTAAAATAAATTATTGACAAAGGTTGAGAAATTAAACTGGGGTAATGATCTGTATAAGTCATCATTGCTTGAAAATCTTTTATAGAGAAGGCATCTGAAGAACTGAGTCAAATACAGATAGCAAGATTACTGAAGATGAAACATGAAAATTTAATAAATGTTGATTGTCCAAAGAATCTCCCCATTGTTAAATATGCAATTGTTGATTCTCTAACCAAAATAACATTTTGCTCTAGAATACTATTTATTGTAAAATACTAAATGTGAACATATCTCTATTACATATACACACAAAAGAAAAAGGGCACAAGCAAGAGAAGGTATTGGGGGTTATGGACAGAGAGCACACGTGTTCATTAGTTTGGTTGGTGCTGGTTCCAAGCATATTGATGGATCGCTTTGTTTAAGCTTCAATTACTGTCATTACAGAGGAGATTCACAAAAAGGTAATTCAGACTGGTGTTCTTTTAATCTATCAGGTGGCCTTATTTGCTGCCCATTATAGATCCAGAATATGCTGTTGAAAGAATTGTGTCTGGGATACTCCGAAATGAACGGTATATCTTCATACCACGAAGTCTATACCTCTTTAATGTAATCAAAAGGTAAGAATATTCTGCCTAGAGCTAATTGAAGATATGTGTGTCAAGAAAGGAGCATTAAAGAACAAAGACAGGTGACAGTATAGAGAAATACCTAAATTGTGTGTTCTGTTGAAAGTGTTCTTATAGACCTATGTAAATTAGACAAAACCTTATCTAGGTTAATTTGATTCGGGAAATTGATCCAATCCAATTTAATAATTTAAATCAAAATTCAGAAAATTGTTCCTGTATTCAGATGTTCAAACAGAGCTGTCAAATCAGGTTGATCTGATTCAGAGTTTTGAATCAGTTCAGGAAAAGCAGGTTCTTACATAAAATCAAATCTGTTTGAAGGCATTTAATTGATTTGATCAAATCTTCGAATTGAATTTTCACTGAGCCCTAATAATTGTATTGGTGACTACATGGGAATTAGAGAACATATATTCTGTCATTCATAAACATATATTTACTATTACAGTACTGAAGATAAAATTAAATTCAGTATTTGAAATAGAAGCCATTCAGTCTAAAAATACTTTTTTAGTAGCAGAAAAACAAGACTAGCTTTTAAAAAGTTCTTAAAATAATTCCTTTAAAAGTCTCTCCTAAGTGCCAGAGAGAAAGATAAAAGAAGGTCCCAGGCTAGCCTATCTAGGGCCACACCAAGATTTCTCTTTTAAAGCAGAGACACTGAAGTTAATCTTCAGGTCCATATAAAAATACAGAAAAGGTGATAGATTAACCTATAGTTAAAAAAAATGGGAAATCTGTGTCATATATACTACCATCAAATGGCACAAAGAAGGAAGGAACATGGTGAGTGAAGACTGTATCTCAATTGTAGCACAGTGGTACTGTTAGGGGAAGACATGGCAAAGAACATGTGTCAGGCAGAGCATCAAATTCCTGGTCTGTGTATTCCTTGGGAAGAAGATTCCTTCCCTTTAATTTGAAGTGGTGCCCACCAATCTTAGTTTTGAAAGGGGCAGGGGGAGGCTTTGTCACATATCCCTGAGTAGCTCTGCCTATTGTTACATACTAAGGTCAGGCATCAGTGTTCTCTTCTGTTTTTGTTGTTTTAAAGAAAGAACACTGAATTTCATATGCCACCTATCAGCACTTAAATAGGGCAGAGCAGTTGTTCAGAAAATTGGAATGTGTAACAGCGGGGGCACCAATAGTGGGCATATCTGGACTTCTGAGAGCATACAGGGAATTCCCTTATGAAAGGGTCTCCAGAAACCTACCCATTCAAAAGAGACTGCTGTGGGAGGTGTATCCAGCTATGAAACTCTGATTTACAAAGTGCTGTCTCCCTCTCTTTAAGCTTCAGTCTCTCTCCCTGCAGAATTCACCATGCTACTTACATTTATCTTTGCCATTTTGGGTGGCAGATATAAGCTCTCATTTGCAGCATTCATTTCCCTTTTTTTTTTTTAACCTGTTCAGTCGTGACTGATTCTCAGACTGCCTAGACAAATCCCTGCAGTTTTCTTGGCAAGGTTTTTCAGAAGTGGTTTGCCATGGCCTCCTTCCAAGGGCTGAGACAGCATGACTGGCACAAGATCACCCAGCCAGCTTTCATGCCTAAGGCGGGACTAGAACTCACACTCTCCTGGTCTCTAGCCTGATGCCTTAACCACTACACCAGACAGGCTCTCGTTTTCTTTTACCTGTAATATAAAAATGATGGGCTCAGAGCCGTATTTGTAAATGAATATTTCATTGGAAATAGATGCTTTGCTTTGCAGGATATTATCGTCCCCTTTTAACTGATTTTTTTAATTTAAAAAACTAGGAGGCATCAAAAGCTAGTTTTGACATTAATCCAGAGAAGTGTTATTACGTATCAGTGTACTTTTATTCATGGATCAAAATAGAGGAAAGAGTGGTTAGATGGTTTTATATACTCTGCATTGCAACATCTCAAAGCAAATTGGGATAGCCAGATGACATAGCCTGCCAGTATCCAAATTTCTGTGTTTCATCAATAGCAGATCAAAGACTGTTTAGGATGCATAAGACGGGTTTGCATACTGTATGTCTGTGCCCACAGCTGAGTATAGACATCTTTCCCAAAGGGCATTCAATTGGTTCTCTTTACTTATTCCCTGTCAACTGTTTAACTTTATTGAAAGGGGCTTTTTATTACAGGTAGTCCCCAACTTACGACCACAATAGGGACCAGAATTTCCTTTGTAAGTAGTTGTGGTCGTAAGTCGAGTCACCACATGACTGGACCCAATTGTATGACCATTTTATGTTACGTGAATCATGGGTTGTTAAATAAATCACTGTGGTCATTAAGTGAATACAGCTTCCCCAATGGGTGTTTTTTGCAGGAAAACGGCAAAAAAGTCATAAAATGTGATCGTGTGACTGCGGGATGCTGCAGCCGGTCATAAATGCGAGCCAGTTGCCAAGCTCCCAAAATGCGATTGTGTGACTGCTGGGGGGTGGTGGTGCAACGTTTTGCGATGCTTGGAAGTGCTTTACAGGCCGTAAAGCATCCATTCCAAGGCCATCGTAACTTAAACAAATGGTCACTTCTACATTATTTGCTGCCACCGTTTTAGTTTTCTGCTATGGTGTCAAATTTAATTTTTATACTGTTTATTTTGCATTTGATCTTAATGTTTAGCTTCTTAAAGAATAATGTATTTTAGAGGAAAACTGGGATAACACTAATGTGGCAAAACAGATAGTATCTCAAAGCTTAACACAGAGGGGTTTGTGTTTTTCTGTCTTCTTTTTAGCATGCTTCCTGCAAAAATAGTTGATGTCCTTTATGACTATTTTGGAATTTTACAAGTTATGAATAGATTCAAAGGTCGGACAACGAAGACTGAAGATTACAAATATCAGACAAAAGCAATAAAACCTCCAAGTTCCCTTGACTGATTGTAAATTGAGAAGCTGGTATTTAGAACTTCCACTTTCATTATGTTGTTGCAAAAGGGTACACTTAAAACAACAAATCTGGAAGGGCTTACTAACAAAAAGTGAAATACTGAAAGCAGAGATTGAATAATTTTAACTACACCTGTTTTTAGAATTGCTGAAATATAACTTGAAGGTGATGCTTTATTTCAATAAAGTTACTGAGTTTTAAGGAACAAATTACCTTTTTGTGGACTGTTATCTTTCTAACTTTACCATTTATAAAACAAGTAAAATAATAAAGTGCTTTTCCTAAGGTATTAAAGACAAAAATTTATCGAAAGTTCTGTGTTTTTACAGTAATAGTGAAAGTGAGAACATTTGAACAGAGCATTTAATGGAACTGTTTTCCATCTGCTTTATTCTGCTCTATTGGAAAGCACCTTGTGACTTAGCTCGTACACTGTGCTAAGCTATTGTTTATTTAACCAAATTGGCTAAACTATAACTGGTGGATTTTACAAGCACACTAAACCACAATTGCTAGGTTCATGCAAGCTAAGCAGTCTGTATTAATTGCTTAGTGCAGATACCTTGTTTTGGAAGCATCCCTGCAAGGTACAGTGAATTTCATGACATAAGAACTTGAGCAGGTGGCCAATATGAATCAAATAATCTTTTACCAATTTACATACTGGTTAATTTAAGAACTTCTGAAATCTATGTGCTTAAAAAGAGCACAATGAAAAATAACAGCTGAACATTACATCTATCTTGAAACAATAGAAATATAAGTTTTCTTTTTATTTTTTGCTAAACAACTAAAAATGCAAATACAACATTAAAGAAGTATCATAACCTGAAAAGGGGCAAGTTATAAAAAGAACTTCAAAAATATCATATTGCTTGTCATCTTCTTTGTCCCCTCATTTAAAAACAAAAACATTTTATAGGTGAATGTTCAACTTTCAGATTTCAGCAAATTGGAATTGTCACATGATGTTAACCAGTTTGGCATTCAATGAATATTTACTAAGATTCTGGCTTAATGAAATATATTGTTCTCTATTCTAATCCTTAATCAGTGGATGAAATTTATAATGGACTGGATATGCAGACCTTATCCAGACTAAGGAAATAACAGTTGATTGTATGACTAGGTTCTAACAGAATTCAGTTATTTGCAGATAAATTCAGTCTAGAAAAGCATAGTAGTTAAGATTTACTTGAGAACAAATGAGATCTAGATCCAAGTCTATTCTCAGCTGTGGAATCTCACTAGGTAACTTAGTTGACTTGCTCGAGGAAAGATAAGGTACAAATCTAACAAAATAAAACAAATTTTGCAGCAATGTTTCGACTGTTTTGTAAAGTTACATTTTGCAATGTTTTCTTCTAAAATGGCACTGTAAACGTGACCTGAAGTAAAATGGCGTCACTTCAGCTTAAACTTTCACATAGTGACAGCACAGAAAACAAACCAAGGCAAAACAAAGTATTAAATGGATTCAATTTCAGAAATACTTTTTTCCACCTTGCAGAAGGCTCCTGGAGGTAGTGGAGCCATTTACATTTTTAAGCATCTCTAGTTTACTAAATGCATGTTACTACTCAGAGAACAAAAATCTAAACTCGTTTAATGAGAAGCATGTGATTGGCAATAAAAGGAAGTATTATTCCAGCTTCAGGAACCAGGAAATGATGGAAGAATCAGAAGAATGCATATATATTCAGAAGTCTAATGCTGAACTTTATATTCCAGAATGTTTCTTAATCTCTTTTACTTCTGAAGCTTGCTAGGAAATAAGAGCTACCAACACTTACAAATAATTTTCAGTAATTTGATAATGATTTTACCTTGCTACTATACTCTAAAAATGGAACTTCAACACTCATGGATTGAGAAATGACTATTAGATATTTGAATGTATAAAATTAAAATACCCAAGTAGAAAAATACAACAGCAGTTACATTTTCAGGACAGGCCCACTCTACAACAAAAAAGAGTGTTGCCACCCAGGATAGCAGTCATCAAGCTAAGTAAAAAATAGTCTCTTTTGTTAAACTCAATTCCAGTTGACTTACGTAAGCACTGGATGGAATTTTCCTGGCAGAAATATAGAAGTGGCCACTTTGGGGGGATTCTATTTATCTTGCCAGTCTACAGTCTACAGCTCTGGTATTCCTAAAGACCTTCCATTCAGATACTATCAGGTCTGATGCTACTTAGTGTCTAAGTCCATAAAATATTAGCCACAGGTTGCCACCTAAGGCATCAAGGGAACTTGAGTTGTAAAAAGTTTATAAATGCTTGCATTTAATAACTTAAACATTGACAATGTTGTAAGTATGCCTTACTGTTTTCCCCACTGAATTACATATATGAATATAACATTGCTATATTTCTAATGGTCCTTGAAATTCACTTATCTATAAAGAATATATTTACCCATAACCAATTTTTAAATTTAACTGTCCAAAAACCAGTCTTTTAATACATTCCATAAAAAATGGTCAAGTATGCTTTTCTACATGAGAGACTTAATCTATCCAAATTTTTCCTTCTCTTACAAGATCAAACAGTTTGGCCCTCGTACACCGCAGTGGCTTTTACAACTGATGAATAATTGTACTGATGAGTTTAAGATCCCCAAACAGTGGAGGCGGGCTAGAGTTGCCGCTTTACTGAAACCTGGTAAAGACCCTGATGACCCGAAAAATTATCGACTGGTGTCACTCCTTTGCCATCTTTACAAGGTGTTGGAACGGATAATCCTTAACAGAATTGTGGATAATATTGATAGAAAAATCATGAAGGAGCAAGCAGGTTTCAGACCAGGGAGGTCATGCTGTGGCCAAATACTTAATCTTACACAATATATTGAAGACGGCTATGAACAAAAGACCATTACTGGAGTGGCTTTTATTGACTTAATTGCAGCGTATGGTACCGTTAATCATAGGATATTGCTACGCAAGATAAGTAAGTCTCACCGGAAGCAGTAAACTCACTAGGGTTATTGGCAGTCCAGTACAGAATCAGGTATTTTATGTGACTTTGAATGGAAAGAACAGTAGATGGAGGTTACAGAAGAATGGACTGACCCAAGGGAGCATACTGTCCCCGATATTCTATTATATACAAATGATCGACCAGTTCCCAACAACACAGAGTTTATCTACACAGATGACGCAGCAGTGGCTACACAAGGATCATGTTTTGATGAGACAGCTGGAAGACTTACTGTAGCACTTGAAAAATTAGGACAATATTACACTACTAATTTGAGGCCTAATCCAAGTAAGACCCAACTGTGTGCTTTCCATCTTCGAAATTGAGACACCGGGCTAAACTGAATGTTATATGGCAAGGGAACCAATTACATAATTGTCCTATACCGAAGTATCTCAGTGTGATACTTGATTGAATGCTTTCCTTTAAACAGCACTGCCTGAATATTAAGGCCAAGGTTAGTGCGAGGAATAACATTATTAGGAAATTGATGAATTATACATGGGGAGCCTGGCCATCCAGGTTACAAACATGAGCTTTGGCCTTGAGTGTCGCTGCAGCAGAGTACACCGCTCCAGTATGGAGCGCATCTACACACGCGAAGCAAGCTGACATTGCCCTAAATGAAACAGTACGAATAGCAACAGGATGTCTTAAACCTACACCAATTGAGAAAATGTACCCTCTTGTTGGTACTGCACCACCCAAGATCAGGAGAGTTGTTGTTGTTGAGGGAACAAAACAAGAGAAGGATCCCTGGCACCCTCTGTATGGTACGAGCTTCAAACACGTCCACTAAAATCTAGGAACAGTTTCATGGCAAGAACAAATAGTCTTTTGTGGGCAAGAGCAAAACTGAATTGGAAGATGGGCGAGAGAAATCACTGACCAAGGGAGAGTCCCAGAAGAGAATATGGTTGAGGGACTTGACCGCCCTTATTTGGAGGATTCTGAATAGGTTGAGGGTTGGAGTGCCTAAGCGTAAGACTAATATGCTCAAGTGAGGATCGCTGACAGATAACATGCTATGTGAATGTGGAGATACACAGAATTCGGCCCACCTGCTGATTACCACCAATAGTATGCACTGAAAATGACTTGTTTTTGGCCAATGACAAAGCCAAGGTGGCGTCATATTGGCAGCTTAAAGTTTGATCTGGATACAAAAGGAGTAGTATAGCAGTTTCTAAACAGCATCAACAAAGCATTTTAAAAAATGTTAAGATTTATATACATTACTGCTCATATTTAAACTTTAGCACTGTTGTTTCAACAGGATTGTAGTACTGAATATAAGCAGGAATCAAAACATTAGCTGAAGAACTTGAAAGGTCGAATCTGATACATCCCTTCCTTTCAAAGAAGTTGTAATTACATATGGTTCAAATACAAAGGTTCATACAGAAGGACATCTATAGACCTACTTATTTTTGCTATTTGTATAACTCTGGCAGTGTTTGTAGACTGTTTGACTCTTCATTTAACCCACCACAATATGCCCCTCAATGAATAGTTGCCAAGTACTTCCCAGCTCGCCTGGCTATTCTCTGCAGGAGACTTTTCTCATAATGTTCAAATATTATGAAGCGGAGAAAGAAGTTTAACCAGCAAGTTGAAAAGTCTGTGAACTCTCAAGAACTTTACAAGTGTATCAAAATACATTAAAGTACTACTCAACTGAACAGCTAATTTACATTAGAAATAAACTGAAGACTGAAGATGTTCTTAATTTTATTCTGAGATAAAACTGATATTGCCAAAAATGAATGCATTTAGCAAGCTATTCTGAATGATTCCATACAACAGATATGAAAAATAGTATGAATGTCCTGACACCCAGAAAGTAAATACAGTAATACTTAAGATGAATTCAGTCATTCCTGATTCCATCTAGACTGATGTTTATGTATGTTACAAACTGATGTCTGCTGGAGATATGGAAGGTCCCCAGTTCTTCCTAAACTTTCGGAAAACGCTATGCAGCATCTTTTAGAGAAAACCCCTGATTTATACCCAACAGATGATATTGATAAAAATGCTACAGTTAATACTATTGAGTTGATAGACTGAGGTTAAAGGTGAGAGTGGAAATATCTATACATCGGTTACAATGAAGATAACCATAAGCATTATACTGAAGAACATCATTCCACAAAATAATGGTTTTTTTAGTAACAGGATATTAAGATTTACTGGTCACTAATGATACACTGATCTAAAATGAGCCAAGAATCCTGGGAAATAAAATCTATGAGAATGTTCAGCCCCATACTATTTTTCAACTGTTTCATTTGAAAACTATCTGTAATCCATTTGAATTGCTTTGTGTGTGTGTATAATAAATATATGAAATTATATATTGTAATAAATATATAACACGTGAAACACCCTCATTAAAAACTGCATTTATTTCTGGAAGTTTTTCCCACAGAACAATGCATTTCACTCTTTAGACATTCAAAGTTTCAGGGTTCCTCTTTGGTTAGTTTTTGTAAACAAATACAGTACAAGGATAGTGGCAACACAACTATCGAGGAACAGCTTTTTTCCCAAATAAAATAAAGCACATTGTTACAGTAAAACCATTGTACATCTTATATTAATAAAACTGTATGGTTAATATGGTGCCCCTCCCAATGAAGCCAGGATTCTCTCTCTCTCTTCTGCTGTAGGCATATATGGTTTTATTCCATCTTGTCTTCTCTGAATCATAATCCCATGCTAGAAATGCAAACAAACCATGAAGTGTGATTAAATCCACTTTGCTGTCAGATAGTTTAGCAAATCAAGTATTTGTGTATAGTTGGAGAAGTCTTGCTCCATCAAAATAAACATGTTATCTCTGTCATCTGAAGTGCTTATCTGTAAGGTTGGAGCACCCATTCGCAATTAGCCATTGCTTCTGGGTCCATAGCTAATTGCGACTGGGTGCTCCAACCTTACACTACCTTTGAAAGACTGATTCTCCATGAATCAGTGGAATATAAATCACTCTGTTCATGATATGCAATCACCAATGATAGTTTGGAGATGGAACTTCCCCATTGGCAGAAACGTTGATCAGGAGAATTTGCACATGACAGAGCTTTCCAGAGAGCATCATGCGTTGACTTTCTCTTTATATGCATAGACACTATTTATATACATGGACACTATAAGAACGAAGCCACAATGTGCTTAGGCCTAGAGACTCAATGTCAATAATCTGCCAGAAGAGTCACTTTTTTACATAAAAAGGGAAGTAGTTTGGTAGCTTCTAGTTGAACAGTGTGATATAACATCAGAGTATGCTCAGCTAGTTTTTTTCCACATGGAGTTAATGAATGCTTTCACCCATAATGTTAGGTAAAGGAAAGACAACCTTTCTGGGCAAGTGGCCATATTTGGAATTCTAAGAGCATGTGATGGACACATTCACAAATGGCTGCCACAGCAAGCCTGCCTCTTAACAAAAGGGCTACTATGGTCTCAAAGCATCCATTCACCTGAAGGAAAATTAATGAGATTACTCTCACCACCCTTGCTTTCTTTGCCAAGTAGGTGAGAATATTTCCAAATAAAGCACTGGGATGCAGCCACCCACCATTCTTTATCTTCTAAGAATGACTAGGAGGTTAGAAATATATATTTTTTGCAATATGTCAATTTTATTTCTAAAAAAACAAAATAGAGAAATCTGCAAATTGCTATATGGAAATCTGGAGAGCACCAAAGAAAGTATCTATGAGAACGTTATCTATCGTTGTGGATTTTTCTTAGTTTGAATGTGAACTTACCCCAAGAACAAAATAGTGGTTTACAAGCCACAGAAGGAGGACATGCACATCAAGCTAACTCCTCCCTCTCAAAATACATTATGGCTTAGTAGCATGTGTAAAAAAGAATAGTAAACGAATTCTGATTTGGTGTCCAAACTCCTGGATCCAAATCCACATTACCATAAAGTTTTAAATATAGTTAGAAAAATATAATCTCTATTACAACTGTTGTTATATCCCTAGTGGGATTCAATCCGCGTACCAGTATCCCATCATATTTTTGTGTGCGTAACTCTGAGTATTGCAGTTCATTAGGACCTGAATATAAAAAGTGTGCTTGTCCTAGTCCAACCTCTGAAGGGCATTTGATACTATCAACCAAAGTAATCTCCTAGACCCCCTATAAGGGCTGGGGTGGGAGGCATTGTCTGCAGTGCTTCCACTACTCCCTGAGTAGGTAGTTCCAGCTGGTAGTGTTATATGATGAGCAGTCAAGCCCCTAGTCTCTCTTTTATAGGATGCCACAGGGCTCTGCGTTGTTCCTCCATGTAACTTAACACCAATCACTGGGACAGGTGATTCATTAATTAGGATGAAGTATTAAGATGGTATCTCCACCATGGGCCAAGCTGGAGACGTGGAGGATGTCATTATATGTGTCTGGAGGCTGTGAGGGGTTGGATGGGATAAGACAATCTAAAGTTAAATATGAGCAAGAGATAAATACTGCTCATTCAAAAACCACTGCCCTTGTGTCAGCCCTTGTTCTGTTACAGGATGGAGCAGCTGCAACTTCAAGATTCTCCTATGTTTACAGCATCTGAGTCACTGTTGTGAGATGGATGGCCATTTAAATCCTTTAAATAAATAAAAATATAAATACAATCTGGTTACTCAGTAGGTGAAGGCTGAGGTTAGGGGAACCTTTGCCCAGCTTCAACTAGTGGACCAGTTACAGCCCTTTTTGGAGCAGCCAGCACTAGCAACAGTTACGTATCAACTCTAATCAACTTCAGTTTGAACTGTCTGAACTGTTGCAGCACATGCTACCTAAGGCTTCTTGTAAACACTACCTGGAAATATCCATTGGTACAGAATGTGGCAACCCACTTACTAGTGTTTGAGAGCCTGGTCAACAGCATGTCATATATACTGCAGGCACTATATTGGTTGACAATTTGTTTCCAAGAACCATTCAAAGTGATTGTTTTGACTATAACGTTCTATAGTTCTTGATATCTTCTGGAACATTTTCTCCCAACAGAATCTGCCCATTCTGATGGATTCAACCCAGAATGGGGTACTTCAGCTCCCAATGCCAATGAGCTTGGGAGAAATGAGTATGGAGGCAGGTCTTACTAGTAGTTACGCTGACTCTATGGAATAGTCTTGCCCCCTGAGGTTCAAAGAGCCCAACACTGCTAGCATTTAGTATGACAGTGAAAACTGTTCTTTTCTCCTGGACACTTGGAAATTAAATTGTTTACTTGGTTATTTTAATTTTTTTTTGTATATAGTGAATGTGTATTTCAATTTATCTTAATGTTTACTGATTTAAATTTTAATCTGAAGTAATTGTGATATTGTTAGATTTCATGGCTATGAAGTGCCCAGAGGCCTTTGAATGTGAACTCATATAAATGATGCAATAAACAATCTGACCCTTTAATATTGCCAGTTTTTTTTTAAATTATATATTTAGAGATAGAGATAGGTAGAGATAGATCAGAGACAGATTTAGAACCTGATTCCTATTTCCATCACTGGGCAAGTTTAGATAAAAGCCTTTCAAATTTACTTACCCAAAATTTTCGGCAATTTTTGTACTTTAAAAAATAGACTGAACACATATTCTTATTGGATTGATTCTCTTCCAAACACTTTCTAGAAGCATCGGTTTCCTTGAATATGAAAGAAAATAAAATATAAAGACATAATGGTTGATAATTATTTTCTACAGTTTGGAGGAGTGCCATGTTCACTTGTTGAAAGGTGACTAAACAATGAGGGATCTTACAAATAATTATGTTGGGATAAAATCCTACTCAATAGTACTCCTATCTGTTTCTTCAAAATATTAGTCTAAGACTTTAAACCTAGGATTAGGCTAAAAAGTTAAATCAAAAAGTGAAGAATAAATAAGCATCCAAAACTTAGATCTTGAATTATACCTGTATTCAACAGGGTGTTCTTTTTTCAAAGCGCAGAAATTTTTGAATTCATAAATATTACTTAAACATTTCAAAAGATGGATTTACAAATCTATAGACTCCAAAATTAGTTGTCTGTGTCAAACTGCAACTTCAAAGAAGTCTCACATAAGCAGTACACACTTTTAAAAAAAGAAGACAATGATGACTGTGCATAAAATATAAATTTTAATTTATTTAATTAAATTTATTATGGGTACCCTTTCTTTTTTTTGTAGTTAATTGTTTCATTGTATTGTAAGATGCAAATAATACATTACAGAATTCATATATTAGCTAGGTACAGAGGTATTTGTGCAACATAAACTAAAAATTGTTGATACTATAATAATTTCAATAACTTGAACTATTAAAGATAAGAAAAAATATCAGTGTTAACTATAATTCTGAGATGTTAACGAATATAAGATTGCTTAAATTGTACAATTAAAGCTAAGTGTGGTATTGACAGACTATTGAGAAATGCACTGAATTAATATGTAATATAGTAAGGATTTCTATCTTTAGCTTGACACTTAGTACTGAGATCTCGACTGTATTTATTGTTTATTAATATTAAAAAAAGAGAGAGGAAAAAGAGAGGAAAAATAAAAAAGGAATTTTTTTTTTAAATGCTTGGAAAAATTGGTAACTTCCCCCTTCTTACATTTATAAACATCTAGACCCCCTGAGAAACCATATTGTGTTTGTACGATAGTCCTTGATAAATGACGGTAGTTGGGATCAGAAATGCTATTGCTAAGTGATGCGGTCATAAAGCACATCACGTGACTGCACTACTTAGAGACAGCAGTTCTGGCAGTCCCTGGTTACCATCTTTAAGCAAGGACCGTGTGCGTCATTAAGCAAGGACCTCACACGATCGCGACCTCGGACTAGCTTCCCCATTGACTGCTTGTGGGAAGCCAGCAGGGAACATTGCAAATTGTGATCATGTTACTGTGGGGGTTCTGCGATGGCTGAAACTTTGAGGACCAGTTGTAACTACCACTCATTCAGTGCCACTGCAAGTTCAAACGGTTGCTGAATTAACGGTTGTTAACTGAGGACCACCTGTATTTGCTGTATGATGTATTGTATATATGGAAGCCATTCTTGCTTAAATTTAGTTAAAATTTCTGATGTGGATATATGCTGCTAATTTTGCCACTGCTGCATATTCTACAAGTTTAAGTTCCAAATCAGATACCATCAGTGTTGTATCTTTCTTCCAATATTGGACAAAATTTATTCTTGCAGCCATGAGCTTGTATCTCAGTAAGTTGTGATATTTCTTGTTGATATATCCTAGAATTATATCTAGTAAAAAAAAACCCTATTCTGACAGACTGGGCAGCTTACAGTATCCAAATATACAATTAAAATAGTTAAAAATATGAAATAAAATGGACTAAAAACAACCATAATTAGATTATTGTGTCTTAAGGCCTTCTGGAATGCAAAGAGCATGAGCGCTGTACGTATCTCTGGGGAGATGCTGTTCCAAAGGGCAAAGTCAATGACAAAAAATGTTTTGTTTTAAACTACTGATGTTCAGAAGTTTTGCCAAACCGTTATGGATTGACTGCAATTCAGCAGAAACAAACCCAGAACATATAGGTAGTTACAGGATCCCCTCAACAGCCAGTCATCAATGTTCTTGTCTGTGTGCTATTCTTCAGTGTGATAGTCTAATGTGGCATATATTCTACCTGCCTACCCATCTTCCCAGCATTTTACCTTCTCTCCCATGGCTTCCCTCAGCTACCCCTGATGTCCCAGCATAGCATATGCTTTCCATTCCCTACACCTCCTCCACTGCCACTGGTTAGGATTGCACATGCCAGTGCAGAGAAATCCCTTCAGACCTTTTTTTTTTTTACACTTAGCCCTCTTCTGAGCCACACCTGCCTGGATCAATGTATCTAAAAGAACATAGCCCATTTCATTCTACATACAAACCAAGACACCTGGAATACATGTCTCAGCTTGAGCACAGACCATCCAAAACCAAGTGTTCTGTGTTGGGAGCATTTTGCACATCGTTATTTTGTAAAGCTACCCTTCATAAAGATAAATTAAGGTTTATAAGAACTTACCACTAAACATGGATTAATGTCATGATCCTGAAATCGGCGTTTTTTGGACATAAAGTTGGTACTGTATTATTTTTCTGCGTGTGTGATTTTTAAGGACAGCACCTAGGAAAAAAAAAAGACAATTTCAACATACAAGGAACGCTTTTGTTTTGACAAAAAAATTTAAAAAATTTCCTAGGGATTTGTATGAAATATTTAGAAAAAAGCAGAGATAATGTGTTTTCTAGGAAATTTTGAATCAGAAAAAAATTTATTTGCAAGTTAGTATAATTAAAAGCAGCAAGTTAGTATAATTAAAAGCAGCATCTATTATTTATAATAAATAAAATCATAGTATTTATTTATTTAATTTATTGATTGCTCAAATTTAGCCACCGCCCATCTCCCCCAAAAGAGGGACTCTGGGCGGTTTACAATAAAATTCCCCATAAAACATAAACATTAAAATCACATAAAACAGTTATAATAAAATACAGTAAATAAATAAAATCCAAGAAAGGTATAAAATCGAGGCTGGTGGGAGGGACTCTAGGGTGCGAGCC
This sequence comes from Candoia aspera, assembly GCF_035149785.1. Classification (NCBI taxonomy): domain Eukaryota; kingdom Metazoa; phylum Chordata; class Lepidosauria; order Squamata; family Candoiidae; genus Candoia; species Candoia aspera. Next base: position 170,832,901 of record NC_086155.1, on the reverse strand, counting down.
ACCCCCAATAATGGTTATTCACTTTCCCACCCCAGGCGAGACGGCAGAACCAGGTCTTCAGGGCCTTCCGGAAGGTCAGGAGTGAGAGGGCCTGCCTCACCTCCGGGGGCAAGATATTCCAGAGAGTGGAGGCCACTACAGAGAAGGCCCGTTTCCTGGACCCCGCCAGATGAAATTCTGTTATGGATGGGGTCCACAACATGTCCTCTCTGGATGATCGGGTGGGGCGGGCCAATGTAATGGGGATGAGATGGTCCCTCAGGTAACCTGGCCCCATGCCATGTAAGGCTTTAAAGGTAATAACCAACGCCTTGAATTGGACCCGGAAGCAAACTGGCACCCAGTGCAGCTTGCGCAGCAACGGTGTTATATGTGCCCACCTAGGGGCACCAAAAATAGCCCGCACGGCTGCATTCTGGACCAGCTGAAGCTTCCGGATACACTTCAAGGGTAGCCCCATGTAGAGTGCACTGCAGTAGTCTATATGGGAGATAACCAGTGCGTGAGTGACTGTTTGGAGGGCTTCTCGATGTATGCATAAGTATGTTAAGTATTTTATTTTTAAAAATCTGGCTTCTTTTATGAGGTTCAATATTACATTCAAAGAAACACAAAGCTATGAAAAATAATTTTCACTTGAAAATCGGAAAGAATGTTAAGCAGGAGGTGACAATTAAAAAAAAATCACCTGTAAATTATATTAATTCTATTGACTTTGAAACTGCCAAAATTGGCTCAAGTGAAGCATATTTCAGAGAAAATTTTTGAAATATAAAGCAAAAATACGCTTTTGCCCATCCCAAAATTAGGATAGGTAGGTAACCAGATCAAGCAAGTTTTTATGCGTTTCAGGTAAGTCATTTGAATACATGTATGTAGCCATGGGAGAGGGGGGGGAATAGAAAAGCTATTTTTCCACACAGCGTTAATTGAAAGAAGAATCTAATAGAATGAAAAATCTTGTTTGAAATGTTCTTCCAGAATGTATTCTAAAACTCACATTTCTCTGAATTGCTTCAGACTAATCTTGGAGATTAAAGTACTGCTGCAGTTTATTTAAAGCATTTATACTTCACTCCTCAGCTGCAATGGTTCCCAAAGCAACTTACAAACTCTAACAAGAGACTCTCATGTTCAAAGTCTTGAACGCTATGACATAAAAAGATCAATTGCAAAAGTTGTTACAGATCAAGAAACTGCTGGCTTTCTTATCATAATCCCTGGAAATAAATTAAAGAAGGAAGCAGCAAAATCCCTGGCCTCTTAGCTGAGGCTTCCTGTCACTCTAACTACTATCTCCTACAGAAATGCTTCTGGATGACAACTGAGGGAAAGACAAAGCACAACATTTCCAGACCAGACAGACTGTGGCCTGCTTTCCTTCTTCTGTAGTTTTGTTACTGGTTTAATTTAGATGCAGCAGTTATAGTTTGAGCTTTCAAATGTAAAACAATAAGAGGTTTTCCAAGTTTTAGTGTTTAAATTAAGAACACAAAATATTTTTAATTTTGTTACATTCATGATGCAGGAGAGCCATGTTAGTCTAGCCAAAAATGAGAAGTCTGGTAGCAGTCTCTTGAAGTCTTTTCAAACTAACCATTTTATTAAAAAGCATAGACTTTCATGAACTTTAGCTCACTTCATCAGATCAAAACTGATCAACAATACACAAAAGCTTGTATCTTTCAATAAAATTTGTTAATCTGAAAAGGTGTTACCAGACTCCTCCTGATACATGGTATAGCACTCTCTTGAAGTGGGACAGCAGTTATAACTTTGACAACTCAATTAACATAAATACAAGTACTGGCAAACCACTTAAGAAATGTTGCCAAGAAAACAACATGGACCTGTCTATGTAGTCATCAGAAGTCAAGATTGATTTGGAGGATCATTACATGGACACACACACACACACACAATGATTTGCAAACAAACTTCTAGATGTGATTTATAGCCCCATATTTATTTGTGTGATTTATCTACTACCTCAATCCTTGTGACTCTTACAAAATTTATCTGCTGACGTTGGTCATTCATTTCTTTATTTCAGAATAAGGGAAGACATTCAGGTATTTTGGTTCTAACCAAAAAACAGGGGGGGAGCAAATTGTGCTATTAAAGATATTTCCTATGATAAAGCAGGATACAGTATAGCTATACAGACTAGCTTTTATCTATACAGTATACATTTTATATGAAACTTGCAGACAATCCTACGTAAGTTCTACTAAGTTCAACATGGCTTACTGTCAGACTGCCCAAATAGTTACAACTTATGTTTAAAGCTCCGTATTTTCTTAAAATGTTACAATATGTAACTGCTAAATGTACTAATCACTAAACTGTAGCATATGTGAACTCCAGAATATGTGTAATTTCGTTTTCTGAAATAAAAGATACATTAAGTTTACAGGGTTGCTACCAAGACAAGACTGTCCCTTTTTTTCATCTCAGTCTCAGGCTGAAGCACTTTGTACTATAATAGTCTATTCCTGCATCTTAGAATAGGGAAGCAAGTCCTTTATTAAACATTTTTCCTCCTTGCAAAACACAAACAAGTAAGAATGCACGCAGACTGAGATCTATGAGATTGACTGCCAGTCTGTCTGAGCTCTGGGTAACTTGCAGTAGATGGGAGAAATGCCTGTACTCCCAATTATTTAAAAATGGTAGCAGAAAATAGCAACATCTCCCTCCCCAAAGCAAGCTGTAGAAGTTAAGAAACTTTAGGAAACCAGGTAAGTGGCCCAGACACTGAAAATAAAAAAACTCAGATTTCCCCCCCCCCCCAAATCTATGTATTTTTTGCATCAGACCCTTACGTACACCTTTGGGTATTCTTCTATAAGAGCAAATTTATGGAGGAGACTGACATATGTTCCTTCCACAGCATTCTTTCCAATGAAACACTTTCGGGAAGTCTATAAACACAAAGGAAACAGCTGTCAGTGCTTCAGATCCAACCTTCCGTACAATTCAATGGAGCACACCGCCCTTCGCAAGGGAAACGAGGAAAAGGAAAGGAGAAGAGGGCGGGGAGGCTAATCCTGAACCCCAGACTGGGCGCCAATTTAGAGGGAGGGTTGAGCCTCCTTCGACTGAACTGCTCCCGCCGCCTTCCAATGGAATCTAGCCGACGGGACCCTGGACATCTTGGTGGGTGGCGGTAATGGCCCCGTAAAGCCACTCCGGCCCGTTTGTGGGGATTACCCCGCGACCTCTCCGCTTCAACGGCCGCGAGAAGACAAATCTGAAAGAAGCCTCCAGCACCTTAACGGATCGGGAAAAGAGGGCGAGGCTCGACCGTCCACCTCTCCCGCGAAGCTCCTCTCCCTCTTCAGTGAACAGTCGAGGTCAGCGTCTGCCTCGGGCGCCGCGACGCCCCCAGAGGAAGGCAGCTCCAGCGAGGCCTATCTGAACGGGCGAAGGCGCCCCACGCTCCGCAGGCGACTCCGCGCTCGCACGACGCGGCTCGGCGGCCAACACTCACCTCGGCCACCGCGAGGAAACCCAAATCCCAGCTCAAAGGCTCGTCTCGAATTCGAAAGACGTCAGCAGCTTGGGCAGCGATCTTATAAGTGGCGCAGCCTACCCCATTTCTGGCCCCGCAGCCCGGGAGAAAATGACAGTTCCTTGGCCCAATGCAGGCGGCCGAAGCTCTTTGAAAGGCAGCGCCAAGCCGCCGCAGACTGGCCAATCCTTGCTCGGTTCCTCCCCGGCCTATCCCGGCGGCGTTTCCTCCTACCAACGGGGCAAGCCGTGAGCGCGAAAGGCGCCACCGCCTGGGCGCGGCTAGAGCGCTGAGTGACAGGGGGAGGTGTCCAACCCGCGGCGCGTGTGGGCGGCTGGCGGTGTGGGCGCGGCGTGTGCGGCAGGCTGAGCTGCACCGCAGCGCATACACTACAATGGCTGCTGGAAAGAGGGGAAAGCAAACAATTTCCAGGCCCGCCGCGTCCAGCCCGAAATATGGGGAAAAAATTACAGAAAAATCGGAGAACCCTGTAAAAGGCGGGAAGCGGGCGCTGAGGGGATGCTGAGGCTCCCGGGGTGAGTCTGCTGCGGGTTGGGGGTTCTGCAGCCGGGGTTCAGCAGGGAAATATTAGGGTTATTTAAATTCTGAGGGGGAGGAGGAGGAGGAGGAGGAGGGGGGACGCGAAGAGCGGAGCAACAGCAGCCGGAGCAGCGATGGGAAAAGTTTGCGCGGCTCCATCTCTCTTTTTAGCCCTTCTGGGCTTCTTGGGGGGTCCCTGAGTCCAGCCCGGGAAAGCACCCTAAAAGTAAGCCTCGCTTTCTCCAGCCTTGGCTGGGAGTTCTTCCCCGCTCTCTTCCCCCCTCCCCTTTGCCTCCGTCCGGGTTCCTCGGAACGGTGAAGTGCCCCCCCCGCGCGCGCTTGTTTAAGTAAGTGGGGAGTTTTGCAGAAACTTGGAGAAAAGTCCCCCCCACCTCGTCTCTCTGTATGTGTGTCTTCTCCACCCCCTCCCTTCCCTGAGCTCCAGCGTCTGTGCTGTGAATATAGTGACAGCAGCAGCAGCAGCAGCAGCAGCGAGGAAGGAGCGGAAGACATTAGAGCCCGCGGTGCCCCAAAATGAGAGAAAATTAATGAAAATTCAGCGGTAGCGCCGAATCGGACACATTTTGCGCAGAAACGTTGCAAGGAGGTTGCTCTTTCCGGACGGAGCGCAGGGATCCCCGCAGCTGAAGTTTTAGGGGGATCTGGAGTCACTTTGGGACACCCAGCGCCCTTCTCCCTCTTTTTATTGGACAAAAGTTTTTTTTTGCTCCCCCCCCGCAGCATAAAGAAACGAATTTGCTTCGTTTTTGACTTCGGCGGATCCGGGAGGCTTTCGCGTCCTTTCTCGTGTGGAGTTGGGAGAGAAGCTTATGAAGGCGAACAAGGTTGAGGGTGGGTAGCATTGGGGAGCGGGGTTCGTTAACTGAAAGCAGGAGAGATCCGGAGAGAGAGAGCAGGGACAGCTTGTTGTCAGTATCATAAACAACCAAAATGGAGGGAGAACTGAGGCATATAACAAAATTAAAAATAGCTCGAAAATTCCTAAAAAAAATCCCCAAGTCGCCCGAGCTTCCGAATTGTCCCCTAAAAGATCACATTGAACCCGCATACCCTCGTGTGGCTTTTTAATACTCTCGGAGAGCAAGGAGTTAAAATTGATGCTTATTTTTGTTGTTGATGATCGCTTTAGAAAGGCAAAAGCCTTTTTACAGCTCATTCCCGACACTGCGAGAACGTGAAAACCCCCTTTCTTCCTTGAATGGTGGCGGGAGGTGGGAATGCACGAGCTGTACAGCTTTGGGGCAATGTGGAGCTGATTGCAAAGAAGGTAACTGCTACATTTGCCAAACTTTGTACCTTCCTTTTCTTGTTCTTTGTCTGGGGTGTGTGTGTGATGGAAGCACAGATGGAAGAAGGGGGAGGTGGCGCGAAATGTATTACCTCGAGGTTGCCTTTCTGTCTCTCCCCCAGTTAAGATCTTCAGTGTAAAAAAATAAACCTTTCCTGTTTATGGAATATCTTTAGGTTGGTTGTGGATCCCAGTGTTTGGGTCCCTCTCTGTAAAGTGCATTCTGTTTGTATAATACGGGGTTAAAGCAGCGTGCCTTAGAGTGAACTGGCGGAAAATACATGTAGTGAGGTCGTCTCTTCTGGGAGAGAACCGGTGACTTGGTCTAGCATATTTATTTCACTTGATTTGTATTTTACAAAGCATGTAATCTGCAGTTTTCTCCAGATAAAAAAGATGTATTCTCTTGCATCACATTAAACTTAATGTGAAAGTGCTGCTGATGTTGGTTTCCACGTGGGATCAGAGACGGAGCAGGGTATCTTAAAGAGACAGTTCCTCTTTTAGCTATCCTCACCTATGTCAGATCTCTGGCTAAGGCAAAGTAGTTGTCCCGGATTTGCTAAAATGTAAAGTCATAAATAAAACTCTGAAGGCAGATGATGACTCCTTAAGCTGACAGAGTTGCACCAATTCCAGTATGATTTCTATGGATATTGATTGGATCTAAGTATTTACTTGCTGTGATGCCATGAGACTGTATAGCGGCTGAATTTAAATTAAATTGTTCTCTTTGGCAATTGATTTTGTAATTTTATATGTAGAAACTGAAATCATTTCTGCATTATACTTTCCCAGAGGAACATGTTATATAGGTTCCTTTTACTGTATTAACATAAATCCAATTGAAGGCATGAGGAAGTTGATGACTTACATTGACAATATTTGGGGAGGGATGGTGACAGTTAAAATGAAGTAAAAGTATGTGTTTTTATGAACAATATTCAAACTTGGTCAAAATATATGGCTGTGGCACATTGACAAACAGCCTCTGTATTTTGGAGACCTGATCTGTGTGAAATTTTTACAAATGCTTATGATCTCTCTGTTGTTTTAATTGAAATACAATATAAAATGAAAGCAGGTAATATTTTTAGTATTTGTTGTTGATAGACCCCTGATAATTTGAAGTACCCATGACAGGTTTGCCTGTCTTTTAAAATGAACAGTATTAGTCTTTGTGATAAAGAATTGACCATACATGTTTGAAAAGCTTCTAGCAGTATACCTGAACCTAAAAAATATCTGTAACAGACCTTGCCTTTCTCATGCACATATATGTAATGTACTTGCTCCTATACTGTATAGATTATAAAGTGAATTCAAATAAGTATTCTGGCCAAAACAATGAACTGAATTTTGAGATAAACATCATCAGTGTTTATTTTGTGTATCTGAACCTCTGATTTAGTTTCATTTATACGATCAACCTTATCAACTGAATTCAAGGATTATAGCCTTGTGATCATACATGTCCTGTCACTTCCTTGGGTAAATGTATTGACTCTGAATAATCCTGTGTTTTAAGACCTTTGCACAAAACTACCAAGTTTTTCAGTGTATCACTTTTAAAAATTTAATTACTGCCATTATTTTTAAAGAATAAATAAGCTCATTTGGGTAGAGATTCATCTCTTTATATGAAGATGCTATATAAACTCTTTTTGCTGAGGACTTACCTATTTTTGCTATATGACCTAAGATTTCCAATATAATGAAAAGAACTTTAAAGCAAATAAACTTACAGATGTCTGATGCATGCCATATGTTTTAAGAATGTCACTTGAGTGACTGGTGTTTGTAGTACATAAGCAATTTTCAATTACCAGTTAAAGTCACTATGTTCATAAATACATCTAAGGGAATAAGTAGGAATTGAATCTGTAGTCTTCCACTGTTACCCCAAATATACTTGATATAATATGGCATTTGTGGAACACAAAAACTTTCGACCCAGGCATTAACCTTAATGCTGAATTTTGGAGAATTCTTGAATTCTCTAGAGGTTCACATTAAACTGAATTTCCCAGAGGAACAAATGAAATCTATCTTCCCTTCATAATAGAAGTTTTAGATCTACAAAACTATTTGAGTATAGTTTTATGTGATATACTTGTGTCATGATAAATTGTTAAAGAAATGAAATATTCTGAAAGAAATTATCTGAATTTTCTTGCTGTCTTATGAATGTTCTCCATTTATGGAAATGTTTAATTCAGTTAAATTGGAGTGTTGAAAATATATTTAAAGCTTAAAGATTGAGAAAAGTATTTGTTTCTAGAATATACTTTATTGCCTGACATTTTTTTAGAACAGGTGAATTGCTAAATCTTTTAAAAATTACACTGACATCCAAGAATATAGATCTTTTATTATTGGGAACTTGTAATTCTTTTTAAAAAGTTAAAACAGTGTCTTATGAAGTTATATTGATTCTCAAACTCTTGAATTAATATAAAATCCCACCTTCTAATATGCTATAATGTTTAGAAATTTCAGTGTTTTTCAGTGCATTTTATTCTTCCTGTTACTCTAGAATACAACTTCCACAAAATTTTTAAAATTTTAGTTAGGTTTTCATGCTTGCTGCATGAATAATTCAACTATGAATTATTTATCATCTTACTAATATTTTATCAAGATGGTTTCTTTCCACTACACTTTTACTCTTGATGTAGAAATTTATGTTTCTTAGTTTAATACATTCATCTGAGTTATTAATGTAAATCTGTTTTATACTTAGAAAAGTTTTTAAAAGCAGCTTTCAATTGTGTACTTTACACTTAGACATTATCATTTGTATCTGATCAATTTAATTTTAATAGTTTTTACACTTGATGTTAAACTTTAAAGGGATACTTATTTTATGTGTTAAAAGTTTATAGTATCCAAATCTTCTATGAGCCACACTAAGGTGCTAAAAAGTCTGAAGTGATGAGAATACCCTTCTGAAAGTAGATATCATTCATTTGTTTCAGTAGAAGGATTTAATAAATGTCCAAATGATCTTTTGACCATCTTTAACCAATTATTAACTGTTTAAAAAGTCTTAGAAAACTATGAGAAAAAATGAAATATGCGTACAATATATTTTGTACTTGTCTGATATAGAATTAGTTTAAAAATTACCATGACAGACTGCTCTAAGTAAATAAAAGATGCTAGAAACAAACAAAAAATTGTCTATATTATAAAGAAAGCAAGATGCAGTTGTATACTAGTTTTTTTCTTTGCAATAATAGAGGTTTTTGCAGATAGAGTAAACAGAATAGTGTTTTTCTGAAAAACAGTAAAACTAATTTGTCTTAATTTTATGAATTTTTACTTGCTATTGGATAATAGCATAATTATCTCTATAATGCATTAATATGAACTTGTGTGTCTGTCCTATACCTGTACAACAATTAGATGTCCAAAACTATAGGGCTAAGGTAGCCATAATATAAGTTAGTACTTTCAAATAATATTGTAAATTATTTTATTTTAACAAGTATGATGAATATACTTGTTAAAAATTATCTTCCTATAAATTCTAACAATTGCTTTGTCCTGTATATTACTACAAAATTACATTATCAGAGTTTTTGTGAATGTGTAGAATTTGGACAGTTCATATTTTGTAGAAATTTTAAAACTGAAGGCCATGAGAAGAAGAAAAATAGTTTTATTAAAATTAGGAAGTTTCCTTAGTCTCTGTTCCAAAATAAACATCTTACCATGATATTGTGTGTATTAGTATATTTTTGTCCCAGGCTACTAAATATCAAAACTGTTAAAAGATATAATTGAAAGTGTGGCACCTGTTGTAATTTTTCAAAACAAAAATGTGAAGCAAGATAATATATATGAATGAGAATCAGCATCATTTCACATCTCCCTGAAAGATATGCTGTTCTATATGGAACTAAATGAGCCAAGAGACTAGGAAAAAAAGAAATAGGAAAGTGAAGGAAGATAAAGGAAAACATACTTTGAAAGGAAAAAAAAATGAAGAGAAAATGTTTTTGAATGAGGTGTTGTAATCTTGTTTGTAGTGTGTATTCAGAATATCCCTAGAAATCAGATTAGAAGTATTTAATGGAAATTAGTTTTTAGGCAGTTGTCAGCTAAAATTAATTTTTAAAAGGCTAATATGATCCATGTACTGATGGGATGAACCGGATCATTTTACATTTTAGTAAATCTTTGTGTATTTTTCATAGCTTTGGAGAAATTGAAAAATATACCCTTTTTTATATTACACTGTATGACATACATATTGTGTCTAATGGTGTAATGTAATCCTGAATGAAGAATGCTATTGTCAAAATTATTTTTAATAAAGATATCAGAACAATAATTGGCAACTAAGCCTTATAGAAGTTGCAGTAGGCTGGAAAAATTTAGATCCATTCATGAAAATAATTGTAGAAAAATACTTTTGTTCTAAAATAATGGGGATATTTTTAGCTAAATCTAAATTTCTGACAAATCAAGTTTTAACATTTTCACTATTATTTGTATAACATGCTTTTGGGAATATATATCTCCTTGCTGATACTGAAAAGTTTTTTAAACTATATATTTTTGTTTGAGGCATTATCTTCAAAGGGAAGGAATTGTGCAACCTATATAGCAGAATCACAAAGAATTCAGAAAGAACTAGCTATATATTTATAATATACGTGTTAAATATAAATAATTTCAAAGTTTTCTATCATTCAAACATGTACAGTTTAAACTGATTTTGCTTAATAGAAAGGTAATAGAATTGGATGTTCTGTAAATACTGTTTCAGTCTAATGCACTATTATGCAATTTCAAATTTCATTTGAATTAATGGTCCTGAAAATGCACAATAGCTCTATGTTGGATTAGGAATACTGTGATTTTTTCCCATAGATGTTAAAGTCATACTGCTAATGTTGTTTATCTCCTGTTCATTCTGAAGTTAAAATATGTACAACACATATTGCAAACTTATTTTCTTCCTGTCTTACACTGTCCTAGGTATATGGAATGAACTATACTTATAAAACTATTTGTCATGAATGACATTTCAGATATGGAAGTTATACACAAGTTTCTCCCGAATATTGTTCTAGTTCAATGTTATTCTTTCTCACTAAGGGATAGATCCTTGTGGTATTAAATTGTGAATGTATACTGTGCCTTGCCTTCCTGCCTGCATTCCTAATGCCTGCTTCTCATTGAAGTTAATTTAGCTTTTCCATGATTGATTTCCTTTTTTTAATCTCTCCAGTTTCTTAAATGAAATGATTAATTTGCTTTTAATAACAAGAGCATCCTGAAATATTCTAGCCTATAATAGAAGATACATAAAGTGTATTATGCTTAGTATTTTAGACTTTGCTCCGTTTTAATGTATGCTTAAAGGGGTGGTTCTGGGAAATCTTTGTATTGGAATAATTTTTTCTTTTCCTACAGGAAAAAAAAATAGTCTTTAGTAGATGAAATCAGTTTATAATGGTTTTAATATGGTATATTCCCTTAATTATCCTAAGGTTTCAGAGAATTCATATTAATATAAGATTCCAGTTCTTTAAAAAGTAATGATAGAGAAAACTCTTTCTTTGGTATAGTAATAAAGTTAGGAATTGTATATTTGAAGGAAAACTTACACAGTATTCCAGTATCTATGATTTCATTATGTTACAAGTTGCTTTTAATAACAAGGAGTTGGAGTTGGAAGCAAAGCATAAACCACAGCCAAATGGGGACCAATTCTGAGACTTAACTATCTGACGGACTAGGTCTACATTTTGTTTCAGTTCACATTACCTATTGAAAAAATACCTTTAGTAAAATATTTTTATTTATGTTTGTTTATAGCCATGAAACTAGTTCTATAATAGTCCATGGCTTTAAACTGTTATCTTTACTTTTGGTTGAATAGGTATTAAATGAATAAGTTGAGAACAAAAGAATCTTACGTTACCTTCAACATTAACAAATATACTATGGCAAATATGTGTGTGTGTGTGTATAACGAATATACTCCCGCAAAAAAAAAAAAGCTTTGGGATACAATTAATGAAAGTTTACGGCCCAGAAAATATTTGAGTTTTTAAAGTGTCACAAGATTACTTGTTGGTGTGGTAGGTGACTAACCTAGTTATTCATCTAGAAAGAAAAGGAAGGAGTTGCATTAAAAAAAGAAACAAGCGAACCTAGTTTTAAAAAATTCTTCAAAACCATAAAGCTTGCTCAGTTCATTTATAACGTTTTTTTTAATGTACAATGGCAGATATTAAAAAAATGGGGAGTAAATGAATTTGGGGTAGATGACTGCTTAAGTAACAAATTTTGAGTTAGATTGAAATCTTCCTTTAGTAAAAGGCACATTTCATAGCATTTTCTTGTTGAAATATTCAGTTATGCCAGAGTGTTTCAGATGCTCTCTAACTAATAATACCCTTCCTTAATATGATAAATAATGTTCTAGAGAGTATTAATGGGAATTGTGTATAATAAAATAGACAGTTTTCATATTTACTAGCGTAACTGAAACTACTGCTAAGTTCAGAAAAAGCATTCTTTTACCGAAGTTTTAGGAAACTCATGTCTCCACAAGAAATTAAAGGGATCTCATGACTGTCATATCCATTATACGTTTCTCAGGTCTGAAACGCACAGATGTACAGTGCAATTTCATCTCATTCTAGTTTTTGAGTAAGAGAGTGAGCAGTCCTGTATATATGTAATTTTCTGAGTAGCTCTCTGCTCTTACGTCTTAATGCCAGAATTAAATGTAGTTGAGAAATGAATCCATTGATCTGAACCCCAAATTTCCTTGCTGATTTTTTTTTTATATACCAAGGCATTTTCCTTTACTCTGCAGTCTTTGTGCCCTGAAAATGTCTTTGGGGACTAGTGTGGGAAACTGCAGGGAGAAATAATGAACAGACAATGCAGCGTTAGGTAAAGTTAAGAAAGTACCACATTAAAATCTACTTTCCATTTTGAAGTTCTGCCTTTTGCAATATTCATGTTAAATCAGATGTAAAACAGACATTCCCTTGAAAGCTTTTGTAACTGATGTGCTTATCAGTGTTAATGCAGAAATACAGTATTAATAGTTGTATTTCCAAAAATATATACTAGTGGCATTTATAAGACTAAAGTTCTAATAGTAGAACTGTAAATCTACTATTTTATAATCTGTTGATAAAAAGAGGTACAGGTCTCTATAACTTCAGTAAAGAACAAACTATAAATCAGTTGGAAAAGAGTTCTGTCCCTTTTGGTTATCTGTCTTAAAGACAGATAATAACTTTACCTTGATACAGTGTAAAGACACAGGCAGACTCATGCAGATCTAGATTTTCCAGATCTCTTCCCAAACCATTTACGGCTTTAAACTAAACACAGCACTTTGAGTTGGACCTTGGAAATCCCCTTTAACCTGGGCAAAGTACAAATTGGTTTCATTGGTTTCTGCTTTCTCCAGTTAACCTTGCAAAAGGTAAGGTAAGAACATAAGATTCTAGCCAAAGGCAATGTAGGTTACTTCTAATACCTTTACTTCCAAAGACAATGCTAGGTCCAAAAGAACCCTCAGCCTGAGAATCTGGGCCTTTTTCCCTGATAGTGACTATCAGGTGTGAGAAATTTAATATGAATGACAGGTAAAATTTACATGGTTGTAATATTGGGGTTGGGGAATTGTCTGTGTTCAAAGAATCCTAAGATTGTTGGAAGTAAATAGTACTTAAGAGGTTATATAGTATATGGTAATAATATAACTTTCATCTCAGTTTCATTGCTTGGAAGAATTTTGTTTAAATGATTTATAAACACTGCTGTAATGATAATATGAATGGAAAGAGAATTTGTGCATTTTAACAACTTCTGCAAAAGTATTACAGCTGATGGTGGTTCACTGAGATATTCTAGTTTGAGGTTGCTCATATGGCAAGGCTGTTTCCACATGCAGCAGTTTACTTTTCTATATATAAGTGCATGAGAAGAAAACAAAGAGTTAATTTGAGGAACATTGTTATACTTTACCTGTTATTAAATGAAATAGCTGGGTTAGGCAGTCCTCTCCATCTCAGCTTAATATAAGCCACCAAGAGTTGTTTTTGATTGTGACAGCATAAAAGTATGTTTAGCAAATAAATTCAGCATGGAAATTCAGGGCTATGTATGTAAAAGTGTCTTGAATTTATTTTGTGCAGCCCAATCCTATGTAGGCATGTTTGGAAGAAAGCTCCACCAAGTTAAATGACATCTACCCACAAATAAAGACTACACTAGATATTACTGTATGTTAATAGAATAATTAGCATACAAATCTTTTAAAAGAACATTGAGCTGTGAGAAATTTTCATTAGGGCTTTCATTAGTTCTTCTCTTCCCAGCTGCAATCCATAGTGCCAACAGGAACTTTTTAAAACTTAGTTGCTGTTAGGTAGACAATTTTGTGTGTTCAATGAAGACAAAAGAAAATTGGAGGATGGCGATACTAGTTTAGAATCAAGAGTGTGGATGTGAGCTCAAGCATTACCATTTACCTCTGTCTTGAAGCATCATCTGTCTCCTTTGTGCAACCAATCTGCAGAATATGGAAAACTGGAAGTTCAGAATTCAAGCCATTTATATATTATGTAGGTTTCAAAATGTGTTCTCAGAAGTCTGTTAGTTTACATCTCTTAAGTTTAAGGAAAGAAAAAAAGTTGGGCTTTCTTCAACATGTGCTTTCTTAATAACAAAGCATGTTCTTGTCTTTAAATATTAGAATGTAAAAAATTACAGTGAAACCTCAGTTTATCAAAACTCTATGCAATAGACTTCGTATGAAACGGACCAATTTTGATTACATGTAATTTGTGTAATAAAAATTATATAAATCACCACAGGTAATATATCCTAAATTTCTATGGGCATCTTATCCTGTCTCCCCAATTAGTCTATTAAAATGAAGATTATTATTATTATTAATTTGATTATTACCTTTGAAGTCACACTGACTTTTTAAAAAAGACACTTTTTTCTGATTCTTCTTTCTTCTTGAAAGAACGATCAGATATTTAGATCAGTGGATCATATTGTCAATGAGCATTACAAATCAGATGATCCGTTTTCTGGTACCTTATAATTTTGGTTATGTAAACTAAAACTTAACATAAACTTTCTATATAAAACTTGCTCTCAGCCCTAGGAGGGAGGCAATGGCAAACTACTTCTGAAAAAAACCTTGCCAAGAAACCTGCAGGGATTTGTCCAGTCTCTGAGAATAGGACACAGTTGAATGGATTAAAAAAAAACACTAAAACTTACAGAAATTCAAGGTATTCAGAAGCTAAGTAATAGGACTGTTCAAAGCATTCAGATTGTGCTGGTGTGAATGAGACACCTTTCCTGGAAGGATGAACAAGCTATATCCTTTGGAAGGATCATATAGCTGCTTTGAACGTTTCTGAATGTGTATGCATATGCAGGCTCTTTGGTGGTAGTCAGAGAACGGTTGCCTGTGTGTGCACGTGTACACAGCTGTGGACCATTTTTTAATAAGCTACACAAGCCTTCCAGACATCACAGCTGTGCCAAGATTTTATGCAAAGCAAAGTTTTCAAGTGCTTTGCATAGCCCTACTTTATAGTAATATTACAGACTACCTTTTCAGTGTGGATAGTAATGGCTTAGTAATTAGCAAAAGTAATACAGGGGATTATGAGCCTTTGAACTGAATACAAAAATAATTCTTGTCTATTCCAGATAAGGTTTTAGACTGGTCTATCACTAACAGTCATAAAAATAATCTACTTACAATATAAAGGCAGCACTACAAATCAGTACAAAATATGTACTGATGTCTCTAGTATTATTAGCCATCCCTTTATCCTGTATGTACAGTTTGCTTTTCTCTCTAGAGTTGAGTGGATAATCAAAGTCAGTTGGGGAGCTTCTGGGCAGAAGCAGGACCAAAAGTGGGTAGAATTTTAGATTGCAGAATAGCCTAGCTCTTTCCTTGTGACAATCCACCCATCTTGTGACAGATACCTTATACACATTAAATGAAGAAGAAATAACTTCCAAAGGAAGCGCAGGAGCAGTTCATAGGCATCTAGAGAAAGAGGATAACATATTGTTCCTGATTTGGATGAAAAAATCCTAAAATCTGGAATGAGACAAAAGCAGGCAGGAGCAACTTTTGTGTGTCTGAAATATATTTGAATGTTTCTGAATATTAATAGTGAATCTGTCATAGTTGAAAGAGATGTATAAATAAAACAATAAATTTTTATCCACTACAGAAATACGGCCTGCTTTTTTCCCCAAGTCTATAGTGGTGAATTACAGTCATTAAAGATCCTTTAATGAGCCATTGAACAACTCCACCTGCATGGTTGAATGCCTCTTGGTTGTTTAAATTAGCTGCAAAAGATATTTTTGCTGCTGGCTGACAAAAAATAGCTTTGGGAGAAATTGCTTTAGCAGAATGTTTGCTTTTGGAAAATTAATGCTTCTTTAAAAACTGTCAGGATATTTCAAAAACTCTCCCATTCTCACTTTGTACATTGATAGATACTACAAACACTATGACTTTCCAGAATAATCTCATAAGAATATGCCCTACAGTTTCCTATTGCTCAAGGAAATAGGGAACACACCACAATACTTCCATAAGAATGAAGACATATCTGAACAGTTAGAGGTTCCTCTTCCATATGTTATTTTCAACCAGAGAAACCATTTTAGCATGACACGTGAATCCCTTTAGCCCCTACATTTCAACCCCAGTGCTTAGATTGGTATGGACAGATGTTTAGGATGACTAGAGAGATGAGAAAGTCTTTTTCAACTAGCAGGACAGGTTGAGGAAAAGAGGCTATGCGGGCTGGATATGAGCCTGAAGCCTGCATCCACCCATGGGCCAGAAGTGTTTGAAGCTAGATAGTTGTCTAGCCAACTATCTTGCTATGTCATAAGCAGCCAAGTAGAGCTGCTTGCAAACTCTATGACTAAGCATGTTGTCTGAACATTAGATTATGCTACTTATAGGACACTTTAAACTGTTCCACTGTAAGTCATGGATACTTATTAAAGTTTGCAAGAGACCAAAATTACTTTGTATTCAGACAATACCCTTAAATAATTAGCAAGTTGGAGTCATAGTTGTTCTTGTAACTTGGAGCAGGAGTACATTATTAACCATTTTACAGTGAGGTGTGATATGTAATGAATCTTTTTAAGTTTCTTTTAATTATTATTCTCGAAGTATTGTTCACACATTATGCTAAGCTGTAATAGGGAGTGTGTTTAGGGATCTTGCTTAGCATATTGTGTGAATCCTGTGATAGAGTTGGCTTGCTAGAAAATTCCCACAGTTGCAAAGGAATCATACTGTAACATTTTATAAGTTCTGCATACTATGAAATTAAATTTGATGACAGTCTTAGGTTTTCATAGTCAAGGGAACCAATGGCTGCTTTACCATGATTGTCAAATAGATTATAATTAATAGACATGATAAAGAATTGTTATGGCCCATGCATGGACATAGAATTGTTGATCCCAATACATCAAACACAGTGAATATATGAAGATTTGTCCTTAGCTGTGAGCACTATAACTGTCATAGTGAACTTATACGAAGTCATATTGTTGTAGAGAATTCTTTTGCTTTCCTCCAGCTTTTCTTTCTTGGGCACCAAGTTCTACTTATTCCAACAAAAGTAATAAATGCAGAATATATAGAATGTTTTACTCATGATAGAAGTCATTGGAGATATTTCTTTGATACAGTTTGTGTGTCACCACATGGTTATTTTGAAACCAATACCTTCAGCTTCAGTATTTTGCTTGAGTGATATATCATGTTTGTTCATTTTTCATACTTCTACAGTATGCTTTAACAAGAAATTCCAGAAGCAGCCTAGGGAAGAACTTTGGTGTTGCATCGAAAAACTTGAAGACCATAGAGGACACTCTCATTTTCACAGGCTTCTTTCAGTAAAGTAATTTATGTGTCATGTGGGAGGGTGGTGGAGGAAGACAGTAGCTGTAACAATACTTGGTTTGCAACCTATTGTTTGGTGTAGTTGGTTAACCTAACCTACTGAGAAAAGAGATTGAGGCTGACAGAGCAAGAAATATGCAGAGGGATAGAACCTAATCGTTATGCTTTGCTCTTTACTTGATGTGAAAGTTGTACTGAATGTCAGAGCTTAAAATTAGTATGCTTTTTCATGCAGTAATACGTTTGTAGGCACATCTCTCTCCAATCAAACTTTGTATGTTCCTGAAATAACCTTTTTCTAACTATGGATATAAATATTTAATTTCTTTTCCTAAACAAATATAACTAAACCTGCAGTTTATACACATAACCCCATATCTGTCTGCTGATAAGGGACTATTATTTAATGGTCATGAAAGCAGGTCTGATTGGTTTCCTTAACCCTGGAAACATGGGATATGATTCCATGTTCACTTTTATCACTTATTATATGCCGTGAGATGGATTTTTGAAAACACCGTCCTATATTCTCTTGTCTACTCCAATGCAGCCCTGGACCCTCTCAGTATAACTTACTTGCCAGAAGTCACCTATCAAGGGTATTTTTATCCTAAGCACTTGTATTTGTTGTTATCAACTGAGAAACAGTTGGAATTTATTATATGGCTCGTTTACTTTTTGAAAATACTTAAGCCCCAAAGGTTCCCCACCCTTAACCACTCTTAAGCTTTATGGCTGATTTTCTTTATTAACTAACCTTCAGATATGTGTTTACATTTGACAGGGGGAAGCTGTTGAATTGGCTCATGTTTTTTTTCTCATCAGTTTGTATTTCCAAGTTTGATTTTTATCTTAACAGGTCATGTTACATAGTCATACCTTTTGCACTGCAGTATTTCATGCACTGAGCTGTGATTATGCAAATACCTTTTGCTATATAATGTTTTTGTAACTTTAAGATGCTTTAGCATGAAGAGTTTACATGGTTTGTTTGTTCAGCTATTTCCCTGAAAATTGCTTAAATAGAAGGGCAAGTTATATATTCATAGAATAAAGGTAGCACATGGGCTGCCATAACAGTAACACAATACAGATTGTGTTAAATATTTATCTTGGATCATATGATGTCTAGCTCCTTCTTCTTTGTTTTTCAGATCAGCAAAAATGGGAAGCAGTGGATTCTGGTTTACTTCTAGACATGTCAGTGGAACTGGTTAAGACCAAAATCTGAAGGTTTATCTTCGTTGCCCATCACCAGGTGTGCACTGAACAGAGGCTACCATAAAACTATTTTGAGTATGAACATCTTTTAAAATGGTATAATATATATATATATATATGAAAGTATTGTTTTGTAATATAATTTTAAATGGTTATTGATACTGTATCATTCATTCTACAGTTGTGAAAGAACCAATGTGAATAATGTGTACTGAAGCTGGAAATAGGCATTATTGCTCAAATTTTTTTCAGCTGGTCTTTGAGAAGTGTAATATTTGAGCAACAATATTAAATACTGTCTGCATTGCTCAGCCTGTACATCCACAACTGAATTAGCAATATTTGACGACTACAAATAATAAACTAGTGAGTGTTTTAATCATTTAGAAATTTACCCAAGGGATAGCAGAACCAAAAGCAGCTGGGCTTCAAAGGACTATGCGCATTGTTCATCATTTACATGAGAACTTTTCTGATCATCTTTTCCTGCACTGCTCCTCATATATATTTTCTCACCCTCTACCCAAAAACCCTACTGCTTTCAAAAACCTATCATTATCTGGAGCAGTATTCAGTGATCTAGTTTTAAGGGAGGATCAGTTTTCTCTTCAGGTATTGCATATGCACAGACCTCTTTGGATCCAGGCCACCAAAATCCTTTTATTAAAAAAAAACATAATTCTGAATTTTATTATCACTTGAATCCACATAGTTAATTCAATCATTAAATTTTAAAGCAGGAGGCCATAAGCACTCTCTCCCTTTCTCTCATGGGTTGGGTAAATATATATCTTTTTGAAACCACAAGCTGCATGATTTCGGGTGGCAGGCCACATCCAGCACATAGGCTGTAGGTTGCTGACCCGTTTTAAGGAATGCATCTACACTTTACTGAATTGGTTCAGATTTTGTCTCCAGTCCAGATAGAATTACTGGAAGCATGTAAATGAAATACTTGGTTTCCATATATTTTCATATATTTAAAATAAAATGCTTCCTTTTTCCTCTGAACCCGAGACTCTTATTATATACCATATTAGTATACTTGAACCTATACTGCATAGCTCAAAGATGCACAGATGTGCCCTTCTATGAACATTATGGTTACTCTTCTTGAGGGAATGAACATTTGTTGCTGTATGCTGTGCACTGGGGAAAAGAAGGCAGGCTTAAATCGATAGGATCACTTCCCTGTTAAGCCTTTGCAGGGGCTACAGTGGGAAGGATGGATTGGTGAAAATCACTGTCCCTTTCTTGTTCCCCAATGAAACTCTGCTGAACCCAGTTGGAAGCCAACTAATGTGAACATAAAAGAGGAGAGATGGTAAGAAAGAAGAGTTAAATTCATTGCCCTCAGTTGTATCTTCTAAAAAGCTTTGATCCCAACTGGGCATGAAGACCAGTGTTAAATATGGATAGGAAAAAATATGTTTGGGAGAGCTAATTTAGGAAATGGAAAAGCAGTGTCTGAGAAGCAAGGATTCTGTTGGTCATCACAACCTAAGATGCATTTATTTTTAAGAATTTGAAGATTAACAGGAAAATAGTGAGCAATACAAGATATTATCCTTTCTTTCCTGCTCCATAATGCAATTCTGTAAAAATCTCTTACATTTTATTATTTTTCTTTTTCTGCTTACAGGTTTTGCACTGTGTTCTTTAATCATAACTATAATAGATTCTGGGGTGTTTGTTTTACTTCCTAGTTCCACATCTATTGTACTTTATTAGTTAAATAGGCATTAGTGTTAATAAGGAAAACTTAGATGACTAGCCAGAGTAGCTTTTTTTAAATGCACTTTTACTGTGATTGTTTGTGTTGCTAACTTGAGATAGAATTATAATTAGAACAACTTCAGATTCTTGTACAGCCTAATTGAATTAGGAGATGTTAAATTTATTTTGCAACTTATATACCAATATTATTAATTTGATGAAGAAGATTCAGTTGTCTTAAAAGCTAGGCCATCTGTTGCTTTTAAGACAGGTATCAGTTACGTTTTTTTATCATTGGAAACATTCAGCGTTCTTCCCTTCCCATTAGCATGTCAGTTGAAATACTGAATCATTTAAGATATTACCAAATCTGTGCTTGATAAATACTAACTGTTTATCAAATTCTGTTACCAATAAATAACCCAAGCATTCTGTATTTAAGTTTATAGAATGACTTCAGACTTCTCCAGTGGCTAATTGTGATTAGGCAATCAACAGTCTCTTGTGGACTTGATTTTTTTTTCCCCTTCTTTACATAGCCATTTCTTCTCCATCATTTTTGAGTTAAATAAATATAATTAATGTTATATCTGCAGTTTTATTATTCATAGCATTAAGTCACCTTTATAAAGAATCTATCACTGTTGTTGCAAAGTGCTAAATAAACTTATACAACCTCTTAAACTGCAATTAGCCTAAATCTGAAGGGCTAGGAGTATCCATGTACTTAAAACTCACAGAGTACTTCTGATTGTCTACCTAAGACCAAGTGAAAATTATCTATTCAGTCTCTTGAAAAAGTCTTTGACTAAAGTGATGAACATTTGGATATTTGTGTGAATAACTATAAAATAGTTTTTGTGTCAACTATTTTTTATAACCATTGGGATTTTAAAATATGCATTTAGGAAATGTTTTTCATTAAGAAAAAAATGTATATTTAAAAAGAGTTACTTACTTACTGTAAGTAACTTTACATTGATTGTATACTTCCTATATAGCAGCAGTAGCAGCTGCTAGCAAAGACTATATTTGAATCACACTGTAAATTAATCTAAGGCACTATATGGAAAAAAAAATTCCCCTCTTCTGTGGTACCTCTGCCCCTCTGAAGATATCTCTCAATATTCGACAACCCTATTGATCAATATGGGACGGATTATAATTTTCTGTTACTCAACACTCCAGTGAATAACATCTTGCCTTGTTCCAAGAGGAAATCTGGCCTGCAAGGGGAAAAATGGGAATGAGGAACTTATTAAACTCTAGTTTATCATCGGTTGTAAATCTGTGAACCAGTATACATGGGTATAATCAAACTATACCCCCCTCCCCCAAAATCAGTGAGCAGCAAAAAGGTGAGAGGAATGTTTAGTTCCTCCCCTGTAGCCACCTTGCAAATATCTCTGGAAGATCCATAAATCCATAAATTCCCCAAACAGATTTTGATTTCAGCAGGGAAGAGAGGGAGAGAGAGAGGAAAAAAAAAATTCATTACACTCCATTGATTGAAATTTATGTCCACAGAGGTATTCTAGTTGGATTCTGTCTTATGTTTGTGATAGAGACCCAAGTAGACATAAGAGTTGGGGAGCTGACTAGCAACTAACAGAAAGAAAACACTGGATTCTCCAAAGACCCTGCTGAAGTTTATTCTCCCCAGTCTCTTGAGCATTCAGGGACAGGGGTTAAAAACAAAAACAGACTGTTGGAGCTTCAGCAGTCCAAATCAAGAACTTGAGGTAACATTCAAAATAAAATGTCTAACCAAGAAAGTAAACAGATCTGGCATGGTAGTTTGAGGCTTGAGCTCCTGCTCTTGCACCAACAGTCTCATTACAGCTCAACTATGGGAGTATAAGCAACTCCGTACTTGTATAGCCTCTGGCTTCCTTCCTGTCCTCTGAGGAAGCATTTCCAGCTTGAAGAACCAACTTTCTTCTCTGCCTGGGCAATATGCTGAGTCTTGGGCAGGCAGTGCCGTTGTGGGGTGGTTATTTCTACAAGCCTGATAAGGATAATCCATCAGGTGCTTTTTTTGCGGGCTTCTCCTTGTCATTCTCTGGCATCTGCCATCTCCCTCAACCTTCTTCTCCAACCTCCATGCCCACCCTTCCTTCAGAACAGTCTTTATGCTCTGCAGACACTGATACTCTACTCCTTGCTCACAAGGAGGCTGGCGTTTTCACTTCACCACATTATCCCCTATTCAGGCCTCAGACAGCCCTCTCTGATAGGCTTCAAATCTACCAGGGAGTAGGGAGGCACCAGCCATTCTTGTTTCTCGATTGCCCTGATAACTTCATCTCCTGACTGGAGTAAGCCACATAACATAGAGGAAGTGTCTTGACTATCTTCTGGCTTGCTCTTAACACGTCTTGGTGAAGAATGGACTTTCTTCCATTCTTCTAAATAGCTAGCTTAGTCTGCCAATAACAAATTTTAATATATAGAGAAAAATACATCCTGAAGACCACAAAAAAAAAAGGAAAAGAGTCAATTGTGAAAAATGGAAAGATTCGGTTTTTTAAAAATAAAATAAAATTGGAAGTTAAAGAATCAGGAAGAAAAATAATGTTAGTCTGATTTATGCTTTTACAAGAAACCTCCTTTTTTCCAGCAAGTAGAACTGTTTTGTTTTTGTTTTTTTGTTTTTGTTTTTTTGTCTTTTAAGATACCAAACATTTTAAAAATTGATTAGCCAATTATGAGGACTGAACACAAAATATATCAAAATTTGTAAGCAATCATTTAACTAAGAAAGGCCTTACTTAGCTTATTATGGCATCTTCTATGCTTATGCTTGTCTTTTCTTAAACTATTTGTATCTGTCAGTTATTCCAATCTGTTTCTTTGGCCTTGCTATCTGTGATCCCATTTTAATTTTATAGCTTTAAGACGCTAAAAATTAAAGCAATTGTACAGTGCCTATAGTACTAATACTCAGGTTTAGGTAACTTGGATATAACATATTTAAATAACTAGCTAGTAAATATTAGGCCATTTTCATACTTCTAAAAAATTCCATGGAATAGCTCACTGAGGACTATATCACTTCAGAATATAGCTGGAGGATCTGCATCTGTGAATATTCTCACCGTATTTTACAAAAAATTTTTGTATTCAGGATAAGGTGTCAAAGAAGAAGTTTGGTTAGATTATTTTTTTTTCTGATTTGTTAATAAGAATAGTTTGGATTGCCTGTTCTGCTTTTATTTTTTATATAAAGTTTGGTTTTTTTCTATTTTTTTCAGATTGTTGCTTTCATTATATGGCTTTATTTAAGGCTGTTCTAATTCTCTTGCAAACCATGTAGGGCTTCTGTGGGAAGAAGAGAGATGTAGAAATAAAATTAATATCAATATTAACATGAGACCCTTCAAACATGCAGATCTTTCCTTCTATTCTGTAGTATTACTTCCATATGTTGCTGTACCATATAACATTCATTTTCCACTATACTGTGCTTCAGACAACAATCCTTTAGAAGTATATGATAGCCAGCTTGAATTTTTATGCTTAAATTTTATGAAACACAGCTAAATTAGTTCAAAAGCCTATAAAGCATGTATGAGATAGTTTCAGAGTACATGTGGATCTGTCCATCCTGAGCAGTGAATTTTGAGCTGTAATAAATAGTCTAAAAAGCGCCTACATATATTACATTAGACCAGCTGAACCTAATTTTATATATGCTTTATTCAAAAGCATCACATAGCAAGTAAACTTCAAAATTAAGTGTAGTTACAAATAGTTGTTTCTTATTTTTTTTTCCAGTCCCCTTTTGCTTTCTTTAACGACCACATGAAACTTGAGAAGCCATCTAAAGCTAAATCATTTAGTGGAGTTGGGCAGTTCCCAAGTGTCCAACAAGAAGGCCTGGTTTAGGCTGCGATGGCCACTGTCATTCCTGGTGATTTGTCAGAAGTAAGAGATACCCAGAAAGTCCCTTCAGGGAAACGTAAGCGTGGTGAATCCAAACCAAGAAAAAACTTTCCTTGCCAACTGTGTGACAAGGCCTTTAACAGTGTTGAGAAATTAAAGGTTCACTCATACTCTCACACAGGAGAGAGGCCCTACAAGTGCACACAACAAGACTGCACCAAGGCCTTTGTTTCTAAGTACAAATTACTAAGGTATTAAACTCTATTTATTTTTCAGATTATATTATGTGTTGGCCATTTTAATATATATCTATGTACACCTCAGCTGATTTTTCTGGGAGGAAATGTTAATTTAGACTTCAAATTGTACAATTATAAACTACAGTGCATAATATTATAAACAAATACCTGAATATTGTGTGTGTGTTTTTGAGGAGAAAAGTTTAAATCTTTTCAGTTATAGAAACTTGTTACAGAGAAGTGAATGGACTGAGCATTTTGGGTATGGATATAACTAAAGTAGTTATACATAATAAAATGTTAATGTAACTTAAAATCATCAAACTATCAGTTGATTAAATTAGCTTGTAATGTCTGTTGCTATATGTTAGTATGATACGTACTGTCTGTAGTGACATGTCTCCTGTAAAATTCCTTTCAAAAATATTTAGTATTTAGGTACCATAAAAAATGAGCATGTGTACCTTCTGGTCAAAATAAATACTTACAGAATATATCTGTGTTTAAAGGCATATGGCTACTCATTCTCCTGAGAAAACCCACAAGTGTAATTATTGTGAGAAAATGTTTCATCGAAAAGATCATCTAAAGAATCACCTACATACACATAATCCCAATAAAGAGGCCTTTAAGTGTGAAGAATGTGGAAAGAACTACAATACGAAGCTTGGATTTAAGCGTCACCTGGCTTTGCATGCTGCAACAAGTGGTGATCTCAACTGTAAAGTATGTTTGCAGACATTTGAAAGCACGGGGGTGCTGCTGGAGCACCTAAAAACTCATGCAGGCAAATCATCAGGTGGAGTGAAGGAGAAAAAACACCAGTGTGAACATTGTGATCGACGGTTTTACACCCGAAAGGATGTCCGAAGACACATGGTAGTACACACTGGAAGAAAGGACTTCCTCTGTCAGTATTGTGCACAGAGATTTGGCCGGAAGGATCACCTAACACGGCATATGAAGAAAAGTCATAATCAAGAACTTTTGAAGGTCAAAACAGAGCCAATGGACCTTCTTGACCCATTTACTTGCAATGTTTCTGTGCCTATAAAGGATGAGCTGCTTCCAGTGATGTCTTTATCTTCCACTGAACTGACATCAAAGCCATTTACAAACACTCTGCAATTAAATCTGTACAACACGCAAATTCAGTCCATGCAGAGTTCATCATCTGCACACCAAATGGTTGCCACATCATTACCTTTAGGTATGCCTTGTCCAATAGATATGGAATCTATCCATCCTTCTCACCAGCTTTCTTTAAAATATCCACTCAGTTCTACCTCATATACAGTTTCTATGACTGAGAAAGACCAGCCATTGAAAGGGGAGATGGAAAGTTACTTAATGGAACTGCAAAGTGGTATGCCTTCTTCATCCCAAGATTCTCAAGCATCATCTAAATTAGGGTTGGAACCTCAAGTAGGTCCACTAGATGATGGATCTGGGGATGTTTCTCTTTCCAAAAGTTCTGTTTCTATAAGTGAACCTCTAAGCACCCCATCACTGGACTTCTCCCAGTTATTCAATTTTATACCAGTAAATGGACCTCCTTTTAATCCTTCTGTTTCTGTGGGAAATCTTGGAATGACTTACTCACAAGAGGAGGCACACTCATCTATGACTCAGCTTCCTCCACAGGCACAAGACCTACAAGACCCTGGTAATGGTATTAGTCTTGGATCTCTTCACTCATTGTCTGCAGCTTTCACTAGCAGTCTAAACACAACCACAACCCTACCACGTTTTCATCAAGCGTTCCAATAAGATGAGAAAATGGCCTTGTGACAAGTTTGTAGAAATGCCTTAGATGACATTAAATACTGTAGTGCCTACTATGTCATTTGTAAATCTACTTTTGTACAGTACCAGTCTCATTAAGCCAGTATAAAATTCAAAATAACTTTTAAAATAGTTTGAATGTGTTCATTCACAGTTGTTTACTCTGGTTTATAAAACAATCTGTATTCTCACTGCCAATAGATCCACACATTTTAAAAAGTGTATAGAAAGAAATTATTTCCAGAATAGTATGGATCCCTTGTTTTAAAGCTTCATTGAGATTTGATAATTCTTTCTGTTAATGAAATGTGGTTCTTCTAATAATTTTAAGAAAGAACTAAACATTGATAAGATACATTCATGAAAAATTAGGAACGTTTGTTTATGACTTGAAACAATGATTTATAAATAAGTACATTTGTCACCTGTGTGAAAAATTGTATAGCTTTTTATATGTAGACTTCTTAAAAGGTCTGAAGGACCTACTACTTTTTCTCAAATAATTTCACAAAATTAGAGAGGAAAATCTATTTCTCATTTAAGTGCAATTACAAAGAAGTATGATTTGGCAAAAGAAGTATGCCTTATTGGCAACTCTAAATAGAGGCAAAATTAAGAGCTTACCTTGAAAAATAAATGTTCTGGTTTCATCATTCTGCAAGTATCTATCATTTCCAATTCTCATTTAAAAGATGAGTCAGTCTGCCAAAAGGTTTTCAGGTGTTGATTATTAATTTGAAGTTAAACAATGAATGTAAATCCACAAATATATTTTTCCGTAATTTCATTGGAGCTAATCCCTTTTGAGTTGTATTTCATGACATGTATTGTCCCCTGTACAAGAACTTTGATGGTAATCTTATTTACCACACCTGGATATTTGGCTAGTGATTTTTGTCAATGCCAAGAATTTAAAACAGGACTCTCAGGAGTGAAGTAAAAGCATATTGCTTATGCCACTTTTACTTAATATTCAAGGATATTTAGAAAAAGTAATAGCAAAACAGCTATTCATGCTGTATGTCAAATTGCTATGCCTTTTCAAAACACATTCTTATATTCCCAATAACCAAAAGAAGGAAAAACTGTGATATAAAAAATGGAAAATGTACTTTTGCTGTAACTTGGAAACATTATATCCACTGATACTTTTAGAAGATTTTTAAATCGCATAACTATCTCCATTCATTTGTGTGGATAAACACATGAGTTTTAAGTAGTTAAAGAAATATACTTCACAGAAACAAAGTTGCTCCCATTAAGGAGCTTTGGCTCCCAATATTTGTATCATAAGTTCCTACTTTATCGTAGGAGCAATATGCAGGTATGGTTTTACTATTTTATACTGATGTATTTAAATTTTATTACTGAATAGTAACTTTTTATAAGTGTTTTGTTCCAAAGGCATTAAAATAAGGATGTATTAATAAGGAAAATACCTTTTCAAATTTTGCAAGCTGCTCCAATATGCTGTGAGAATACTTTCTCAAAGTAGACATTAGCTCTGCTGCATGATTGCTTCCTTTAGTTTCTATGAAACAGATTGCTAAAATATATCTTTAATGGAATGATTTGTTCAATATTGCTTTCCAGCCTTTTAGCACCATTATTTTAATCCCGGGAGGGGGGCATCAGAAAGGAAAAGGGTTTATCTTTTCAAAGGAGTCATATTCTACAAGAAATCTAAGTGTCCTTATGTGCCTTTTTTATAGATGTTGATTACATTCAACACCTCAACACAGAATTGGCACCTTCAGGCTTCATTGTCCTTATCCCAGTTTTTTTACTTACTCATAATTGTTTATGTTACTGGGAAAGTACTGTCATCAGACAAATGTTAAAAAAAATCACTCATTACAGAAGTTAAATGAACCAATTTTAACCTATCAGTTTTTCATATTTACCACTACATTACTTATAGTTTTTGACAGGGTTGGTATGTATAAAGCATGTTACAACAATGTTATCTGCTTTCAGTATTAGTTGCTGGTTAACTTGTTTTTTTAAGACAAGACAAATGTAAGAACTAGTTTTTCCAGTAATGCTTGATCCATGTTAAAGGTCCATATTGTTATGCAGTTCTTTCAGGTTCTGAAATGGGATTAATTAGAGAACAGGTGCATTTCAAATTAGCAATAGAACTTCAGACAAGATATTGAACCTCATTCAGTTAGTACTTTGGAAGATGGCTACACCTTGTGTGAATGTCACTGAAGATGTATGAATATATGGAAGCAGAATGACATTGTAGGCGTTATTTACACACTAGTGCTTTATGACTATCATTTAAGCAGAGACATTGTTTGGCAACTTTAAAATGTCAATTTTAAAGCCTATTTTATAATTACCAGGTTAACTCTTAAGAATGAAGTGTTGTGTGTGCTGGCTGCTCATGCACCACACTTTGTATGCTATGGATTTAAAAATATTATATATATAATTTGCTTATGTTTTATTAGTAGTGAATTGTGGAATAGAGTGATTTATTCATTTGACAGTAGAGGTTTCCAAAAACCATATACTGACTAAAACATGAGCCAGACCTGATTGCTTTATTAAGCTAATAATGAATGTTAAGAGTACATATTTTCAGGATCTTTTACCTAGTGAGCTCTATATGTATTTTACGCTGTGTGTGTGTGTGTTTTAAACTAAAGCTCGATCAATTTCTGTGTTACACATAATACAAGATATAGCACTTTCAAAACGAAAATCTAAATCTTATAAAAATTTCTTGCAGGTTATGCTTTCTGTTTTTTTAAAAAAATCTATTATAATTTTTTCAAGTGCCATTAGATGACATATGCAGGCCTTTGGTGTAATGCTTTGGGTACAAGATGGTAAACAGTGTAACTATTAACAGGTACATCATAAAGTATTTTTTTTATCAATTTGCTCTATTGCACAGAACCAGTTTGTCTTTTTAAAGAGTTTTACAGTGGATTATTAGGTTTACATGTTTCAACAATATCTTCTACTGCCATTTAAAATCAGTCCAATAATTGAGTGGTTAACCATATTTAGAACTTGGAGGTTGCAGTCGTGTGCCCACATTTGTTAGCTGAGTCCCATACAAGTCAGTGGAATTTGTGAAATTAGGCACGGGATTTCAGGCTAACAGTTCAGCCCTGTACATTTTATTTGGAACACCTTTTAAGTTCAGTGGAATTTATTCTATCCATTATTCATAGGATAGAAATCTTTAGGATGTTAATAAACAGTATTCTAAAGTGTGATATACTGCCACATGATGCTGTTGTTGAAATTCAGCATAGGTTGATTTTGTGCCTATTAATATAAGGAGAAGGATGAAGCTCTTAATTATTTGTCTCATACACTGGTTGATCAGTTTAAAATGATGTGCCTCCTAGTACTAAGATCTCTCCATTTACATTAAATGTAAATGAATGACAGCTGCCTATCAACATCATATCAGTATACAATAAGTTAGCTGCCCATTTGACAGAGTTCATTTAAAGTACGTCATGTCAATTAACTTGCCCCTTCACCTTTATAAGGGTTCTCATGTGTTGAAAGGCCTTGTCTTTTAATAAGTATTTAACCCTAATTAACATAGAACTATTGTTAACTGCATGCAGAAACTTTTCAGTATAAGCATCAGTGGTACAATTGAACCAGAATGAATGTTTATCTTCTCAGAAACACTCCTGCAAATATATTATAGTGGATCATGCTGCTAATATAACTTGGGATACAACTCCTCTCATGGTGCTACAGATCTCCCTGTCTCATTTAGACTGATGTATTTTTATCCATAGAGAAAGGCCTATACTAGATTTATAGATGTATGATATATTTTTATACTGTGACTTAATTTGTCATTAATGAATTTTGTATACCACAATCTTTTCATATACACTTGCAAAAAGTAGAAACTTGGACATATCAAATGATGCCCAAAAAAACCTATCATCAGAACTAGAAAGGAAAGGAGCTTTTGATATGGTGTGAAGTGAAGAACATGCTTGTCTCTAAAAGCCCTTGAGTATTGACAAACCGGGAATTAACATAAAAAGGACACCCGAAACAGACTTGGATTGCTGAAACTATATTTTTAGATAGTGAGAAATGTTTGAACTTGTGTGCTAAAATGTTTTAATGATACAGATTTTGAGTCAAAATAGAAAAATGCATTCCAGACTGAATTTGTGTATTTCATTAAAATTACTATCCTGTGATATGGAAATTTGTGTTGCTTATCATGTATATGTACTTTACAATGTATTCACAAACTACTGTTGTATTTGTATAAAATATAGACAAAAGATTGCATATATATTTTTGTGTATAAGCTCTGTAAAATAGCTATCACATTATGAAGCTGCAGCAGAAATTCATTTTAGACATTCATATCCAAAGAAACAGACTATTTATTGTCCACATACCCTGATAAAAATATAACTTGCTGCTATTAAACAATAGTGCTGCAGCTTCTTGCGGCCTACAGTGTTATGTTTGCTGTACAAAAAAATATGTGAACTCCACAAAATATCAATAAAACTACAAATGGTTTTAGTTATGTACAAAATACGCCTGGAATTAACCTAATGTATGTTGTTTATGTGTCATTGTGGTAACCACTAATATCTTCTATCAACTTTTTTTATTTGTGGATAATTGTCAATTTACTGTTTGAAAGAAGAATGATAGAGCATCACTCTATGATTTGGCCCCAGAAAGGGAGGAACTGCTGGGTAAAATGCATTCTCCACATTCAGAAGTTGCTGTGTGTATGTGAGAGAGAAGGGGTCCCCAGAGGTTTCTCTTAAATGGGGAATTTATAGCTTGCCACTAGTTATGCTGCATCTTAGAACATCTTACAGATTACCCTGAGTTTGTTTTGTTTTGTTTTTGTGCCTTTGAGTCAGTTTTTGACTTCTAGTGACTGCCTGGACTTGTCCCTGCAGTTTCCTTGGCAAAGTTTTTCAGAAGTGGTTTGCCCTTGCCTCCTTCCTAGGGCTGAGAGTGACTGGCCCAAGGTCACCCAGCTGGCTTTGTGCTTAAGGCAGGACTAGAAATCAGTCCCCCAGTTTCTAGCCTGGTGCCTTAACCACTACCCCAAACTGGCTCTTCTGTTGTTTGGCCACCTCAAAATGTTTTCAATTTCTTGCCATGACCCAGAAACAGAATATGCAACTTCTGTTGAAGACAGCACTAAGTCTTGTACAGCATGGGTGGGTTCCACATTAATAGCTCAGTCCAGAATTTTTTTTTTTTTTTTAGAATCTTAATGAATGAAATGGGTATCTTAAGCTCCTGCAAAATTTTGACTTTTAGCCCACCCCCAGTGAAAAGAGGGTGCTGGAAGATTTGTTCATGCTTGGGGAGGAGTCCCAGAAGGAACATTGGCAGGCTTCATGCAGCCTTATGCACCCTTATCCTAAGACCACAAACGGAAGCTGCTCAGCTGTGCAGTCCTGCATGTGAAAAGGTTTCAGTGAAAAATCCCAGTTAAAAGCAACACAGCCATATGTCCAGCTACTAAAAATAATTCATTTTGGAAGATGGAGAAACTGAAAAATATAAGGCGGCAACAATCAATTGTTTCCCACAACACATTAAGCTCCAAACAAACCACATGTGTGAACCCATTCAATCAGTTGCAAATAAAATTAGTCTAACCCTGCTATCTGCAAATTATGTAGGTAACAAGTAGGATCTTATTGTAGAGAGGATGGTCTGAGAATATTTTAGAAGGATTAGGTTGAGAGCAAGCTTGTGTTTTTATGAAACAAATATGTGAAAGCCATGGTCATAGATGTTTTGTACAGTACTGTAATCCCATTTCTAATATTAGTGGTTAAGCCAGCAATTTTAAAAATTAACTAATTGCCGAATCTATTTTCCTAACAGTCCTACATTTCAATAGTGAAACAAGTGTCCTGGTATATCTGAACAAATAATTGTGCAAATACAAGGTTTAGATTAGTATTTGAAAGCAATATGTGAGATTGTCTATTCAAGTTTCTCACAATGGTACCAAATCCTCTAGCCAAAGTGAGTATACTGTATATTGCCTTCCAGAAGTTCAATTTCCAGTAGCCAAAACCTCTAAGGCCAGTGGTGAGAAATAGTATTAAAGCTCAAGATCCAGAAGGCTGTAGGCTCTCTACCTGTGTTCTGAATAGCACAACTGAGCTATATCAGAAATAGGAATTTCTTTTATGATGCTTTATAATTCATAGGTAGAGATCTATCACATCAGTTATCATTCAGATCTTTCCAGCTTTTTTTAAATTGACACCATTACATAACACTGGAAACGTGAAATTGAGGTAAGTAAAACCAGCAAAGCTGGTTACCACACAAGTCTTATGCCTTGGTCTCCATTTCTTTCCCCACCATGGGAATAACCCTAAGCTCTTTTTGATATGGGAAAAATAAAATAGTAGGTGACTCATGGGTGGGCTTTCTTTTGCTTCACTTTGCATTGGGAATTTGAAGAAGATATAAAATAACAGGACTCCCTCACAAATAACACAATTTATTTGCTTGTTGATATTTTATTTATTTAATACATATAGCTGCCCATCTCATTTGCATGTGACTCTGGGAAGCATACACAATTAAAACAGAAACTTAACATAATTCAACCATTAAAACCAATTAAAAACAGTTAAAAAACTATAACAACAAAAAGACAGAGAAGAGTGCAGTCTACACTTATACCAGCCATTGAATGGGCTTCACTCTTCCATGGGATCCCCAAGTCTGATGGCAAAACCTAGTTTTAAGGGCCTTCTGGAAGGCCAATAGGGTTGGTCCAATCTCACCTTGGGGGGGGGGAATGTTCCAGAGGGCAGGTGCCATGGCAGAAAAACCTCTCTTCATGGGTCTTGCCAAACGAAGCTTCTTGGCCTACAGGACACACAACATGCCCCTTCTGCCAGACCTGATGGGATGGGTAGATGTAATTGGGGAGAGGTGGTCTCTCAGATAACTTGGTCCCATGCCATGTAGGGCTTTAAAGGTCATCACCAGCACCTTGAATTGGATCCGGAAACAAACTGTCAACCGTTGCAGCTTGTGGAGCAGAGGTGTAATATAAACATACTGTATGTGCTTGGGGTAGACAACTGCCTGCACTGCTGCATTTTGCACCAGCTGAAGCTTCCGGATACTCTTCAAGGGCGTCCCCATGTAGAGCTCATTATAATAATCCATTTGGGAGGTGACTTCAGGCATGAGTGACTGAAAGTAGAGCCTTCCGATCCATATCCCAGGATATGGGATATCTCCATATCTCAGCATGAATTTATCCTCAGCCTTTAGTTTATTGAACCTTATAGAGAAGATGGAAATGTTGAGTGAGATTGGAAGACAAATCATGATTGGGTTTAAGTTTCAATTTATAGGATAAAAATCTAATGTGATTCTTCCTATCAATACTAGTAATTGAATAAAATTATTTTCAATCGTTTGTTCAAAATGTTTCTTAGCTATGTTCATGTCAAATAAAAATATAAGATTGCCCTCTTGTGTAGACACTGTATATAACAAACTGTATTATACATCTTGTTAACCTTAAGTCTACAGCAAGAAGGCAATACAGTAATTCTTAATCAAAATGTTCAGTAGGTCAGAGATTTGTGAACGTTATCCAATTCTTCTAAATTCAGCAACTTGCCACTGTGTGTGAACAGTATTTAGTGTGGGCTCTCTCTGCTTATCATTTATAGTCTTTTTATAATGGGAGATGGCAATTCTTTAAAAAGCCATCCCTGATACCTGAAGCCATAATTGCATTTCAGCATAGTTTAATGTTAATTCTAAAATATTAACAGAATTTAAACAACAGAATAATAAAATATAAGGGTCAGAAGACACCTTGAGCATCAACTAGTCCAATTCTATCTCCAGTACAGTATAGTAGTATACTTTATTTAGTAAATTGACCAAAGCATAGGCATCAGTCACAGTAAGATACAACTAAACAAAATTAAGATACAATAAAATGAGATAAAATAGGCTATGGTAAGATAAGATAGATAAAATATAGTAAGGTAAGAGAAAGTAAGGATAAAAAAAGGATAAAAATATTTCCAGTACAGGAATCTACTACTACAATATTCAGGTAGCTTCCATGCCTACAAGAGGACTAGAACTCATGGTCTCCTGGTTTCTAGTTCAGCACCATAACCTAGAGCAAAACCAAAAGCTTTAGAAAGAGAGCAGCCATTAAATGACAAGCAGCATGAGAAATTCGAACACATGGCACAAAAGTTACTTTTTTAGTTCATTGAGAGTCAACAGAAGGCCAAATGAGTTGTCTATACAGGGAATTCCTTGGCTCTGATGACCTACCTAACAAGAATTTCTTCAACCAAACCACTGGAGATTAAAAACAGCAAGGCTCCAGATGAAAAATGTAATCAGAAAGTAGCTACTTGGAAGAGGAAGCAATTCTGCAAAAGCCTACAATCTTTAATAATAAACATTACTTTGACTGTTCTTGGAACCAATTTATAGTAGTACAAGTTAACCAAATCTGAATCATACACACCAAAGTACAAGTTCTGAAGCTCTGAGCTGCATTTTTTGTGGGAGGAGTGGATACTTTTCAAAGGTAAGATTTAAGAGTGTTTTATAGTATTCATGTCATTTGAATGAGTCCAAGACATACTGTACTAGATTCCCTTTATCCAAGAGGCTGTGGAGGAGACAAACCTATTGCAAAGCACCCTCAAGCACACAGCAGTGATCTTTCAAAGACACAACAACTATGTCCAATGCAGACAAATATGCTTTCCAAATCTATTTTGTCTAATAAAGCTTCAATTCATTACCTACCAACTCAATCTCTACATCCAGACATAAATTCAGAAAGCTATCTGTTATTAACATAACTGTTTTTCCCTTAATGTCCTCTCATTTTAAGAGTCACTAGACTAGTAACACATTCAGTCTCCAGATCCTCAGATGACTTCTCAGTGGTTATGGAATCCAATTGTGATGATTCAACTCCAAAGACCCAATAGATCCTCTGAAAATCCTGGAGATAAACCTTCAAGTTTAGCCAGTGATCCTGCAAAGGTTTGGATCTCTGCTTGTTCAGAAGAGCATTGAATGCTATTACCCACTTTTGTGATCTTCATAAATTAAACATTAACTATCAAAAATCCAAAATAATAGGTTTTGGGCATAAGCAGCATAGAAAGGTGGCAAGTGGGACCAGCACAGAGCAAATGCCCTCCTTCAAAAACCTTGGGACAATATTCCATACCTCAGGATCCTGGAAAGCCCACCTTCAGTGTATAAATGAAACATCAGCTAGATCTTCAATGATCATTAGATTCTTCTATAGGAGGAGGAGAATTTATTCCTGCAGGCCTTAAACCTTATATTTGGCATCAGCCAGTTCCAGTGTAGCATCTTTTTCCATCTCATTCTCATAGCCTGTGATTTTTAAATCCATTTTCAAATCAGTCTCAGCCTTGTCCAGTAAAACCTGTTCCTCTTCCATAACTTCTTTCAAATACAGTCTATCTATAATGGCAGACACTTTTA
Source organism: Candoia aspera (assembly GCF_035149785.1). Classification (NCBI taxonomy): domain Eukaryota; kingdom Metazoa; phylum Chordata; class Lepidosauria; order Squamata; family Candoiidae; genus Candoia; species Candoia aspera. The sequence goes on along the minus strand of NC_086155.1, from coordinate 170,797,199 downwards.
AAATTAATTTCTGGGTCAGTTGTTCACAAATATCCTTCAATACAACTGATGTGAAAGTATTTTGCTCCATTCTGTATTAGTAAGTCAAATTTAAATGTTCTTCTCCTTTAATTGTAATCTTTAGTTCCTTCTGGTTCCCTCTAGTGTCCAACCTTTAAAGTCCCATCCTATCAGTTTTTTAAAGAATTCAAAACAACAGCATTTTCCCACGGGAAGGATTCTTATAATTAATTTCAAAATCTTATTGCAAATTCATCTGGACCCTTAGTCTGTTTGTAACTTTCCAAAATCAACATTCTAATCACCCTTTTATTCCAAAAGAAAATAATTTTTCTTTAAATCCTTAAACCTGTATTTAAAACTTCTTTTGCTAAGGATTGAAGGAGACTCACCCAGTGCTCTAAAACTTGCCATTGTGAAGGTTCATAATAGCTAAAAAGCAGTTAAGAAGCAATTTCGGAAAGTAATTAAGAAATGAGGCTTGGCAAACCTTATGTCCATATAGGCTACCTTATGGCTATGAGCTTAGTTGGAATCTCTCAACTCCCAGCCACTCAACTCATGAGCTGACCACAAAAACTCAGTTCTTGCAATCTGCTCACGAGGAACAGCTGTCCAAAGTACAAGTGGGTGATCTCACAATCTCTCCTTTTTCAAGAGATTTCACTGGCCAGAATTCATTGTCTGGCTGCCAATCTCCACCACACTGCTGTCTCCACTCCTTCGGAGATGTCTAGTTCATCATGAATCCTCACTGGAAGTCCCTAACACCTCTCACTTTAATGGATGACTATGCTTCTCCATGGGCCTTGACAGTAGAAAATAAATTACCTACCACTGGCCTATTTAAAGCACAGCTGATCAAGCCAAAATGAGCATATGTCAAAGGCTGGAGGATGCAGAATTACAAACTGAAATCAGCTCCCTGAGTCTGAGCTCCAGAATGTTAATCACCGTGAACACCTGAAAATCTGTGAATTAATGTGAGCATGTTAACCATTCCCAGTCAAGGGAAAGAATTCTTTAGAGCTAGACATAATTTCTTCCCTTCTGCCTTACTCTATACATGGAAGACTATGTCCATTCTGGAGAAATAGAAACAGTTGAGCATATTTGTTGGGGGAAACATAGTGCTTCCGCCAATGAATAAGATCCTTGCCCTTGGATTTTATGTTTATTTTGTTATATTGTAACTTATATGTTTTTAATTTTGATGTTATTGTAAACTGCCCAGAGTTCCCCTTTTGGGAGAGATGGGCAGTACTAGAAATTTGAAAAATAAATAAATATCCCCTTTATTGCAATTATTATAGAGATCTCCAAAAGTACCATATAGCACCAATCATACAGCAATTTCTAGGCAAAACAGATGAGTTATATAGTGAATAATTATCTTCAGACACTAACCAAGAAGTAACAAGAACAGTTATCACCTATTGCCAGATGGCGGTGAAGACACAACATCAGCTGACACCCACAACTAATTTTAATTTTGTTCTGTAATTTAGATTTTGAATTTTATTTTTCTGATCTATGATCATAATAAAAGATTTTTTTTTTCTTTTAAATCTCTGCTTGAAATGGAGGGATGACCGGAGCTGGAATCCAGCCAGTTCCAGGCATCCTCAACGCAATTAAAAGGTCATGCCATCACTTTAATATTTTTGGAAATTCAGGGTAATGCAATAATATGATTGGTGATTAGAAATAAATAGCAGAAGACTTGCTTCACTCTTGCTCTGCAAATGTGATGATGCTGAAAAAATATCTTACTTTTCTGACACAACTTTTTCAGGTAATGAAGGATTTCGTTCAGGGAAGATCCATTGTGCACAATTAACAAGGTTCTTTGGAGGAAAATGATTCAAGAAAAAAATATGTGTGTTTGTTTTAAAAGATGTTGAAGTTCTCATGAAATTGTGAAAATTAAACATGGTTGGTTTTTGTAGCATGTTTTTTTCCCTCTATTTATATCTTTAATTATACATTTAAAAAATTATATAGCATCACAAATGCTATCAGAAAAAATACGTTATTCCACTAAGAAACTAATAGCATGTTTTACTCTTTGTTTTTTGTGAGAGCAAAAACATCAGTTATAAGTCAATGAATGGAAAATTCTAAGAGTTTCAACCAGTATAGCCAACAAAAATGCTAGAAGTTATATTGTAGCATCATCAGGAAAGCCACAGATTTTCTACTCAAATTAGTAGCAAACTAACATGCAACCAGCAAATGGGAAAGTTTTATTAATTTGTTATTATAGTAGGACAAACTATTGTACAAATGAAATAAAAAATGATTAGCATGATTGCATGCTAGCTAATTAGAGGACTTTTAAGGAAAGGAGACTGGCACAAGTAAATGTCTGTGAACATTGTGCTACAGACTGGTTAGAACAAAGGATCAAATTTGATATGTTAAACATAACAAATATTCCAGCTGCCTTTAAGCTTTTTATGGCCAAACCTCTATCCCAACCTCCTTATGGAATAGACTTAGGGCTAGGAAGTCACCTCTATTTGAGTCTATCCAGTCCAGCATTTTCAAGAAAGCCATCCAAGTGGCATGCTGTCTACCTAATGCTGCCCTCCAGCTGGAGGCAGGTCTGCCCATGGTGGTTATACTAGGGCTTGGGTGAAGATACATAATATCTGGCTAAAGCTGAATTGGCCCCACTTATATTGGCAGACACCTTCCATGCACTCTGGAAAGTTGGGAGAGCAGAAAATGATGCAATATGGGCTTTCCTCCCCAGATGAAACCATTCAAGAGATATTCTGAAATGGAGATTAATGGATATAGGCAGGTAGGAAGATCAAAGCAGAATTTCTGCAAGCCTGGTAGCTAGTTTACTCCATAAGTAGCCCAGTATCTCCAACAACTTATTTTCTCAAAGTATCACAGGGTTTTCATTCTTGCTTGTTATGATAGCCAACAATCCTTGAGAGTTGATATACAAAGATTCCTTATAACAAAAGATTCTGCCCATGCAAAGATGGCACATCAGAAACTATAGTTGCTAAACAGACTCTCATTGAACTTCGTTAGCCCCCTTGATGCAAAAAAAAAAAAAAAATTCTAAATGCTCCAGATGATATCTATATAAGTATCTACTTGAAGATAAGGATCCAAACATTACATGGCAAGTAAACAAATTCTTTCTAACAGCATGCTGAATATGGAGATCTCTTAAGGAGCACCAAACTTAGCTAGGTAAAAAAATTAAGATTTTTATTATACCATAGGGTTCATGGAAGCAGATTAGCACTGATTTGTTATCTTGATAAAGAATTTGATAAAGTAGTTTACAATCAGTAGGTCTTAACCTTAAATATTCTAGTACTTCAAATTTTAGAAGTTTAGTAGTACATTAAAACCACAGTATATTAAACACTATGTTACTGCCTAAGTACTGTATTGCTTAAGGCATTTTCTAAATATACTATTTTATCAAGTTGACCAGTTCTGGGAGTTCTTAACACCAGATAAGCATTTGAGCTTCTCTTTATGAGGCTTATTAACAGTATATAATTTTATCTATGCTCATTTTGGGGTTCTTACCTGGGGTTTACAATTTTACTGGTAAAACAGTGTATTGTACTGGTCAGTGGCTACAATAAAAACTGTTTGTTCTTAAGATTGGTCTTCTGAGGCTCACTTTTAATTTACTATCCAGCAGCTGCTGAAAGCCCAATCCAGAATAAAAGTAACCCTTTGATCTCTGCTGTTCTCAGCAAGATCCCAGCTGAAGAGATTTACCTCTGAAGGAAAACTGTTATTAGTGCCTATGGTTGCTGCTTCAGTTTATAATAGGGAGCGGGAGTTGTTAACGAAGCTAATTGTAACAAATCAGATGTATGAACCATTCCTTTTATTAATTTCACCCACAGTACTTACTTATTTGAAAAACATACTTAAAATACTCAGAATTGTAGTCTATAAACAATCTATGTTCTGTAAAATTTCAGGTGATATTTTGTAACTCAGTTACGTAGCTCTGTAAAATTACCACTTCCAGAGGGACTTTTTGCCCCTCTGGGGCAAACGGACTTACTGCTCAACAGGAAGAATTCCAACAGTTGCCTTTTTTTTTTGGTCACATGAGTGAAATAAGCTGCTAAATGCCTACCTCCCACACCATTTAAAATAAGGAAACTATAGCAGACAATTGTGTTAAAATTTAAAATGCATCTACAAAAATCAACACAATGGACTAATATAGTATTAGGGGTTAACATAAGGCCCCAGTTTTAGAGATACAGTTTGTGATTTGCACTCATAAAAATGATGTTTCTAAAGTATATGTTGGGAGTAATTACTATGAAATTGAATAGGATAGATTTTGAAGTAATCCTTTTCTAAAATGTGTTGTGAGTCTGTTTAGGTTTGGGGCTGTAATTTAGCCTATACGAAGCAAAGTTATTAGGGAATTATTATTAAAATTATTATCATCTGAAACTGATTGGAGTTTATTATCTGACTTCAGATGTTAGCATTTATGAAAAGTATATAGTAACTTGGATACAAAAGAGCAGATGCAAGAAAGAGGGTTGAATTCTCTTTTATTTTCTATTTTAAAAGCAGCTTTTTCCCCCCTTTGTTAATCTAGTTTTGCCTAATCTTTTCCTTAGATAATATGCCATCCCCTCTTCCTCTTAATCGTCTTCTCCATCTGGAATTTTCTTCATCTGTGAATGCACGTCCCTGCAGTAGCCCTTTGGACTGTCCTGCCAAAGGAGAGAAGTTCTTTGGGGAGGGGAGCATGTCTAGGATTCGTCGGCTTCCCCCCCACCTAGCTTGGTGTTCAATAGACTGGGATCAGTTATGTCTCCTGCATCTCCTGGGCTCTGGTGGCTTTGGTTCTGTCTACAAGGCAACTTACCATGGAGTTACAGTGGCTGTAAAACAGGTGAAGAGATGCAGTAAGAACCATTTGGCATCACAACAGAGCTTCTGGGCAGAACTAAATGTAGCGCGTCTTGGCCATAACAACGTGGTACGCATAATAGCTGCCAGCGCATGTACCCCTGCTAGTCAGAATACTTTGGGCAGCATAATTATGGAATATGTAGGTAATTGCACTCTACACCATGTGATCTATGGGACTGGCTATTTAACAGGAAAGAAGAAGGATGGGCTTAAATGTGACCATGGGTTTTTGAGCACAGCTCAGGCTGTCAGCTACTCCTGTGACATTGTGGCAGGGTTAATGTTTCTCCATTCACAGTTAATTGTGCATCTGGATTTAAAACCTGCTAATGTATTCATCACAGAACATAATGTTTGCAAGATTGGAGACTTTGGATGCTCCCAAAAGCTAGAGAATACTGAATCATCAGGTCTGCAGCTTTGTCATCAAGGGGGAACATACACCCATCGTGCTCCTGAACTCCTTAAAGGTGAGAAAATCACACCTAAGGCTGATATCTATTCTTTTGCTATTACTCTCTGGCAAATGGCTACACAGCAAGAACCATATCTGGGTGAGCGCCAGTATATACTTTACTCTGTGGTAGCATATAACCTGCGTCCCTCTCTAACTGCAGCTGTGTTTCAAGGCTCAGCCACTGGCCAAAAACTTGAGACGATAATTCAAAGCTGCTGGGGAGCTGATATAGCCGAGCGTCCTAGTGCAGAACGTCTCCTTCGCCGTCTTCATTCCTTGTCTGGAATAGTATAAACAGATTTTGTCTTGTCTCTTGCTACTTTTTTATTGATTATCATCTTTCTCTGTGGTAAACAAGTATTGGTAACAGGTATTAAGTATTGATCTTAACTTTGGTGCTTTCCAGAAAAAAAAAGATATATGTCCTCTATGCATAAAATTCTTTACAAAAAAAAAAAGTGGCAAGTTTGAGAGGTTTTTCTGCTCATTAGAATTCCCAATACTCAGTTTATTTATTTACTTCTTCTTAAAAGATGCATTCTCCTCTTAATACCCCAATAAAAAAGAGCCCAAGAATTTGTATTGTGAACTTTTGAACAGATTATAATAAACTATCCTCCCTTCCATTAAATATTTTATGGCTTATCAATAAAATGCTGACTATTTTTGAATTACTGTAAAGAATATTTCTCTTTGAACATGGTTGTGTTAATTAGTGTATGAATTGAACCATAAATAAGAAAGATACTTAACTGATTTTTTCCTAGATATTTTCTGAGACAATTTTTAAAATAAGTAAAATCATAAATAAAGTACGGGTGTTACTTCATTCCCACCGTGGAAATTGGTAAGGAAGCTATTATTTATAGAAAACCTTCACCTATATTATTTTCTCTTCCTTCAATGCCCTCTTCAACATCAGATGGTATTGTAATCTTAGATATGTTCACTGGAAATCTATTGAATTCAGGAAATCTCACTAGACTGCAATATTGATTCAGAATGGATTTAATTAGATATAATGTATATGACTTACAAATTTGTCTGATCATGAAATACAACTTTTTAATATAATGACTTCCAGATCCATATAATAAATGCAAGAATCTGTTCTTACTGTTAAATGGTTTCACTGATTAATCAATTGTGTATTATTTTCCTAATCTTTTTAAAGAAGTTACTTCCTATATTTTCTCCATCAAATAAATTACACACATTCTAAAAATGATATTTGCCAAATTTACAAAAAAAATTACAAAAGTTTTTTGTTCATTTTAAAAGAAAAACTGCAATTCTAAAGACACTTCAAAGGCAGCATACTTATTGTGGCTTATTTCAGAGAACAAATGCTAATCTAATACTGCAATCCTATGTATATTTGTAATTTAAATTCTACTGAAATTAGTGAAAATTACTTTTAATAAAAACAAATAAGGCAGGATAAAAATAAAATAAAAATAAAAAATATATAAAATTAGACTGGCCTGTATTATTTTTTAAAAATGTTAAAAACCAAATGGGACAGTTTTGTTTGTGATATACAGTATATTTAACAAAACTTTGAGCCAGATGTAAAAGAAAATGTCTGTTCTTTCTCCTATTTTTTATACTCATATGTGCATTATCCTTTAAATTTTCAGCAAGAAAATTCTAGATTTTAAATTAGAATTACAAAAATATTAAAAACTAAGATAGGCTAAATAGATCAAGGACATATTGGTTTAACATTTGTTGACTAGATTTAGCATTAACTTAGTCTGCAATGTAAGTAATGTGGCCAACTAAAGACAGAGTCATAGTAATGATAAAGGTTGAAGATGAATTTAGGGCTACTGAATTTGTGATCAGTTTTCTGAGTCTTTTTTTAAAAAATACTTTCTCCTTTTGAATCACAGGTATGATCACAGTTCAGAGTGGTCCTCCAAGAAAATGGTGTGTCCAATGGCTTTTGGTTAGGCAGAAATGTCCATTTCTATAGTATGTCAATATCTAATGGTGTAGATGGTGTTTTTACAAAAACTTACAGAATCAAATTGTTGCAGTTCTGATCCTTATATTAAAAAGAGTCTTTACAACAGAGATGGCTTTCCGAAGTTGGTGCTTCGTACTGCTTAAACATAAGTTTTATGGATTTACATACAGCTGCTACAGCTTTACATATTTAAATAGTGATTAAAAAATAAATCAGGTACCAGCTGACACTCTTGAATTTGTGCTGAAGATTTTCCACTTCAGTGTTAGCTGACCAAATGCCAATACTCTGCCATATCTAAAATTGTCCTAAGGTAATTTTTGGAAAAATAATATATTTGGTAACTGGCTATGCAAGATGTGCTATAAATATATGAAGGTTTTTGAGTACTGAAATAGACTTATGGCTTATAAAGTGATCATCCCTTAGCTAAGATGTATTTGTATCTGTAAATAAATAAATAGCATGTAAACAAAAATATTCCTCTATCTGTCATGTCAGCCCCAATAGGTAGACCAGACCGGGAAATGAACTCCACAGGAAGGCTAGATTTTTATTGCGATTATAAAAACAATCTTGCAGGTCTGATTATGCTATACCTCCTCCTCCTCATTCAATGAAAGAGAGGCATCTGCCAGAGCAGTTCCACATGTTATTTTGACTTTAAGATGCTTCAGTCCCTTTTGCCTAGGCAACAGATCCTGCAAATCTCCATCAAGATTTATAAAGTCAAGTCGTCTTCAAGTCTAGCTCAACTTCTGGTGACTTCACAGACACATGCATAAAGTTTTCTTAGCAACCATGTGGAACTAATCTGCCACTGCCACCTTCTGGAAAATGTCCTGGTACAGACTAGGGTAACATCACGTTCTCCTATATGCCTATGATATATTTCCCTCCTGTTTTCATTTAGGCAGATAATAATTTCTTGATAAATACCTAAGGTTGTTGAAACTTTAAAAAAAATGTTGCTTTGCAAGAGCAATCTGTTTCTATTCTAGTTTATACAGTTTTTGTGCATATTACCCCTTGAACAGGAATTCTATTCCCTTCCTCCACATGCTATCATCTCACTTCTGCACTGAGGCATAGCATTATAGTACTTTTTCGCACAGTTCGGGTTAAGTCACATTTATGCTTAATTTCTTATGTTGATAATTAATCACTGGAACACATTTATGGCTGTTTTTATGGTTGTATATATACTGATGTGAGGACCAGTTAGAGATCTATTTTCTCTTTTGAAATCCATATTATGGTTAAATAGAATTTTGTGAGTTACCAATGCTTTTCAAGTTACGTATGGAGCAAGAGCTGGATAGATAAGATTGAGTTGAAAATAGTTTGATTTTTTTTAAAAAAAATAGCTGTATCTGCATCAGCAAAAAAATAGCTGTATCTGCATCAGCAAAATTTTGCATCAGCAAAATCATTATTTTGCTAATCATTAATCTCTTGTTAAATTAAATATGGATTACATCCACCATCCCCACCAAAAAAAAAAAATCTGTTTATCAGTCTGGGAAACCATGCAAGGCAATTTAGTTAGTGTGAAACTAACTAAATCTGCACATAAAACATTGGATGCTATTCATATATTGTATATATGCATACGAGCTATTATATATTTTAATCTATCCAGAGAACTTCAGGCATTGGGTGGTTTAAAACATAAATATATATATTTAAAATGTAATTTGCATAATTATGTTAACAGTAAATGTAGTATATAAGCATCTTAATCCTACAGCTAATATGTAAACTAAATCACTGCTTCTGTAGACACAGTATTATAGAATTTTCCATGTTAGTGAAAAAGAAATTTTATCAAATATGTGTACTTTAAAAAAATACAAAAAAACCTACCTACAAATAGAATGATTACATTTTTATTTGAGGTAAAAAAATGTAAGTCTGGTAATTAAGTATTATATACTTCACAAAATTCTATGACAATATATCTTGTTAAATTAAATACGGATTTAATTCAGGGATTATATATCTTTAAGAGTCTAAATGACAATTGTGTTGTCATTAGCCATCTAGTGGCCTATTGAGGCAATGACACCATTTCTGACAGGTCTTCAGTTTACTGAAGTTGGTGATCAGTTTTGCTTCAGTATTACCTATGACATTTTGAAAGACGAAGGTTCTCAATCAACAGAAATCGAGAAGCCTATTTTATTTCCTCCTTACATACTTTGGCAAAGTTGAAGCTATCTGTGTACATAGGGTTGCCATGAGTCGTAAATGACTCGATGGCAATTAACAACAATGTACATTTCAAAGGAGAAGCTGTATTATTCTAAGGAACTATAAGATTTTATTTTGCTGTGAAACGGACCCATTCTGACATAACCACTGGTTCATAAAGAAAAAATACGGTTTTTCAGTTGGTAAAGTGAATAAAAATTACTGAAGTATGAAATTACTGAAGATCTGATTCAATTTGTGAAGTACATTATAGATAATTAAGTTTAATATTACAATGAATTTATTTTGTAACATTCTTCTTGCAGAATCTGAAACATTTAACATAATTTTTCACTTATACAATTTTTTTTTAAATGTCCTGGTATAGGGAAGGAATAACTGTTTTGACTTTCTCAATATGATGCCTTCCAGACCACTGGGACTACATTTCCGAGAATTCCCAGGCAGCATGGCTCATGCTGACTTGGAACTCCTGTGAGTTGTAGTAGTTTAAATACATCAATTCAGTGTTAGTAAGGCTGCACTTAATTATTTGAATTACAAAGAATAAAGATGACTAGCTATTTAGAGAGATGTCTGCTAGAAATAGACACACGCTCCCAGAACAAAAAGAGATGTGAAAACACTATAGGCATGTGACTGCATTTCTTCTCTTTTTTGCTTTTCTTCTCCAGGAAAAATGGGAAATTTTCATTGCAAATTTTTAATTGCAATGGTCAGAGAGGGGATGTATAACAGCTCAACCTCCATGGTTGCTTTCAAATACTGGAAGCTAGCCTAATATAAAGCCGGGCACTGTACAAATACTCTAGGCAACAATGTAAAAAGGCTTGCTGTTTCTCTTCCACACTAGAATACAGCTCTGGGATTCCCTTGTGGTCTCCTCTCTAAATACTAATCAGATCCAAATCTTTTTTTAATTAGTCAAAATTGGCTAGGTTTTAGCAGAAGTCAACCCCAAGCTGCAGATATCCATAACATCAGACTGCTAGTCCCAGCATCCTAAAGGAAAAAAAAGGGGGGGCGGAGGGGGGGAGAGGAAAGTCGAATCGAATCGACCCATTGAGTTTCACTCCCGGTGCTTCCATCCATGATTCTTGAAAACTTTACGAAAAGGATTTGGCTCTACTTTCTTCCAGGGTGCAGGGGGTCATTTCGACGCACAGTTCCTTTGTGATAATAAACCAAGGCGCAAAACATCAATTCCTTACACATCTACTTGATTCTAAGAGTTGGAAAACTGTCCCTCTTAGCCTAAGTGTGATTCCAGAGGATGGGGGACTACTCGCATCTAAGTACTCATTATGAACATGAAGGTCTCACGTACTAAGAGTAGCTTCCCTGATGGACATTAAAGGCTACCGGTGCTTCTCAACCTCGATCAACTTTAAGATGCGTAGACTTCTTTGCTGGAGGTTGAAAAACACTGAGCTAGTCTACAGACTAAGTCGACCGCAAATCAGTGGCTCCGGGCAGATTTATTCCTAACGCCTAATATCGAACATAGCCCATTTTGGCGCAAGAGGAACCATTTCACTCTTCTCCGCGGTGATGCAAAAGGGAAAGGAGAGGACTCCCACTTCCCCCAGCGCGGAACAAACCGACAGGCTGCTCTCTCCGAGGTGGGAGAGACAAAAACGGTCCGCCGCCTCCTGCCCGAGCAGGGGCACCCCACCCCATATGGGCCTACGTCGGCAGTTCTGCCGCTACCTGGTTGGTTTCTGGCACAACGTTACGGAATCAGTTCCGGGACAAAGGGGAAGGGGCGGGGAATGGTCTCCGCCAGCCTATATAGCGGGTGCCTCCACAAACACTTCTTTCTTTGGGCGGTTGTGCTGGTGGTGGCGTGGTCTTTGTTTCCTGACTCACCGCTGTTCCCTGGGCCTCCAGTGCTCACTTTGGCCGGGATTAAGTCGGTCAGGAAGGCTTCGCGGCGGCCATGGTGAGGGGGAAGGGAGCCCCGCGCCGAGGGGGAGCTGCGCGGACAAGCGCCATGAGGGCCCTTGGGCCGCCTTCCTTCCTGCCCGCGCCATGCTCCCTGGCGGCTCGCGCCCCTCCCTGGCAGGCCAGAGGCGCTTTCTGGCTCTATAGGAACCATCGTGGCTGGGGGAATGTAATCGGTTGTTTGGGGAGGGAAAGGGGCGGGGGGGGGGCTGCCCTTGTGTTCGCTCTCCATGCTTTTTTTTGTCCTTACCTGATGCTCGTCTGCTTTTGTTAGCCGAGGCCACTTTTTCGCCATTGGGGTTGAAGCCTCGCGCAGGTCGGAAACAGCCCTGCTCATTGGGAGGAAGGCAGGTTATGGTCCAGTTAAGATGCGTGGGAAGGGGCTGCCTAAATACTTAAAAAGGCGATGGCTCGCGACTATTAAGCAGAGAAAGGAGGACAGTAGGAAGGGGCCGTATTGCCCAGCCTCCTGATCAATGCAAGGATTAAGTGAAAGCATTCCGCATAGATGGCTTCTTAGCCCATGCCTGAACATACCCAATGAAGGGGAGCCCACCACCTTTCTGGGCAATGGGTTCTGCTGCCAAGTTGCTCTTACTGTTTGGAAGTCTTAACAGTCAATCAGAATTTCTGTTCCTGCATGTAACTTTAGCTCATTCTTTGTGTTCTGCATGCAGAAATGAGGGGAAACTGTTGATAATCTCTGTGACTTCCTTCTAGGTACTAGAACAGGTACATCCCATCTAATTGTCTATTCTGTAGAGTAAACATACCTAGCTACTTCAACCTTTCTTCATTTCCTGATCATCTTCCTTGGTTTTCTCTGTGTTCTGATTTCTCTGAACCCTTAAAATGCTCCCAGAACTGGGCACAATATTAAAGGTAGAATTTGACCAAATCAAGCTAAAGTGAATGCTTCTGGTAATTTAGAAAGGACGCTTTTATTGATGCGGCCTAAGTATTTGTTGTTTCTGAGCCCACCTCATACTGTTGACCCCATTCAGTTTACAATCAACTATTATTCCAAGGTCATTTTTACAAGTTCATTACCAAGCTAGGTATTTCCCACTCCTGTATCCTGTTCAGATATAGGTACTCCTATCTTGTATCTCTGCATTTGCAAGGCATAAAACTAGGAGATTATTCTGTTCACACACTGGAAGAAAAAAAGCCTGTGCAAATTTTTCTTTATAATGACGACTGATAATTAGATCCTGCATGGGGAAAAATAACACTCAATTACTTTGTCAAATTATTGTTCCTTACTTTGCAAGTTTAAAGAATATAATTTTCATGTTTGAGAACGTAAAATCTTGTTATGTCTAAAGATGGGCTTCACAGTTCTAGTTAAAATTATAGTCTGAAAGACAGTTGAGTGCAGTTTGACAAGGATTTGCATAGTATGGCAAATGTATTCAATGTTGCTCAGAAAAATTGTGTAATTTTGAGCACTGCCTGATGAAATAGTCCCATGGTTATAAAGATTTCCTATTATTAGAAGCAAGCTATAAGCATATTTCTGTGGGTCAAGGCAGCCTGCTTTCCCATGATTGCACTGCTGAAGAGTGTGAAAAAAATTTTTCTTACTGTAGACACTCATGTCAAAAGAGCATAGGCAAATGTTTACATACTAAGATGCTGTTTTTCTCTTTATTGTGTGAAGAAGAGTATGACTCTACAAATTAGTCTTAGAAGGCTGACGAAATATAAGTACAATTGCTTTTTGAAATCCCGACCATCTTTTCTAGCTTTATTTGATAGTTAATAGACCATCTGTCTATTAACTCTACATTAAGTTAATGTGTGAAACAAATCAAGAACTGAACAGTTCCTTTCACACTTCTTTGTTTGTGTCCCACAAGTACAGTTTTCATTTTCAGTGGATTTCTCCTAAATATTCCAACACTTACGGCCTTCCTGAAAAATATCTGACCTTGAAAAAGTTGCTTATTGTCATCTTTGTGATTTCTTTGTTTTAGGCATTTAAAGATACTGGGAAAGCCCCTGTGGAACAAGAAGTAGCGATTCATCGAATCAGAATTACCTTGACAAGTCGCAATGTGAAGTCTCTTGAAAAGGGTACGTGGCAAAATAGAACAGAAATTTTAAATGGTTGTAGTTTTACGTGCTATTATAAGAACATAAGCGCTTATACAGACATAGGGATATCAGGATCATATTAACTCAAATACTTTATTGAATTATTAATAAATTATATATAAAACAGGATGATGTGCTTGGGTTAGTGTATCAACCTTTGAATTAACTATTATTGATGTAGAAGTAAAATGTTCTACATTGGTTATATTTATCAATGTTGTTATATAGTTGGCAATGAGGACAAAACTTTAGTTGAACTACTATGATAAGTTTATACGCTATTCTGAGCCAACGCCCAAAACAATGTTATAGTGATGTGTACATAACTTTTTTTTAAATTCTTGCTTTTTCATAGTTTGTGCAGATCTCATCAGAGGTGCTAAGGAAAAAAATCTAAAAGTGAAAGGTCCTGTTCGCATGCCTACCAAGGTATGTAATTTGTGGAAAGTTTAATTTTCCCCCCTTCTATATCAAATTATTAAATTGTATTGGAAATATTTTGCTTATTGAACACATCTTTTTACATTACATTTTAGACTCTGCGAATCACTACGAGGAAAACACCATGCGGTGAAGGTTCCAAAACCTGGGATCGTTTCCAAATGCGTATACATAAGCGCCTCATTGATTTACACAGTCCTTCAGAGATTGTCAAGCAGATAACTTCTATCAGCATTGAGCCTGGTGTAGAAGTAGAAGTTACTATTGCTGATGCTTAAATGATTGTCATCTGCATCAATAAAAGCTGTTAAGTTTTTATCATTGCTGATTGTTTCTGGCAGTGTTTTCACTTTTATCATGAAGACTTGTGAAGTTAACACCTATTTTTTACAAGTTTTAAAAAAGGCTAGGAAAGTGGTGATAGGGACATCAACACATTTGGAGTTCTTTCAGAATTCTCTGATAACTTTTTATAATGGTTTGTTTTGTGTAATTGAATAGACTAGGCTAAATGAAACTTGAGATATAATTGTGTATAAGGGTCTTAGAGTTACTCATATCCCATAGATATCCTGGAATCAAGAAAACTTCAGTGCTACTCCATAATCTGACTCATTCGAGTTTAATTCTTGGGTCCAGAAATACTTCCATTTGGTGGACAGCTTTAACTCAAAGAAAAAAAGTCAAATTTGTTCAACAGTGTGAATTAAACCCTTTTTCCCTTTATTTTAAACTGCATCCTTGTTTGTAGACTTGTGTCCGCGGGGGGGGGGGGGTCCAGCAGTTCCTGAGCTTGTTTTCTGAAATCTTCAAAGTACAATAAGTGCAGTGTAACTGTTTTTGAATTAAATAATAGAGATAGTCAGTTGCTGTTTATTATATATTACAAAGAATGTTACTGTATTTATTTGAACAGAATGTGATGTTTTTCCCCAAATGGTGGTAGTCTTTTTGGTTAATACGGTTACAGTGGCAAGGTTGATTTTTCAAAACACAGCATTACTGCATAAACACCTCATAAGCAGGATCATCACTGAGGTTGACAGATAAAAGCTTTGTTTCCCAGAACCAAGGGATACTGATAAGGAATTGAGAAAAAAGTTAGAATACACATTTTGGAGGGGTCTTTCTAAGTGTTTCTGAAAAATCAATAAAATAATTTTTAAGAAGGCAATGCAATCTGCTTCCATAACACTGCCAAGAAGATTGAGTGTATGGGGTCATTGCGAGTTGGACTTGTCATGAATGTCTCTTTACCCCTCCCCTTTTTTTTTTTTAAAGCAGCACAGAACTAAGTGGACTGAATAATTTGTTTTGGAAAACCTTTAAAGTAGCATTGATGTTGCATGCATAAACCACAAACATTCTTTAACTTAAGCTTGCAATATGCAACCCAGTGAAGTATACAATGTGAGGCTGGTGTGGATGTAGAGCTTTGAAGTGAAGCAAAGATGAAAGTTGAACTAAGATTTCTTCTTTTTCTGTTAAACTTTTGATATTGTTCATTAGAGTTTACAGGATTAGTTTCCATAAAGCTTCAGTAATAGTACTGCTCAACATCAATTATTAAAGGTGAGATTCATAAATCTATTTTGGTATATCGATTTTAGGGCATTCTTGTTTACTCAATCATTTTTAATTTTTTTGCTTTGCTGATGCCCTCTAGTGGATCATTATAGCCACTATAATTTTAAAAGCATGAAACTACTGTAGATCAGTTCTAACTGGCTGCATATGTATTTGATCTTTTCACAGGGATCTTTCTAGATTTTAAATCTGACAATTTAAAAAAAATGTTAATCTCATTCAGTACTCGCAGCAGGTACTGTATTGCCTACAGTATACAGTTTGGTGGCTATCTAGATATACAGCACTGGCATGTGAATGCATATGCAAAATGATGTTTCTCTACCCATATAATTTTATTACAGTAGGAAAATTTCTCTCCCACATCTTCCTATGAGAAGGGAATTGTGTTCGTATCATTCTCATAATACAATAATTGATCATTATTTGCCAAGTAGAATCTCCTAAAAAACAGTGGTGGTTTCTGTTCTGGCAGTAGCTTGACCAATCTATACAGATGTTATATTAATGTGGGCTAAAAACTTAAGTCCGTGCTAGCGCAGATTATCAGATTTTCTTACATGATCTGATCACCAGAGAAATGTTGCAAAAATACAGGTGTACACAAGTTCCATTAATTTCACTTGAAGTCCAGTTTTTAATACAATTCACACAATACAAAGCTCTTCTTCAATAGTACTATTTTGGTTGGTTGAAAGATTGGGCTATATTCCCACAGCACGCAAAGCCACAGTTTACTTCGGCTTATTTTGTAAGCCTTGGAATTCATATAATGAATGAACCATGATTTACAAGCATAGTGGGTGGATTTATACAGTATTCTAAACTATATTTTGGCTTCTCAGTTTGTGTAAAGAAAGCCTATACCAGATGGCCATTAGAATGATGGTACGTATGGCAAAAGGGCTTTGTGGTTTTGTAGTTTTCACAGATAGTATTTCCATGATGTGCTGGACAGTTAACTACATAATAGGTTAAAATGTGGTTGGCTAGATTGCAGTTAGGTGGGCTTTGTAATTGCTAACAAGTGGGTTAATGCAGCCAGTATCTTGTGCAAACACTGATTAGCAAAGTTCTTTCATGTTTTGAGCAGTAATCTTCAGATGTATTTGGAAATGTCAGGAATTAAATCTGGTACTTTCTGTATGTAAAACAGACTGAGCTGCAGTCCTTTTATATGCCCTTCCTTACCAGTGTCAATGAATTGTGAGCACTGTAGCCCAAATATGCAAAGGATGCCAAATTCTGTGCATGAACTGCTGCATCTCAGCACAACTAATGCTAGATACTTTTTTCTTTTGTGGAAGCAGCTGCCCCAGGTTACCTTAGATGTAAATGACCTCATGTGGCAGCCATCTGGGGAATGTGCAAGGCCCGCCCTGCTGGGACAGTGACCGCAGCATACTCTGAGCATTTTAAATGCATGCACCTGCTCATATTAACCAGAAACCTTAATTATCCCTTTGTTCTTCAGTCTATCCTGTTCTAAAGGTTACTAAAACCACTACTTTAATAATAAAATATTTTCAGAAAACATCTGTGGACATACATATAACTTCTGTATTGTTCATTGATAATTTCTAAATGCAGTGGAACACAGCCCTGCTTATATGGATATAGTATTGACAGCCTAATAACTGCACTTGTTTATACAGAAAGTCTGCTCAATTAAATTAGGTGTGGATGAGATTGCACAGCTGTACTTCCTAGAAGTACAAATACAATACTTTGGAGGAGGGGGGATAATAAGCGTAAATTTTCTTGCTGGCCCCTTATTGGCCAGCAGCCACTTATAAAAAAACTTGGGTGGAGATACATAATCATTTTTGCTGGGAAATTTGGTGAAAGAAATCTTAAAATCTTTAAATAGAAAAAACAGTGCTTCTATGTTTGTAACTTTCAGAGAAATCACAACAGGTAAGATATAGAAGTTCAGGATAAAAACATGTAACAGCTAGAAATAACAAAAATGAATGTGTGGAGAAAAAGAATCTTATGTATGCTTATTTAGAGTGGTTGTTCAATTTAATAATGCTTATTCTGAGAAAGTGTAGAATTTTGAGCCTAATTTGAATGTGGTGATACACTGTACTAAGCTATGTTTGTTTAAACCATGGTTTGTTAAATGACCTACAGTGGCTGGGTTTACTCAATATAACATAACATACTCAACATACTAAGCCATTACCAAACAAAACACCTTATGGTATAATATGTGTGAAAGACATAAGCAAACCTTTAATATAAAGGTTAAGCCTGAAATAAGGAAAATACATACTGTCAAGTATGTATCTGGGTGCACAACTAATTTAAGGAGTAAATTTTCTGAACCAGGTTCTCTTTAGCATATTCTAGGATTTGAGTTGTCCTATATTATTTGTGTCATAAAAGACAACCAACGTATAGGTTACACAGATTCAGAAGCTCTATCTACCATCCTTTGGAATTCTAATTGTGGAAAAAGGAAGTGGTTTGCTAGTAACAGACATGTTCTGTACTTTCACAAAACCATACCAGACTAACGTAATTGGGGCTACAAAATGCTGGAAAACTGCTACAGGGCAAGAATTTATTCTGGTCTTAGATTCTGTTTCTTAAATAATAATGTACTCATAATGGTTTGGATGAGTAGTTTATGTCACCTATAGGCTTTCAGGAGTCAGTGCCAATTTGAAAGATCTTAACTCTTTCAACCTGTAGAGTTACTTCCATAAAATGAATAGGTAGTTGCTAAGATCTGAGATTGTTAAAAGTGACTTGATAATGACGCCACTTTTCATTTCTGCTTAATAAATAAGCCTGCAAGGACTGGAAATGAATCAAACTTAGTTTATGAGTGCAAACAGACACTCATTGGTCTGGAATTCTATTCCTATGACTACCAGCCTAGGGCATAAATACAAGACGGATTTATGTTGTTTCTACTTTTTGGTTTTGAAAGTGTGGTGAAGTGAATCAGTTGAAGCAAAAATAGGACATGGATCCAAGTCAGAACTAACTTTCATTTCTTGCCAAAGCAGTGATCCAATTTTATACTGATCTTACAACCCTGCAGTGCTCATTAAGTTTCTTTTGTGACATGTTGCAAATTCTTTTTGATTACCTTTAAAACTCTAACTGGGCTAAGACTTTTTTTGGGCTAAGGTTTTTTAAGGAGGTGTTGCTCCTCCATCACTCACCCTTTGTCCTGGCTTGTGACAGGCAGAGCCTGGCTTCCCAAATGCTGGGCCCAGGATGGCGGGTTTTAAGACATGGGTATGCTACATGTGATTTTTGTCTGTGATTTCAAAGAAACAGTTATCTTTAATAAAGACAAGCTCAAATTCTGGTGACTTATGTATACATCTATACTGCTGGTTTTCTCTTAACAATATGGAAGTGCTTTACTGTTATCTTTATCTGGGATGTTATTTCAACTTCCCAATCTAGCCCATAGCCCTGGCATTTCCTGATGATCTCCCATCCAAGCACTTTTCATCAGTCAAAATCAACTAGCTGAGCAAAAAAGTAAAGAACCCCTCAAGTCAGGCTCACCTGCTGATGATTTCCTGGACAAATCCAAGCAGTTTTGCTGGGAATGATACATAAGCTGTCTGCCATTCTCTTCTTCCAGAAAGTTTATCAACTTCCTAGTCTAGTCTGGAATCTTAGTATTCAGGTAGTCACCAGGCCCAATCCTGCTTTGCTTCTAACCCAGACAAGGTCAGCTAGCTGCTGCAACTTCTAGTACTCTCACTTTATCATTTGGGGTGAAATTTAGATTCAATGGTTTGGATCCTGAATAATTGAACTAAGCAGATGTTTTATTGAAATCAGTGGATCTTAATGATAATTAAAATTTCACATTGAATTCATTGTCTAACAAGTAATACTAGTCCATAAGATCAACTCTATGGGATGTTTGTTGTTAAAAATGGCATTCTGTACAAGCAGGGATTTGTCTTTTTCTCTTGTTAAATGGTGAAGAATGAACTGCCAAGAAAGTCATGGAACTGCCTTCATGGGGTGTAGCATGGTAGAAGCAATAGCTCATGAAGAATTGTCTGAAGAACAACAAGAAGTGAAGGTAGATGACTTGCTGTTTAACCACTGAAGACATTTGCCTAGATTTCTGTGGTTTAATGTAACATACTGAGTGTGAATGCTAAATTCTTTTACCCAAGTAATTAAAAAAAGAGAGAGAATTAGACTAAGATTTGCAAGGAATAATGGCTAGGTCTATAATCCCATGCAAACATACCATGGAGGAAGCAGCTAACCCACTGATGAATCCTGAATGACATCACAAAAGGGCCAAGTAATTATGAACATAGTAAGTACAGTGAGAGTTAGAACAATGTATTGTTTTCATTTCATGGTTGCCTCTCATAGTGACTGAAAACACAATATGAGGAAAATGAAATACAGTTAAGATGAGCAACATGTACTATGCCACCAGATTAATGGGCATAAAAGATAGAAAGTTACTCCCACCAATTTAAACTGTGTGGTGTGATTTATGCATTGGTGTTAAGTGGTGGTTTGCTAATTCATGATATGTTGGATAAACTACAAAAGGTTATGTTCACACCACAGGTAATCCATAGATTATGGTTTGCAAACTACAACAGTCACCTTCATACAATCCCCTAAATCATAATCAAATCTCATTATGGCATAATGTGATGCTTGGACCTTGTCACGGAGTGTGAACTCTTAAAGCTAGAACTACTTTTTCACCCCAGCCCCATGCCTAATGGAGTTATATCCTGAGCATGCAAAGAGCTGGTTTTACTGAAAATAATGTTTAAGAAAAGGAAATCTTTAAGGTAAAAATAAATTTTTAAACACAAGAGGAAATTTGAGGTAAGTCAGAAAGTAAGTGGTAGGATATTCAAGGCTAGTAATTCTGAAGGATAAAATAGACATCTATATCTGTTGGAGTTTGTGCAGAGTGCTGGAAAGCATTTGGCCTGAGAGATCAGAAAGAAGACACCAGGTATTTCAACAAAAATAATTGTATTCAAACAAAGCATATAACATAAACACTTTCCTCATCCAGAGCCCTGGATGGGCAAAATCCTTAAATACAAAAAAGCTGATTTACAAATACACATGCACAAGTGTGCTGAGCAGAAAGAGAGGCTGCAAACAGGAGAGGCGAGGAGCTCTGGCAGAGCTGAGTTATTTAAAGGCAAATCAAGCAAGGAAGCGGAGGATGATTTCACTTTCCCATATAAGGTCATTTGGACACTTAAACCTTGTTAACCACTTGAGGCCTGACTTTTTGACTCTGCCAAACACTTAAGAAAACAGTTTGTTACCATGGATACCTTCTCTGCAGCTTAGTCCACGCAGAAAACAAATAATACCAACAATATCTTTATTAATTTCTTCTTTAAGGAACTGTATCAGCCACTGAAAGTTTACTTGAGAGTTCGGCCCTTCTCAAAGGCAGAGCTTGAAAATAACGAAAACCAGGTTTGTTATGGACCATGTTGTTACTTAATTTTTTCTTGTCAATTCAGGATGAGGAATTTTGAAAATGTTATTTTCACTGTTTTTGTTTCTTAACATGCTCTTAGATTTTTTTTTATCATTGTCTAACCATCTATCAACTACTAGAATGTGCTAGTACCTTGGTTTGCCTATAATTCCCTTAACAATGGTTTTGGCACTAATGGGTGTCTCCTCCAATGTATTTCTAGCTGAGTTCTGAGATCATTGCTGTAGGCTTGATATTATGGCCCTCGTGTGCTGAGTTACAGGTAGTCCTCATTTAACAACCACTTGTTCAGTGACTGTTCAAAGTTATGTTATGATGGCGCTGAATGAGGAGACTTATGACTGGTCCTTGTAGTTGTGGCTGTCACAGTGTCCCCACAGTCACGTGATCGCAATTCAGGCCCTTGGCAACCGGCTCACAATTAGGATGGTCTCAGCACTCCGGGGTCATGTGATCTCCATTTGTGAGCTTCGCTGCTGGCTTCCGACAAGCAAAGTCAATGGGAAAGCTGGCAGGAGGTTGCAAATGGTGATCGCATGATGTCATGCCTAATAACTGTGCAGAATTCGCTTTATGACAGCAACCAGAACTGCAACTGCTGTCATAAATTAGCACAGTCCTCTGACATTGTGCTTTATGACCATGTTGCTTAGTGACAGAGTTGCTGGTCCCAATTACTGTTGTTAAGCCTATACAGGGGTAGCTACTTGGCAGTCAGCTTTCTTAGCAAGAGCTCTTCAGTTAGGAAACTGAATTTCTGTGTTAGATTGTGCTATTTTAAATTCTTTTTAATATTGTGTGTTTATATGGATTGTTCTTATATAGATTGGGTTTGTGCTTTTACTGAACAGCACCACAAGAGGTTATTAGCTATAGGATAACTAATGCATTTTTAAAATAAATATATAAATGAAGTAAACAGCTGGGTATGTTAAAAAGGTACAATAGTTCAATGTATTTAGATGCTAAAATCTAAATATGTTGGTGTTCCTGCCTGAATGTGTATCAGGAAATAGCTTCTCTTAGCACAGTATAGAGCAGTGTTTCTCAACCTCAGCAACTTTAAGATGTGTGGACTTCAACTCCCAGAATTCCCCAGCCAGCATGCTTAAAGTTGTCAAGTTTGCTAAGATTTTGCAAAATGCTGCTGTAGAGAGTATCTTCTGCTATTTCTACAACTCTGGGCTCCACTGAAGAGTCCTGAACACTAAATGGATTAGACAAGGGAACTACATATACTGCATGTCTTAGACATTGTATCATATCATTTAAATTTGAAATTTTGTAGCTAAAGGACTCGTAAAAGATATTAAAAAGCTTTTTGTATTAAGGACTGCTTAATTATTGAAAATCAAAAGACAGTAACACTTCAGGCTCCAAAAGAATTGGCCCCAATTAAGAATAACGAAAAGAAGATTGGACAATCTGCTGCACATCAATTCACTTTCACAAAGGTAAGCTGCCCTTCTCTCCCCCACACTCCCAATTTCAGATTTTTAAAGTGCATGTAAAATATGGTGTTGAAACATTTTTTTTTTGCTTCCCAGTTTTCCAGATCTTTAAGTAATAAGTTTGCTAGGTTGAACACAGTATGCTCCCATGTAAATTGCACAAGACTGCAGTCTTAAATATACAATTAGGTACAGGTTAGTTTTTATTAGTAACCAATGATGTTACCTTAAGGGAATTTGTTTGGGTACACAGTATTCATTAGTGGCATCAATGCTTTCAGAATCAGACTGGCTGCTGCACACTCTGGTCCAATCCAACATGACCTAGAAGATACGTAAATATGATCTTTTCATTTCTAAGAGCAGCTCCTGGAGAGTCCAATTTGGATCAGAACCATAGCAGTTGAAGTCAAGTGTTAAACTTTTTCAACTTTCCCAGTTAAAATAATTCATTTCCCACAGGTGCTATTTCCTTTGAAGGGAAAATCCCAGGTGTATTATGCTACTTCATGAGATGAATGGCAATCTAGAGGGAAAAGTTGTTATTCTTTTCAATACACAGTTAATACTCACAAGGAAGTGTTCTGTGTTATACACACACACACACACACACACAATAGTCACATTAGATAAATTATGTTCCAAAGCAAATGCAGATTTTTCTTGTGGTTTTAAAAACAGAAAACATGATGAAAAGGGGGAAAAAGTCTAATAGAGTGTTTTCAGAATAATCTATACATTCCTACAAAAAAGGAAAAGAAAGGTTGTAAAGATTGTGTATAAAGATCTCCTGCATCCTGTTTGGTTTGTCTCTGAAAATCACTTGTATTCTCTGTGTAGGTTTTTGGACCAGATACAACTCAAAATGAATTTTTTGGAGGCACAATGAAAGACATTGTAAAGGCATTCCTTAATGGAAGAAATGGGCTTGTTTTTACTTATGGTGTTACTAATGCAGGCAAAAGTTTCACTGTCCAAGGTATAATTTAAGGTTCAAAATTCAGAACATCTTCTAATTACAGCATGAAAGGAAACAAAATTAATTGTATCCTTAGGTTGTCCAAAAGATGGTGGCATTCTTCCTCGTTCCCTTGATATGATATTTATTCATATAAAAGGAAGGCAGTATTCAAAGATGAATTTAAAACCTTGCTTCAGTAATCTTACCAAGAGGCTAAATGATATGCAGGTTAAGCAAGAAGAATCCATGAAAGCTGCACTTCTTGTTTCTTTGAAAGAGGTAAGTGGACCAATATGTTTGTTGTTGTTATGTGTTAAAAGTCATATAAGACTTCATAGGCAAAACTCTAGGTAACCCTGATTGGAATTTTCTAGGTCATTCACTGTGGTTCATATTTAGCAGGGCATATGTGTAAAGGTATAACCAAGCCCATTATGCATACCTAGAGACAGACCTTAAGATCAAAATAACAAAGTTTATTAAAGAAATTATCCTCTATGATAGGAAGCTCACATTTCTGAGCTCTCTGTCCTAATGCCAAAGGGAAAAATATTGGGTTCTTTCTGTAGAAAGCAAGGTGAAGGAGAAAGACCATTCTTCAACTCAGGAGCAAGCAGCATAGAGACAAAGAAAGGAACAAAAAAGAAATTCTTTGTTGGCTATCTCTCCTGCTGTTCCTAGTGGTCAACAGAAGAGAAGATGTAGGGTGGATATATTGGAATTACATCTCCAGTAATAGTTTCACATTCCTTGGAATTCCATATTCCTTATGTCTTCTAGTGCTTATGAGGGATATGGATTATTGGCAGGAAGAATAAAGAAATAATATAAGTCCCTTAGGCCTACATGAACCCACCATTTCTTTTTTCTAGGATAGGATCCAGCTGTCTTTTTCCTTAGCCAGAATTTTGAGACTGGAATAAGTCCACATGCAATGGAAAAATGGTTTAGTGGGTGGTGTTTTCTATATAGAACTAAAAACCATAGAAAGAGTTAAGCAAATCCATAAATGTGCTGTTATTAGCCTGGAAATGTATTTCTGTCTTGGATTCATAGTCCGTATTCCTACCTAGGATACACAAGGTAAATTACTGGAAAAAAATTAAATAGAAAAAGAAAAAAAGAAAAATAGAAAGACAATTGCTAAATTAATTCCTAATGCTAGATTGAAATTATTCTTATTTTTGCTTTGAGGAGGATGTGTGAAGTAATGTTTTAATTATTTTGCTGATCTAACATGTAGGTCAGCTGAAGTATTTCACTGTATTTGACTTTTCAATTAGTTTAAATGCTTTCCAGAAAGTGTTCAGATAACTAAGACTTCGTGTGGTATAGTGATTTCCAGCTACAGGTACATGCCAGTTTTCAAACTTTCTTCACAGGGGAATTGCTTGTATTAAATAGTCACATATTTAAAAAGAAAGATTAAAATCTTACAGGATTGCTGACAAAAATATTAGAGATTATATGAATAGTAGAATATTCATTCAGAATATATTAATAAATGTAATTTCAGGAAAAGTTTTTCTGTCAAGGATCAAGAGAAGAATACACAGGAACATTACTATCTGTGAATTATGTTGGCAGAATGCTGGGAAAGCCTTTAGCCCAGGAGAGATCAGAAAAGTCACACACACCAGGCATATCTATAAAAATAATTTATTTACAGAAAGCAAAAACAAAAGCAAAACATATTTAAAGGACTTAGCTCTCATTGAGAGCAAGCCTGGCTTGCTACATATCGGCAGAGAGAAAAAAGAGGAAGTAAGAAACAAGTCTGGGCAGGATCCTCCCCCCAGGCGATTTGCATGAAGCACGTGAAAGGAGACAATCAAATACAACCTCTTCACCCGGCCAAAATGATTAGGTACAATAGCAGTCTTAATCGTTAGTAGGAAAACCTCAACAAATTAAACCATATGAACTATTAAAAATACATTTATATATATGTGTGGGTGAAGTGGTAAAGATTCCTTTCTAATCTGATTTGACTATGTTAATCTCTGTGATATCTTGACATTCCTTTAGTATTCTCAGAAAAATATATATGTGAAGATTGGAATACCCATTTTAATACTAGATTCTTTAGAAGCTATACCAGCTTTTTTAAAAAAAAAAAGTAAATTGATGGAAATGTGTGGGTTTTTAAATAAATTTAAAATAAAAATTCATATCTGAATAAGCATTAGAATATAATTAATCTTTATAGTATTTTTTTTCAAGGAGACAGAAAAACCTTTTGGTCCTTTAAGCGCATCAGATTCAATGTCATGCAGCTGTAACTCACCAAACCTTCCTTTGGATCAGTTAGGTAAAGTAAATAGTGAATATTCTGTCTCTCTCTCTCTCTCCACATATATGTTGATATTGTTAGAATAATGTGAAAACAGTGCTATGCCCCAGAGAGCTAGTTATATAAAATGCAGAATTTCTGTACAGTAATAGGGAAAATGTCAAAACAAAGCTATATATCTTCCATCAATGCTTCAAAGCCAAGATACAGAAGCATTAAGGCATGTAATTGGGTGCTTAATGCTAATGTTTAACAAGGATAATAATGTATCTATTAATGTTATAATATGAATAAAATAACATAACATTGTTGAATAAGTGTTGCCTTCTATTCTTTTTGCTGTCCCTCAAACTTTTGTAAACAGATTACAAACCTGAATTTGTAAATTCAGAGGCTTTTACCAAGGGTCAGAAAACCCTAGCATCACTTTGGGTTTCCTTCTTTGAAATCTATAACGAGTACATTTATGACTTACTGGACTTACTACCAGCCTTGAAAAATCAGAAGCGCAAAGTTTTAAGAATCTGTGAGGATCAAGGAGGAAACTTCTACATCAAAGGTAACCCTGCCACTTTGTTGTTACCCATTTAGTTTGACAATTAATCATTTGGTCTAAGAACAAGTTCCATGATTATTTTGATAGTCCAGCTGTTAGTTCTTGGACAATGTCCAGCATTAGATGCCTAAGCAAATTCTAGAATAGCAAGTGGAATATATTTCTGCTCTTATGCAAATTCAGAAAATTCATACTGTAGGTATACAAATGCCAAGTTCAGTTTCATGTAAAGTTTGTTACTTTTTCAAAACCACCTATTCTTGAATCTCTTATCTAATGGAAATCCTTTTTCATAGTAGAAGATAAAACCTGTATCAGCGTCTGTCAGTTTCTGAGTTACAACTGGATCAGAGTGCATAGTAGTTCTATAACCTATAACACAATATATTTTACATTTTTGTTAATAATAATAGCTGATTATGTTGATTAATCTTAACGTCACCTTTATAGAATATGTAACTTTCTTTTTAGGTATATGTAACTCAGGCCAGCATCCAAGTATTGTAGTATATAGAAATCTATGTCAGAGAAATTAGGGTGAAGTTCCAGCTAAAAAACAGTGGGACAACACTGGGCAGTAAAACTTGTCTTTTGTACAGGTCTTGATTCAAAGCTTCCTGAAAAGTCCAAACCATTCATCTTGTACCATCTCTTTATTCTCTTTTAGGCCCTGAGAATTGTTTTCTGGGCACAAGAAGGAATTCTGTGTGTGTGTGTTCACTTTCTTATTCATGAAGTTCAGAAGTTGAGTTAGTTTGAACTCAGTGTCATGTTCACTGTTTCAATGTAGTTTATACATCGTAACGTTTCACATGCCATGGCGCTGACGTGCGTTTCTGTT
The DNA here is from genome assembly GCF_035149785.1 of Candoia aspera. Classification (NCBI taxonomy): domain Eukaryota; kingdom Metazoa; phylum Chordata; class Lepidosauria; order Squamata; family Candoiidae; genus Candoia; species Candoia aspera. The sequence goes on along the minus strand of NC_086155.1, from coordinate 170,769,965 downwards.
TGGGAGGGAGCTGCTGTGAAACCTTGTACCAAGCTCTTTATCTGAATTCATTACAATGGAATGTGTTTGGGTTATGTTATCTGTTCAAGGCCTTTTCCCGCAGACCATCAGAAACCGTTAGGAGCACCTGGGATTGTGAACTTGAGAAGATTCTACAGGGGGAGGGATTTCATTTGCACCGAGTTTTTAGTTTGAATTTGGTGTGCTTTCATCATTCTCAGCTTTCTCTGTGATCCTGCATACTATTCTTTAATAAATCAGATATCTTTGAATTCCTGTTCATGAGTCTGACAGTGTTTTAGAATAGGCAACCATTACATAAAGCTGAGAATCCCCAAAGTTGTACCGTTAGCTCCTACCAAGATCAGTTTCTTGCGAGGGAAAATAGTTAACAATGGCTGAGTCCAAGCTCATGACCAGGGGACTTGAGGAGACGGCTAGCTTGATGCCCGAGTCGACAGTCAAGAGCGGAGAACTGAACCTCACCCCAGAACCTTCAGACTCCTGGGATGGATCGAGTTCCAATTCTTAGGTGGAGGAATCTAATGATGGGGAAGAGCCAGAGCAACTGGCCCCCAGCGAATTGCTCGCAGAGTTGATCACCTTGGATGAAGTAGGGGAACCCCAGCCAGGGACGTTGGGGGCGTCTTGGAAGTATTGGTTCCCACTAACCCCAGACAAAGAATCTATACAAAGAGAAAGCTGAACACGCGAGGGAGGGAGGACTCTCAAACCCTTGAAAGACTAAGAGTGATGGAGGCCAAAATAGAATCGATAGAGTACATGCTAAGAAACCTGTCTCTGTCACTGGAAGGGCAGGGGAGGTGCAGAGGAGACCCCAGCTTCCCACAACCATCCCCCATCCTCCCATCCAGACTGCCGACGGAGCGGGGCTGGAGATGGCTCTGGGATGAATCTCCACCCTGCAGGGCTTGATCACCAGTGTCCCCACCCCAAAGAGGGAAAGCTACTGTAACCTGGGGCCCAACCACTCAAGTGGCTGCCAATTCCACTCCAACTGGAGTGGGGGTGAGAGACTTTTCTGTCAAGTTTGATGGGGATCCAACAAAGTTATCTTTCTAATGCTAAAAGTTATATGAGGCAGTTTGGAGCATACTTCCCTTCTGAAGAGGCTAAAATAACTGCCATTGCTACCAAGTTGAAGGGTCGAGTGGCTGACTGGTATGTTCAGTTAAGTGATGCTGACTCCCCTGCACTTGATTATTTCGATGATTTCATGTGGGCATTAAAGCTGCATTTTGAGGATCCTCTGGCCAAGGCAAGAGCTAAGAAGGTGCTGAAGGATCTTACCCAGGGCCAAATGTCCATAGCTGATTACACCCGAGAGTTTAAGGCTCTAGCTGGGAAAATCCCTGACTGGTCTCAGTCAACCCTAATAGAACGGTTTAACGAGGGACTCAGCCAGGATGTCCTACAGTGGGTGTTGTGTAGAGATGACCCAGAGTCATTGTATGACTGGATCTGTCTGGCAGGCAAGGCTGAGCATGCTCAGCATACCTTCATGCAAACTAGAAAATCTGAAAAACCACCCGCCACCAGGAGGGGACCCCAAAGTGCTACGACTGCTGCCCAGCCAAGCTATAGAGCTTGGGATGAGGAGACAGACCGGTGCTACGCGAGGGGTCAGTGCCTCCGATGTGGAAAGGAGGTGTCAGTGCCTCCGATGTGGAAAGGAGGGCCACCAAGCAGCTGATTGCCCAAAAGCCAAAGCTGGAGATCGAGCGGGGAAGCCGCTGGCCAAATCCCCCCCCCCCTCGCGGCGGATGACAGCAGCCAAGGGGACAGCTGATGCTGAGGAAGTACTCTACTTCTCAGGAGAGGCTGAAGATGACTCTAAGGAGCCAGCGGGAAACGCCAGCCACCTGCCATGAAGAGCGCCTGCGGGCAGGTGGAGGAGGATGGGTGCGAAGATGCTGTGGTGAGTGCTGACTGTCCCACTTTAACAGTAAAAGTGAAATTGGGTTCCTGCACAAAAACTACAGAGGTCTCGGCTTTAGTTGACTCTGGGTGTTCCAGGTGTTTAATTCACCCTGATCTGGTTGCTGCTTTGGACCTGCCTAGCTTCCCCCTCCAGCAGCCTTTGATCTTCACACAGTTGGATGGTTCAACAGCGGGGGGGCGGCGGCAACCCATTTCACTGGAACTGTCGCACTGCAAATGGGCAGCCACCGTGAGACTTTGAAATTCATTGTAGCACCTGTTGGCAATCCCTTGGTAATTCTGGGGATCCCCTGGTTGACCTATCGAAGCTTCTATATAAACTGGGAGCACAGAACTGGACTTTTAAAGACGGTTTTTACCAAGCTCCTACAGCGGAGAGAGATTGCACATGCTGGGGTTGGAAGGGCAGCGATTGCCACACTGCACCCTAATTTGCCACATTTAGAAGGCTTGCCTGATCAATACCAAGACTTTGCAGATGTATCTGGGGAGATGGAAGCAGATCAGCTACCCCCCACCGGAAAACTGACTGTGCAATAGAGTTGGTCCCCAATGCTCAATTGCCCAAGCCTAAAATTTATCCGATGACTCAGAAGGAGCTTGAGGCATTACAGGACTTCATTGACAAAAATCTGTCAAGGGGATTTATTGAACCTGCTACTTCCCCAGTTGGGGCCCCTGTGTTATTCCAGGAAAAGAAAGATGGCACGCTTTGACTCTGTACAGAGTATCGAGGGTTAAATTCCATCTCTATTGTCAACAAGTACCCTCTCCTGCTCATGAAGGACATGTTAGCTCATTTGTCAAAGGGCAAGATTTTATCCAAGTTCGATCTTCGCGAAACCTATTTCCGTATTCGCATAAGAGCTGGGGATGAGTGGAAAACTGCCTTTAATTGCCCACTAGGATCGTTTCAGTACAAAGTCCTCCCTTTTGGGTTAGCAGGGGCACTCGGAGTCTTCATGCAGTTGATTAATCAAGTTTTACATGAACATTTGTTTAAAGGGATCCTGGTTTACTTAGATGATCTCATTTACACTGAAACCGAGGAGGAACACGAATGCCTCCTCAAACAGGTGTTAGCGCAAACTTAGAGATGCCAAACTCTATGCCAAACTTTCCAAATGTGAATTACACAAAACCCAACTTGACTATCTGGGCTATTGGGTGTCTGACAAGGGTATTGAGATAGACCCTGCAAAAATTCAGGCGATTCTAAGTTGGGAACGTCCCCGCACCCGGAGGCAATTGCAAAGTTTCCTCGGGTTCAGTAATTATTATCACCAGCTTATCCAGGGGTTCGCTGAGAGTTCCTTGCCCCTCACTGATTTACTCTGTACCAAGGGCTTGGGGGAGACACACAAAATAAAACACCCTGGGGCAGTGCTGAATTGGACGCCTGAATGCCAGGCAGCATTTGAGAAATTAAAACCCCTTTTTACTGCTGAGCCTATTCTACAGCACCCCGATCCTGAGTGCCCCTTTGTGGTCCAAGTTGATGCTTCTGACTCCTCAGTTGGGGCTATTTTGTTACAGAGGGATTCTGAAAATCACTTAAAACCCTGCGCTTATCTGTCCAGGAAATTTTCTGAAACCGAATGCCGTTGGCACATTTGGGAAAAGGAGGCGTTTGCTGTAAAAGCCGCTTTGGAAACCTGGCGTCACCTCCTTGAAAGCACTAAATGCCCTTTCGAGGTTTGGACCGATCATAGGAATTTGCAAGCTCTCCGCACCCCCCGGTGTCAGCCCTAAACAAATTCGCTAGGCTCAGTTTTTCAGTTGCTTTAACTTCCAGTTAAAATTTATCTCAGGAAAGAAAAACTTTCTGGCCAATGCTTTGTCATGTTTACCTCAGGACCTTGACCAGGTGGCAGATGTGGTTGGGATTGTTTTCACTGAACCACAACTGGGCTTGGTTGCTGTCACTCAGAGCCAGACCCGTGCACAGGCAACCCCACCCCCAGCCCAGCCTGGGAAGTGGAAAGTGCAAGTTCCTTGTCAGTTACAGAAGGACTTTCTCCAGGCACTGAAATCTGACACTTGGTTGCTAGCTAATAGAGACAATGTTTCTTTTGAAAATGGTCTGGTGTGGGTGGAACACCGCCTTTATGTGCCTGAAACTTTAAGAGCTGATGTTTTGCAGCGTTCCCATGATGATAAACTTGCTGGACACTTTGGTTTTGTCAAAACCTTGCATTTGGTTCATCATCAGTTTTGGTGGCCAACCTTGAGACGTGATGTAAAAGACTATGTTGCTTCCTGTCCTGTTTGTACCATGTCAAAACAAAAGGGGGGGAAACCACAAGGGCTTCTACAGCCAGTGGCCAGCCCGTCCCATCCCTGGGATGAGATTTCTATGGATTTTATTGTGGATCTTCCTCCCAGTCAGAAGAAAACTGTAATTTGGGTTGTAAAAGATTTTTTCTCCAAGCAAGTGCATTTCATTCCATGTGCATCCATCCCATCAGCCCCACAATTGGCACGCCTATTTCTCCTCCATATCTACCACCTCCACGGTAGCCCCTCCCATTTGGTCAGTGACCACAGGACACAGTTTACTTCCCAGTTTTGGAAATCATTTTTAAAATTGATTGGCACCAAACAAGCACTATCCATGTCTTCCCATCCTGAGACTGACGGTTCTACTGAGATTTTGAACTCCACTCTTGAACAGTTTCTTAGAGCATACATTAACTACCATCAGGATGATTGGGTGGAGTTATTACCTTTTGCTGAAGTTGCTTACAACAATGCTGTGCATCAAAGTACTGGACAAACCCCTTTTCGCATGGTTTCTGGTCACGACTTTGTTCCCATCCCTGAACTGCCACAGCCCCCTTCCCAAACATGTTCTACATCTGACTGGGCTGTTAAGCTGTCTAATTCCTGGCCAGTCATTCAGCAAGCTTTGGCTGATGCCCAAGCTGCTTACAAGTCTCAAGCTGATAAGCATCGCTCTTTACAACATGACTTCAAAGTTGGGGATCAGGTGTATCTATCTACCAAATTTATCAAATCACCTCAACCCTCTAAAAAACTTGCTCCCAAATTCATTGGTCCTTTTCCTATTGTTGGTCTTATCAATCCAGTTACTGTTAAATTGGACCACCCGCGCAATTTGAAATGCTTGCGCCCTGTTTTCCATTGCAGCTTGCTTAAGCCTGTGCACCACTCACCACGTTGGCACCCTCAACCACCTCCTCCCACTCCAATTATGATTGGCGGCCAACAACACTTTGAAGTCAAGGACATCGTTGATTCTCGCAAGCTTCGAGGCACCCTTCAGTATCTGGTCCGATGGAAACACTTTCCTCATCCTGAATGGGTGTCTGCCCACCATGTTAATGCTCCTGATTTAGTTCGCTGTTTCCACCTTGCTTACCCTTTGAAGCCTGCTGCTTAATGTATTCTTTATTTGTGGGGGGGCAGTATGTCATGTTCACTGTTTCAATGTAGTTTATACATCATAATGTTTCACATGCCATGGCGCTGACGTGCGTTTCTGTTTGGGAGGGAGCTGCTATGAAACCTTGTACCAAGCTCTGTATCTGAATTCATTACAATGGAATGTGTTTGGGTTATGTTATCTGTTCAAGGCCTTTTCCTGCAGACCATCAGAAACTGTTAGGAGCACCTGGGATTGTGAACTTGAGAAGATTCTACGGTGGGAGGGATTTCATTTGCACCGAGGGTTTTTAGTTTGGATTTGGCGTGCTTTCATCATTCTCAGCTTTCTCTGTGATCCTGCATACTATTCTTTAATAAATCAGATATCTTTGAATTCCTGTTCATGAGTCTGACAGTGTTTTAGAATAGGCAACCATTACACTGAGCAGAATTACTTTCTGAATAGTCATGTATGGGATTGCACTGCAAAGATACAACAGTTGTTATATTTGCACAGTGAATAACAGAAATATAGTTTCATTTTAATGCATGCTAACGTTATTTTGTTCCTCAGATTTAAAGTGGGTCAATGTAACAAACTCAGAAGAAGCTTGTAAAATACTTAAAATAGGAAATAAGAACAGAAGCTTGGCATGCACCAAGATGAACCAGCAATCCAGTAGAAGGTTTGCTTCCTTTAATTTATTATTATTATTATTATTATTATTATTATTATTATTATTATTATTCAAATTTTGCTACCGCCCATCTCCCCCAGAAGAGGGACTCTGGGTGGATTTAGTTATGCTCTTCCTTTTAGCACCTAATGGCATTGCATGCAAAGTGTAACAGGTGGTGTGAAGGGAAAGGGAGGAAGAAAGCATGCACATGAGATTGATTATTGGGGAAAGCGTGACCATAGCTTATGCTACAGGATCAGGAAAAAAAACAAAACCCACCCATGACTGGGACCGAGTTCAGTTTCCTTCTAGCACTGTGAAGTAGTTGACCTTTATCTGCAGTAACTGAAGGGTGATAAACAGTAGCCTCATATTATAAGGGTAGAGCTAAGTAGCAGAAAGTGTCATGCCCCAGATGGCCCCCATTAAGCTCTGAGAGTGGACCACAGAACTAGAGAACCTCAGTTTACTCCCAGAAGCTAGAAGGGCTGCTGGAGAGCTAATTGTACCATTGGACAGCCAAGCCTGAATGCATTGTCACCCTAGCTTGTTCTAGTAGAACAAATGGCCCTGTGTGTCAGAGAGCCATCCTGTGCTGCTTTATGGATAGCTGTGCATTGAATATCATATTAATGCATCCTTGTTTAAAGGAAACAAGCTTAAAATCTGAGGGTCCTGGCAGCCTGTGAAAGTCTTGTTTGGAAAGACTTCCAAAGCTTTTACAATAGATCTTAAATTGATAAATACATGGGAAGAAAATCACATTAACTGTATTTAATTATTTTAAATAGAGTGCAGCATCTTTAATTTTTGTCCTGATTCCTCCTAATTTTTGGAGTGTGGCTTATTATATAAAGACAGAGGTCTCAGCCTGAAAAAAAAAGTTTTATATTCTCTGTGTTGTACTGCAAGTTGTATATGTGAATTTTTAAAAAGCACTTCTGTATCGGCTATTACTCTGAGCTACTGCTTATCTCAAAACTGATTCCTACAAGGACTTCTGGAACATCATCTTCTGGTTAGAGAAATTTCAAATTAGCTTAGGTTTCATGCCTAAAATTATCTCTGCATGCTAAAAAAGAACTGATTTCTCTGAACAAATATTGGCTTGTTAGAAGCCTTTCTGTTCACAAGCAGAATATTTTTAATTTTCCTGTAAAACCTGTGGATGTATACCTTATTTAATGGAAAAACAGGCCTAGGTAAGTGTCAGGTAGTCTGTTTCAATACAGTCTACTTCGGTGTCCAGCAGTTCATGGTTTAGAAATGTTAAAAGCTAAATTCAACTATTATATAAAAATTCAAATACTCCATAGGAAAAAGAAAGGTTCTCAGATGCAATACCTTTAGTGGAATCAACTAAAATATTACAAAATTATACATCTTCAAAAGGAACGTTTAGCAAAGCTAAATAGAGAATGTAGAATAGCCATTTAGTCACCATCATAGGAAGAAATTAAGGTTTGATTGCATTAGGCGTTCCTATCCATCTATCAATTCATCCATCCAAATATTTCCTCTGTTTGGTACAAGCCCTTTAAGAAAGAATGGAACCTAAGTACTTGTCTAACCGATTTGAGCTCTACTGAGACACATCTAACTTTCTTTTCTCTATGTGCTATATATTCAAAGAATTCTGAGTCTAATCGAATACTTCTCTGAACTGACGACTAATAGTTATGCTATCCAAATGCTAGTGAAATATCTAAGTGCTTGACACAGAATATCACACAAAAATAAACAATGTATCTGGTTTCTTCTAGCCACAGTATATTTTCTATTCGACTCCTCAGTTTAAGTGATGAAGATGTGCCACGCACTCTTGGGATCTCAGAGTAAGTGTCACTTCACTAATGATACAGTAGTGTGTGTGACTGATTGATTGGATCTGTATGCTGTCAAATCTCCAAGACTTCCAGCAGCTACAATAGTAAACCATGCAATACACATAATTAAAACATCCGTGGCCAACAATTTAGAATATATGAAACTATGGATCAACAACCAAAAAAGTCCCACACTGTCCTTCAGAAGAGCTTTGTTTTAACTAAATTCTGGAAAGCAACCAAAGAAGGATCTGGCTTCCAAATGAAGGCAGTTTCGAAGTATAGGGCCATGGCAGAAACCCGACATCTGGCATCAGCCCTGCTCACCTCATGAAAATGGGAGGATACCAGCAGTTTTTCCCAGGAAAAATGCTCTGAAAGGTTGGATCTAGTTGGAGAAGGCAGTCCTGCAGCTATCTAAGAACCAAGTAATACAAAGCTTTATAGGTTACAATCAGCATTTTTCCTGTACCTGGAAACCTACCAGCAGCCAATGCAGGACTCACAATCCAGCTTTAATATGCTGTTGATAACCAGCACCTACCAATGAGCAGACTGCTGTATTTTAAATCTAGTGCAGTTTCTGGGTATTCTTCAAAAGCAGTTCCGTGTACACCGCATTGCAATAGTTCAGACAAGTGGAGATAAGGGCATGAGTCACTGTGTGTATATATTTGTTTGCTGCAGAATTGTAGTAAAATAGCTGAGAGTGAACTCATTTTCACAGTTACAGCCTTACAGTTTAGCTATCTTAATGAAAACAGTGGCTTTTATTTGCTTCAGCTAGTGTAAGATCAAAAAATCAGATGGATATGTTGATTTGTACAGACTTTCCCTCTGTGACCTGGCTGGTTCAGAAAGATGCCATAAAGCTCGAACATTTGGAGACAGACTAAAAGAAGCTGGCAATATTAATAATTCTCTTCTTATTCTTGGAAAATGTATTGCAGCTCTGAAACAAAATCAAAACTCAAAGTAAGTAACATAGATTAAGATTGGTACATCTTCTATTTAAAAATGTTTAACATAGTAATCATCTTCAGATAGTGAGAAAGGATAGTTTCTTGGATATAGGAACATTGGACAGTTAGGGTTTCTTTAAAATGATTTGTGATGATAGCGTGACATAATAAAACTCTTTCTTGCAGCAGGTAACAAAAACACAGAATCTATATCATATTTTCAAAGTGTTCCTTTATTCCAGGGTTTAACAATTTACAACTCCCAACTTGTTATGCTTGCCAGTATCATTTCTCAAATTCTGCTTCCATATTTGTAGAATCACACATCAGAGTTTAATGATATATCGCATTCCAAATATTGGATTCCAAATTACCAGGGAAACAAGGTTTACTTAACATCCAGTCCTGCAACTTCAGCTGAGAATTCTGGATCTATCCATAATGATTTCTACAATGCTAGGATATGCATCACAAAGATCACATCTTTCTGTGTGTGCTATTATTAGTCCCTTCAGAATTACAGTGCTGATGCCATTTATATGTCAGATATAGATACCAAACATGAAAAAAGCCATTACTACCTCTGGCAACTTAAGGCACTCCGTTCTATTGTAAACTTAACAAAATCCAAAACCAAACAATTTCTATGGTCAAGATGTAAAGGGGATAATTCTCAGTCATTCCCAATCTGATGCTCTTCTAGGTTGATTAAAAGAACTGCTGTATTATCTACAGGAAGCTTGAAGTGATTTTATGAAACTTTAATAGGGTTCCATAAGCTCTTCGCTAAACAAAGTTTTGATTATTGTCAGACATTTACAGGATTAATTTCCAATTGTTTTCTTTGCAAAAGAGGTTCATATGGCCAAGGGGCTCTTATGGCCACTTTGATATCCTAAAATTGTTTTGTTAATGTATCTATATATCTCTATCTATCCATCTTACATCTCTGGATCTCCACTTGCTTTTGCAAATTATCCTGATTCTGATCCTGATAATTTAACTTATGCCATTTTTACTCCAAGATTAAGGCCAACTTATATTCCCTTCCGAGAGAGTAAACTGACGCGCCTCTTCCAACCATTCTTCTGTGGTAAAGGCAAAGCCTGCATGGTTGTCAACATTAGTCAATGTGCTTCCACGTATGATGAAACACTGCATGTAATGAAGTTTTCTGCTGTAGCAAAGCAAGTAAGAAAGATACTATACCCTTCACAATACCGTGAGCATATCACATATTTCATGCTACCACTTTTGCCATACTGATTGATTTGTTTTCTGTGGCAGCTCATCATGTTTGAGTGTTTCTGTGGCTGAAAGAGTTTGAATTCATTTTTTGTCATAATAATTTAATGTGTAGAATTATAATATTTTATGAAAGTATCTGTATGCATTCACACTGCAGCTGGGGATAAAAAGACAGAAATGTCTTTTGATGGTTTAATTCCTTATCTGCTTTGTGTTGGGTTCTTGAAACTATTAAGTTCTGTTGGTTAACGTGACTTAAGGGATGTTCCAATAGAGGAGGACTTAGCTGAAACATTGTTTCCATTTGGTTTCAATTAATTTCCCTCCATGCTGGAATAAAGTGGTTTCATAAATGCCTTTGCTCCCCTAGGTGACTTTTGCTAATACGCATTTTTAATATAGTATCAGACTGTCATGATTTTGAGGAGGGGGATGAAATTCCTAGCTTGAAATCAATTTTTCAGTTTAATTAAAAGGAAATTTCAAATAAAAACTCCATATTTCAGTGGAAAATGTGTTTGAAATAGTTTAGTCATTATTGGAAATCAAGTGACTTTTATTTAAACTAGTGTATCTTGAAAATGGTTTTATATATATTGAAGATTGATAACCCTTAAAAGAAATGACTAAACTATTTTTTTATAATTATACTAATTGTTGGCTTGTCTTGGTAAAAGAATTTTCTAGTATGTTTTAAAAGTGGATCTGTCCCAGTTGCACATAAACTTGAGACGGATAGGAGAATCCATTTTTAAGAGTGAGAAGGGCATGACGTTCTTCTTTGACCCTTAAAATTAACCTCTATGCTGCACACTGGACTCTCTTTTGTGTGAGAAGGACAGATTTCAACAGTTGAAGCAGCTGTTAGTGATTCTTCCGGAAGAAAATATGCATCAAAGGTGTGGAGTGTATAGCTCCCCAGATGTCAGGGTCCAGTTCCTGTCAGCCTCAGACTGCCTGTCCAATGTCCGGATATGATGGAACACACATTCCCTCATTCTGGGTAAATAGGTTGTTTGCTTCAGAATAGAAAATGATACATTTGTGCTGAAAGTTTAAATCTGAATGACAGGGTACACAGATATACTCTGTGAACAGGTATTTAGTGCTGAATGCATGTAAAAATAGTTAGAAGCATCTATTTATACTAGCAGAATCTCCAATCTTCCATCATTAAATTACCTCTTGATGATGAACTCAAAAAAATTCCCTTAAATCTATAGAATTTATCTGCTAGTCTTCCAAAGAAAGTAAACAAAAACTAGCATTGATTTAAAATGAAAAAGTCATTGTTTTAATTTAATCTTAAACTGTGTTTGTGTTTGTGTGTGTGTGTGGTTTTTTATTAGGTTATTCAAACATTTCAACACAAACTCTTTGATTATTTTCCTCAAAAGTATGCCAGGAGAGAAGATAAACCTACAGTGCACTTTGATGAAATATCCATTGAGCAATTTCATGCATATGCTGATGTTGCTACCTCTTCTGAAGATGAGGAAATAGATATCACTATTCTGAGCCATGAGGTAGTTCAAAACTGATTCCTTACAATACAGTTTGTACAGGAAAAAAAAAGTACCTGGTTCATGCATTGTGTTTTGTTTAACAATGGTTTATTGAATAAATCATATATAATTATAACCCATAAGCCAGAGTTTATAAATCCAGAATGGTTGAATTCATGTACCATTCTAGATTTACTCCAAAACTAAGCAAACCACAGTATGGCATGGTGAGATGTGAGAACCCATAACTTTTCCAGTTCAAAGCAGTTATATGTGTTTTGTGCATGTGCAAGAGTCATGACAAGACAAAAGTCATGGTTTAAGGGCTGGAAACTTTTATTTATATATTTATATATGCATGTATGTATGTACATATGTATTTGATATTTATATATCAAATTTATTCACTGCCCATCTCACTCAGATAGTAACACTGGGTGGTTTACGTAAATTAGGAATAAAACATTAGTTAAAATACAATAAAACACTAGGAATCAACACTAGGATTAACACCAGATGAACCATCAAACAGCACAATACACCCTAATCAAGGAACTATTAACTCAGGCAATCAACCAAGCAGCAAACAACAGCCCAATCAAAGAACTCCCAAGGAGAGAACAACACCCCTACCAACACAAGCAGGGCAAGCCACTGCATATAAACTGAGAGCAAGGCCCACTCCCTCTTTGCACTGAAGATGTTGCCTAGTCAAGCACTGAAACGTCTGCAAGAAAACAACAAGGTTCAGAGAGCACCAAGGACTCCACAGTTCAACCCTGAGCTACCAATATTTGCTTCAATTCGTACAATAAAACAATATTATAAGCATCTTAATAAAATTCTTTACTTTGATAAATAAACTCAAACTACATGTTGATCATGTTACTGGCCTACTAGTAAATTCAGTAAATGTGTAAGTGGAAATGAAGCCCAGGAGGAGGCAGAGGAGACGATGATCATCTTGCAATAAAAGTCACTGAATTTAGGCCTCTCTTTTTTAAGAATCTGATTTTTCTGAGAAAATAGATGGGAATTTACACACATTGCAGACCTTACTTCTGCAGCTAGAAGTTTGTCTTCTAGCCATACTCTTCTATTCCTCTCTTTCTACTCAGCATTCAGAACAATGACCCTGTCTCGTCATGAAAGACCCAATCACTTGCTGTTATCTGGGGACCTTCCCATAGAACCATCCACCAAATATAATTAAAGGAGACTGAACTCCATACACAAGGTTGCACTTCAGATTGCAGTGGTTGCATGTGATAGATTTAGACCTCCTTTTCCCATGTGTTTGCTTTCTGAAATTCAATATCCGGAATGAAGAGTAGTATTGCATAATTTGAGATAAAAACTCTAAGAATCAGTCTTCTGGCTAGTGAAATCCTAGTGTTTGATGTGACTTATTATGCCTGACCTATAACTTCCATTTTTAAAATTTTCATGTTTCTATATGTGGTTCATGTTGGCACTGTAGGATCTCTTGAAAAGAACAGAGATGCTAAAAGATAAACTGATCGCAGAGAGACAAGGCAAACTACTTCTTGAAGTCCAAATACGCAAAGAAATGGCCAAAGCAATGTTTCAGCAACTTATGGAAACAGAAGAAGCTTGGAGGTAAGCCATAGGAAATTATGTTGGCAGGAAGGACAAAAGTCATCTGCTTGTCCCCTTTCAAGGGCAGCCAAATGAATTGGTAGTTGTGTAAAAAGACATCCAATTATGAATATGAACTGCAGCAAAGATAGACCACTGATCCACCTTGAATTTAATTTTGTGTAGTCGCTATCTAAGCTACTTCAAAGGAATTGGTTTGAAATTTGTTTGCTTTTTCCTTCATTAAATTTAATGGGGGAACCACCTGGAAAATCCAGGCTTTCAGGCTAGACTGAGAGCCAAAAATGAAAAATAACAAACCAACACTCAGAAAAAGGAGATGGGATGGCAAACCACTTCTGTATTGTACCAAGGATGCTGCATGGATTTGCTTATGTAACTTACCAGGAGCTGAGTGTAACCTGAAGGTGATTTTTCTTTTTACTGGTAAAGTTCTAGTGAAGTATTTCAAGGCAAGTAAGATAGCCTGACAAGACAGTGACTGATGGAGACTCTTTCCACTGAGTAGTGGGGAATAAGATAGATGCATTATCTGGGGATGGGGATGTAGCTGAGTAAGAACATGCACCCAGGGTTTTAAGCTTACATCCCTATCCTGGTCCAGATATGATAAGTTGGTGAAACACTTCTTAGCAAGTTCATATGTAAAGGAAATGCCAAACAGCTGGTGGTAGAGATCTGAAATCATATTGATTATTCTCCATGGTTACCAGTTGAAATCAAGCTAACTGTGTAAGTCAACTGGATATAGCAATAATTAAATGTTAAAAAGTACCTTGTGTTCTGATTGTTTCTCCTTACTGATCCAGCAAGCGCTTAGAAGATTTAAAAGAAAGTTATGAAGAAAAACTGGAGAATAAATTTGAAATGTATAAGGATGCCATAAAGAAGCATGCATACACATGTGCAATGGACCAAATTGAAGAGCGCTATGTTCCAATAGAAGAGTTCATAGCTGAACAAGAGAAGGTTCAGGTATATCTAGTCTTAACCTATTACAAATATTGGCATTTTTGTATATATATCTCCAGGAATTCTTTTCCAAGGTATAACTGGCAAAAGTAAAATATGAAAATATATCTGAGTATACTGAATGCCTGGTTTGTTGATTTGTCACATTAATAAGACCACCTAACTTCATAAAACCTCTGCTTGCATGAATAGGAATATGTTATACAAAGCTTTAGAGATACAGTTCCTTACAAATTCAATAGAGGTAAGTCAAAACAGAAAAAAGCATGAAGCACAAACTGTTTCTTGTGATTTTCAGAAAGTTTCATTTTGATTAAGGAAATAGACTTTGAATTATGATTTAAATAAGTTTTGGGGGGAGAAGAATAATGTTAAACCAACATTCAGAATGATTTTCCCTGCATTTCCAAAAATGTATGATTTGTATGAAGCCATAAACTATAATAGTGTATTGTTGCCCAGGACAGAGAAATGAAAATACTAGAGCTGAAATTAAAACTTGGAGAACAAAATAGCCTGCCTTCAGAAAATCCCTGTTTAAACCCTTTGGAATGGAAGATGAATTTAGGTAAGAAGCAAAGTCTGTGTTTCTGAGTCTACCCACACTTCAGAATGTGGTTCAGTATTCTTACTTTTGTTTGGTGTCCACAGATACTAAATGCAAGATGGTGGAGAAAACTTCAGATGCTCTACAGAAACCGTGTAAAGAGAGAGATGAGGTAGCTTCATAGTTTATTTTAAAATACTGATAATTATAATTTGGAATCTAAAATACACATCATCATAATCATTAAATCCATCCAATAACCAAAGTTCTTTATGCAGATTAAAATATAGTTAGAACATTAGAAGTTGTAAAAATATTTAAAACAGAAAAACATAATTAAATTAATAGCTCTAAAAAAACATTAAAAAACACAATTCCAGTGTGGATTATTTTAGTATTATTAAACACGTATGCATATCTTAAAAGATAGGACAGGCCACCTTGAGCATTAATTTGAGTATTTCATGAACACATGAAATGATTGCAAGAATGTAAAATTAACTATGCCCCTTGGCCCACTGCATGACAGCAACCTTTCCATGGTTGCTTGGTTTGAGCATGAAGAGAACTGGCTCACTGCACATAGACTTTACATATTTGCTATGTTATAATTCAGCTGTTCATTGGAGGACCAGCTTGAAACTCAAGCTGATCATTGGCTCTGTAGGCTTTCTGGCACATGGAGAGACATCAAGAGGCCAGCTCCATAACTTTCGGCAGTCATTGCCTTGCCTGCGGGCTTAGAATCTAAAGACTGATACAAAAGAAAAGCAAAGAAGTAGGGAAGAAAGCAAAGCAGATACTTCAGCAATAACATCTGGAAAAGTATATTAAAGCCCTGTTAAGATATTCGTAATCTTTAAGTGTGGAAGACACTAAGGAAGGTCAAGTATTCTCTTGAAGCAAATTGTAATTTTAATCTTAGTGCTAAATTTGCCTTTCTCCAGCCAGGTGTGTTTCCAGCAGGTTGGACTACAACCCACAAAATTTGCCAGCATATCAGGAGTTGTATCCCTAACATATCTAGATTTTAAAATATATCTAATAGTTTCATGTAAAATGAAAGACCACAGTCAGTTGCCAGTCAATTATAGCGTCATTCTCAATATGTTCAAACACTTTGTTTTGCAGTTAATAAAATCACTGAAATTGAAAATTCAGAAATTAAATGAAATGCTGCAAGATGCCAAGGAAGAATATAGAAAAACAGTTGAGGAGAATAATATATTAAAGCAGATGGTGATGCTTAAGGTTGGTCATATATCTGTTAAATCTGTGTTTAGAGCTATGTGTTAACTTGGCACTATTCTACTATAAGACTGAAACAATATGCTTCCATTGAGTAGTGGGGAATAAGATAGATGGCCCTAAGTATCAGATCCAGTTTTCTGTGCTCTTGGCCTTATTTAAAACTATTTGAGCTTCTTCACTGTGATTTTGATTTCTCAGTTAAATAATTGTGAATACAGGTTGACCGTGCTTAACAAAGCTAACTGGCACCAGAAACTCCATTGTTAAGCAACATGGTCGAAAGTCAAAAAACCATGTGGCTGCACTACTTAGAGATGGTAGTTCTAGCAGTCTTGCAGCAGGTTGCCATTGTTAAGTAAGGACTGTGTGGTCATTAAGTGAGGGCCTCACATGACTGAGACTTGTAACTTCCTTCCAGCTTCCCCATTGACTTTCTTGGGACAAGCCAGCAGGGAAGGTTGCAAATCACAATCACATGACCATGGGGATGTTGTGATGGCCCTAAGTATCAGATCCAGTTCTAACTACCACTCATGCAGTGCCGTCTTAAATTTGAACAGTTGCTGAATGAGTGGATGTTAAACGAGGACATGTAAGATGCAATGTAAGACACTAAATGGAATTTCAGAATGCAACACAATATATTTAAAGTTACTCTGATATGAATAAATCCTAGTTGTTAATCATACCCTTATTTCACTTGGAGATGGCTGTGGTGACTTCTCAGAACAACCACTTGAGATTGAATATCCAAATTCTAGCTGCTTTATGTTTTCTGTGACTATATTATGATTAGGCTGCTAGAGTGAGAGCAGAGAGGTGTGCCCCTTCCCCACATTTTAAAGAAAAATTGTAACTATTCAGTTAGGATGTGCAGCTTCAGAAGAAGCTAGGGCAGTAGGATTAAAGACACAGAATGCTATAATTCTATTTAAATAAATCTTGCTTTTGTAGGAACAAGAAATCATTGGGCTTCAAAACTTGGCTAAATGTGACCATGAACCTGAAACCACGTTATCTCACATACAAGAAGAATTAAATGAAAACAACAGTCTGTTAAGTGCAGAAAGTAATAAACATAATAAAGCCAAAAAGGGCTTCTTTGCAAGTCTGAAATATACAGCAACAGATAGTCCTAAGATATCGAAAAGTAAAGGTCTGGAAAAACCTGAGGAGTCCCTTACTGCATCACACAGACTGGTGTCAGTAGCACATCAAATAAAACAATAATGCTGATCAGGACTCACTGAACCAAATTTATACATTTGGAAATCACAGGGATATAATAAGCTTAAATGTATTTACTTTGAAGGGAACAAAATGTCCTGTATTTTATCATCGTTGTAATATGGGAGTAGATATTTCACAAGAGTTAACTTGAAGTAAATTGTAATTTTTATCTTAGTGCTAAATTTGCTGTCCCTGTGATGGTTGGACTACAATCCACAGAATTTGCCAGTGTATCAGGAAGGGTTATTCTACCAACATACCTGGTGGACATCAGATGAGGGAAGTGGGCTAAATAATATCTCCATCAAGAATGCTATGGCTTCTTCTAAAATTCCTTCATTGTTATGTCTTTCTCTTTCGAGAACTTTTTTTAAACTGTTATAAAATGCGTATGTTTAGATCTTGATATTCACACATCTTAGCTTCATAACGATTGTGAAAATGTGCAGGAAGCAACCTTACCTCTATTCTTTTGCTTCCCAGGAATTCAAACAGGACAAAAATTTTAATAATTGACATGGTATTGTTGGTATTTTGAGACTGTTATGACTGTTATGACTAGCTGTTTGACACCAATAAACTATTCTTTTTCTTTTGTATATGTTCAACATCTATAATTTTCCCCTCTTCATATAAATGAAATAAAACATATGGAATTCCCAAGACATTAAATTTTATATTAACTTTATATATTTAACCAGTAAAAGGAGACTGACATTTTGTAGAATTTAAGCTGGCAAAAGAATATGGTGTGTGTCTGTGTGTGTGTCTGAGACAGAGAGAGAGAGAGAGAGAGAGAAGTGCTTTCATGCTATTACATTACTATTTGTTCAAAATTGTAGATTAGTTTCTAAACAGTCTGGATTTACTGGTCCATACTAGAATGTATTTTAAAAATCCCAAGGAAAGGAAAAATGAACTATAATGGCTAGAATTTTTTTTAATGAAAAATATTTAGGATAATTTAATAAATAGATGTGAGCCAGTTTGGTGTAGCAGTTAAGGCATCAGGCTAGAAACCAGACCGTGAGTTCTAGTCCCACCTTAGGCACAAAGCCAGCTGGGTGGCCTTGGGACAGTAACTCCCTCTCAGCCCAACTTCTGCCGAAAAAGCTTGCCAAGAAAACTGCAGGGACTTGTCGACGCAGTCTCTAAGATCAGACATTATTGAACAGATGATAAAAAAATTAGATGTAATTGAAAATATCTTGTAATGATCATGAGAGGAGATACATTACAGGAAAAAAAGCGAACTTGTATTCCAGACATTGTTCAAGGGCAATTTCTAGCATCCTTCACCATTGACCAGCTAGCTAGGACAGCTGAGAGTTGTAATTTAGCAATATCTGCAAGATGATAAACCTGCCCCATCTAGAATACTTTCTAAGAAGCTGTCAATCAGCTAGTATAAGTATGTTTAACACAGATACATGTCATAAAATAGGAAACAGAACGTAGTCAAACTATTAACTCTTTATATGGTAAAAAAATATCAAAATTGTAGACTTCTGAACAAAAAGGGGTACACTGCTGTAAAGTTTCATTTTCAACAAATTATATATGTATAGTCATTTTGGAAATTCTACTTATTAGGTGAATGTGAAAAAAATGAAAGTATTTTGACGTTCAGGAAACATTACAATATTCTTTGGATATATTGATTATTTTGTACTAGAGTTTTAGTGAAAAATAGCAGATGCACACAAACTTGAATGACTGGGAAAACCTGAGAAATATTTTGGAAATGATGTTGGGAACTTCTATTTGATGTCCGCAAACTCCAGTATAGTACAACATATTCTGGAACAAATAAGTAAATACAGTAGAATTAATTTGTTAAAGATATTGTCCCGTTATTGTACTAAGGTAGAAGAAATTCACATTGCACCAGTTCAAATTTTCAGAAATGCTTATTTATTAAAATCACAATAACACTGAAATTGTATTTACAAGTTGACAGTCTGATTACCTGTCTATCAAATAAATTCATTAAAAAAAGGGTGAAACAGTATTGACCAGCACTACTGAGCATAGGTGTAATCATGGTGTTCCAATAGTAACAGAATGGTGAATAAGCATTTTAGAAGATTCACCCAAAACACTGTCCTCCCAGTATATAATATAGTAAACGGGGTGGGGGGGTACTACTAAGAAATCCTGATGCACAGAATTGTGAGGTACCTTTGGCAATCTATCATACTGTTTGCAGTTTAATGTGAACCGTGTGCTAGGACTCCTTATCAATATGATTTTTTTTTAAGTGCAATTGCCTTTCACTGTATAGTCTGTGTGTGCCAAAACATATAATTTTAGTTGTAATATGCAATTGCATTCCTGAAGCTAAACTTTTTAGTTGGCTTTTACCCCAAACATATTTGACAAAATGATATAATCAAAGGGGGAAAAAAAACTAAGAATGGAAAATAGCTGTTAAAGAAAACCACAAAAGATCATTCTAAAATGATGTCATTCCTTCTCAATTCCCGCATATTTCATACTACCCATTTTTGAAGGATGCTTTTAAAAGGAAATTTTCAGCCATACTGATGGAACAGATTGATTGATTGATTGATATATATATATATATATATATATATATCAAAGAAATGGTAGAATGGTAGAAAGATAAAGGGACCCCTCTGATCAATATCTTTGGCAGATTTTCAATAAACAAAACTCAGTAGCTGATCAACTCCCATATAACTTCCAGCTTGGCCGTAAAACAGACTAATATCTTTTTCCAGAAGCATGTTGCTGATGGCTATTTGGAGTATGTTTTGATTGCCTTCATGGAGTTTTGGTTTTGCTTGCATGTGTTAAAAAAAAATTATTTGGGTGAGGATTTTGTAGAGGATGGTCTTCTGTTATATCAAAATTCCTTTTACCTAGTAGTTTACTTAATATAAATACAAAGAAAGCATCACTGAAGAAGAAAACTTCTAAGCCTTCAGCAGGACGTTGATAATTTGTCTTGCTCACTTGAGCTCTAGCTTCCAGTTTGAGGAACCACAATATTTAGCGTATCCCAACACATGTACATACGTAAATATAGAAGAACTGGCTCAACCACATTGTCTTATTAAAAGGTCTCTGCCATTTTGCAGTAAGAGCAAAAGTGCCTTTTTTCTATGGCTGCTGCTGGTATTGTCCTTCAGTAGCTGTGTAGAAATCATCAAGGACACTCTGTAAATATTCAAATGTTGGTCTCTCTTCTGCTTTGTCTTTCCAGCATGTTTTCATGATATCATAAAGCTCAGAGGGGCAAGCTTCCATGCATGGCATGCGATAACCACGTTGAAGGGCTGCCATTACATCAGAATTACTCATACCTGAAATAAAAAGTAAAATAAAGGTATTTTTAAGTTGGTTGATCTGATTATATCAGAGCAAGAAGAGCTGGTTTAGAAAAGAAAAATATGTATTTCTAAGTGTAAATCATGTGCTTATATCCATTGTATTCACAAAATGGGCAGGATTTGCTTACTAGAGAAATTAAATAGATTTCCTTAACCTAAATAAATTATTTGTGAAAATTCATGAAACTTCAAAATACAAAAAGAGCATATTGTTATTCAAAAGTCTAATCTCAATTTTATTTCTAGGCTTTTAAGAAAAGTCTTGACATTTTATACTCAGTTGAATACAGCTGAAATGTTCCTTGTAACCTAGGAATGGGCAGGACCACACTTCAATTGCTTTGGCCTCTGAATGCTGCAATGGGTTTAGCCAGGACTGCATGCATTTTGCCTCTTCCTGTTCAGCAAAGGCCATGGCAATACTGGCCAAAAGCATACATTTTAACCCTTGGCAACAATAGGAAAAAAATATCCAATTATACAAGAATAATCAGGTTTAGACTCTCATTTTCTAGGAAGAGATGCAACTGGTGAAACAACCTAAACTGTTGAATTTTAGTTACTTAATTGTGGGTTGTACTGCTGCTTTATTTTGGCTTGGATAATAAAACACTGCTCCAACTGATGTAGCTGCACCCACACTTTCCTACCTCCTTTTCCCCTCTGATTTATCACCAAAATATTAAAACATAGCACCAAATAACTATGTTTAATGCATACCTTTGATTGACTCTGATACTTCTTTAAATAGTATAAACAAAACAGAGCAATAAATAGGAAGAAGCACAAACCTGGATAAGGAATTTTTCCATAAGTAATTATTTCATACAGAAGAACTCCAAAGGACCACACATCAGATTTAATAGTAAACGAACCATAGTTAATGGCTTCTGGTGCTGTCCATTTGATAGGGAACTTTGCACCTACGGAAGGACAAAAATTCCATCTTAAATCTAGATTTATGTTATAGACATCAAAAAGTGAGAGATGGTTGAGAAATTGGAAAGTATTCTGAGGTGATTGGACAATGTCTTCTAGGAAAAACATGGAAACCTGTTTTCTTCCTCATCCCGTCTTACTATAGGAAAAACATGGAAACCTGTTTTCTTCCTCATCCCGTCTTACTATAATTGCCCTTCAATCAACAGAGAACAAGGTAGGGAAACATACAGATCATGGCTTCTGGAATTCTTTCCAACCCCTTTTCCAGCAGTGGTCATAGAAGGTGTCCATATTTTTACTGTGCAATGAAGTAATGTGTCTCCTCTGTTTGTGTGACTATAGCAACAGGAAGTTCAGGGTGGGCTGCATACTCTTTGCTCTGGGCCATGGAATATCTAAATAAGCGGCCCTGGGGGGGGGGAAACATTCTTAAGTACATTAAAATTAAAAAGCAATACCAACCTTCCCTGGCTGTATATTCATTATCTTCAATTACTCTTGCAAGGCCAAAATCAGCTATTTTACACATAAGTGATTCTGAAACTAGAACATTTGCTGCTCTCAGATCCCGATGTATGTAATTTTTTCTTTCAATATATGCCATCCCCTCTGCAATCTGCAACAACAAATAAAGGGTCTTAATTTTTCTGTTGTGTTGCCTTGCTACTCTCATACGCACAAAAATATCTGAAAATAATTCACTAACAATAGTTTGTATTCTATTTTAATATCCCCATTTTACATACAAGCCTAGTATCTCCTTTTATCTGTATCTGAATAATAAAAATTGTAAGAATATTTTTGTTAAACAATGGTTGCTGTTCAATGCAGATTGTTATACTATATTACAAAATGTGTCTAAATGTTATATTTGGAGTGTATCTGTTTCCAGTCCAGAGGGCAGAGGCTTAAATCTAAGTATGACATTTTCCATTTCTTTCCAGATAACAAAAATAGAGACAAAGCAGGTGGCCACTGAGTTGTGTCCTATTTAAATAACTGGTATTTAAGTTATATTTTTTAAAATACACATTAACCTTTGATTTTGATGGGAATTGCTTCTATAACAATATTTATTAGGACTGTGATGATCTTTGAAGGGGCACTTAATTTTATTTATTAAACTGATGTACTGCAGAATCAGGATCAATATATAACATGTTGGTTGATAACAACAAACCATAAGTCAAAGATAAAGCAATATAATGGCAATATAATGTGTTAAATCATAAAAGCCATAGTGACAATTCCAACACTGATAAAGAGTTCATTAGGATTTCAACACCCTTTGGATGAATTCTGTTTTCCTGAAAGATGCCTGGGCAGGTGCCATCTGAACTTCTGGTGAAAAACTTCTACAAGGTTGGGACACCAAAGAAAAATATTCCCTTCAGGCCCCCACTCTTCCCACCTCATATGTGTGGGGAACTCCAAGCCTGCATCAAGTAGACTGGACAGGCCAAATCTCCCTGAAAGTGGCATATACCTACAGTATGTCAAGCCATGTAGATTTTGAAAGGTTAAGACCAGAACTTGAGCTTGAATAAACAAATCAACTCAATTCACTGGAAGATTAATAGAAAGATAGAAGTCAGTTGCAATTAACCTAACTTGAAGCTGAATTTCAGCAACTCAAAAACCATAATACCGTAAATAGATATCATGACTATCTGTATGTTTTTTAAATGCAGCTAAGCATATATAAAAAGAGAAACTGTCCTCTTCTTGTTCCTCTTCTTGAGGGTTAGGCAATGGAAAAATACTTGTGGCATTTCTCACTATACTATCGTAACTGCTGAATGCTTTTTATATGAGAAATATTTAATTAGATTAAACATGTTTTAAATGTTAATTTTAAAAATGAACTTAGATGATTTTAAATCTAAAATATGATTTATAATGTTTTTGAAAACAAAGTCAGAATGTTCATAGAAAATAATTCACTAGAAAAAGAAAAAAAAACAATATGAAAAGGATATAGAGGTATATATCCTGGTATACTGAGATTCTTTCAAGAGGATTCTACTAAACCAGGCCAAGGCTAAATTTTACAACAGGAAATTAAGTTCATGTTCAAAGCATATGTTAGAAGACACACTGCTATCTAGTATTTTGTCCTGTGGTAAATACAATCATAATTTTTAACTGCAACGTAACTGAAGCTATGTATATCCAGATCTATTTATATTTTTCTTTCTACTGTGCTAGGTTTTGGAGTGAATACCTAATAGGGTATTAGTGTATTCTGACTAGCTGCTATTTGATTTAATGAGAAGGAAAGTGAGGAAGATGGAAGATGAATAACTATTTACAAAATGCGGTGTGTTTCTCCCCCCTTCTTCTTTCTTATCTTCTGTGCCCTTGGCTTCACTGGTTCTGCTCCCTTATAGTAGCGGGGCCCACCCTATATAAGAGTCATTTCCTCTTTCACTGGAGAAAGAGGAATGCAAATGAACCCATCTCTAAACTTACAGAAATCTTGAAGATTTCTCAAACTAGTTGGAAGGAGCCCAGTCTCTGTTCCTTCCTCGGAACTGGCTTGAAATAACATGCTTAATGCATTTACATGGATAAAGAAATTCAGTTCCTAATGATTTTTCAAAACAATCCAAAGTTTAGTCATTTATAGCTCTGGAGCTTCTCTTTTCCAAAGTTCATAATCAAAACAAGTATGAGTCTTCCTGGGAAGCCAGACTCACACCCAGTTGGCATTTCTTGTATTGGCCTTTGCAGTACCAATTGGCCATAGTAAGCCCCTAAAGACTGCAAGAACTGTTCTCCTGAAGCAGAAAAATAGTTTTTTTCCTGCTATGTTGTTACTTGCATTTAGAATACGTATGCTTATTCCATGACATCACAGAAGCCCAGACAATAATTCAGAATGGCTGATAGGCAACAGCTCTGTAAAGACGATTAATTACTACTTCATAATTAAACTGAAGTTTACACAATAATGCTAGCTTTGTTGATAAGCTGTAATTATGGTTTCAAGGGATACTCTTACATGCCTTTAATCAAGTTGAGCCCAGTTACATCCTACTATACTATGTAGTTTGATAACAATTTATATACTTCAATCTAGACACATAGTTCTATTATTTTACTATAGCAACAAGAACAGTCTGCTTCTTAATTTAATATCTAATATTGTTTACCTGAGCTGAGAAATCAATGAGCTTTGGTAGTAGTACTTTTGTCCCTTCGGTACTCTTCAGAAAATCCAATAAGCTTCCTGTGTGGGTAAAACAAGAAATACAAATAAAGCAGAAGTATTCTGATCATCTTGGTTTCCAGATTGTGCTAAACTATGCTATTTTATTTATTTATTTATTTTATTACTCATATTTAGCCACCGCCCATCTCCCCCAGAAGAGGGACACTGGGCGGTTTACAATAAAATTCCCCATAAAACATAAACATTAAAATCACATAAAACAATTATAATAAAACCCAATAAATAAATAAAATCCAAGAGAAATGTAAAACCCAGGCTGGTGGGAGGGACTCTAGGGTGCGAGCCACCCCCAAGAATGGTTATTCACTTTCCCACCCCAGGCGAGATGGCAAAACCAGGTCTTCAGGGCCTTCCGGAAGGTCAGGAGAGAAGGGGCCTGCCTCACCTCTGGGGACAAGATATTCCAGAGAGCAGGGGCCACCACAGAGAAGGCCCGCTTCCTGGATCCCACCAGATGAAATTCTCTTATGGACGGGGTCCGTAACATGCCCTCTCTGGATGATCGGGTGGGGCGGGCCGATGTAATGGGGATGAGATGGTCCCTCAGGTAACCTGGCCCCGTGCCATGTAGGGCTTTAAAGGTAATAACCAACACCTTGAATTGGACCTGGAAGCAAACTGGCACCCAGTGCAGCTCGTGCAGCAACGGTGTTATATGTGCCCACCTAGGGGCACCAAAAATAGCCCGCGTGGCTGCATTTTGGACCAGCTGAAGCTTCCGGATACTCTTCAGGGGTAGCCCCATGTAAAGCGCATTGCAGTAGTCTATATGGGAGATAACCAGGGTGTGAGTGACTGTTCGGAGGGCTTCACGATCCAGGAACGGGCATAACTGGTGCAGAACCCGAAGTTGCGCAAAGGCGCTCCTGGCCACGACTGCCACCTGCTCTTCGAGCAGGAGTTGTGAGTCCAGGAGAACCCCCAGATTATGCACTGAGTCTGTCTGGGGCAGTGCCACCCCATCCAGAACTAAAGATGACAGTTTCTGGAAGATGAAGCCCCATCAACCCACAGCCACTCCGTCTTACCAGGGTTCAGTTGAAGCCTGTTGTTCCCCATCCAGACCCCCACAGCCCCCAGGCACTGAGAAAGGGCAGTCACTGCATCACTTACCTCACCCGGGATAGAGATGAATAATTGGGTATCATCAGCATACTGATGATACCTCAACCCGTGGTGACGGATGATCTCACCCAGTGGTTTCATGTAGATGTTAAACAAGAGAGGAGAGAGAACTGAACCCTGCAGCACCCCACAATGGAGGGGTTGAGGGTCGGATCTCTCCTCTCCTATCACCACCGACTGGGACCGGCCCTGGAGGAAGGAGGTGAACCAGCGCAGAACTGCGCTGCCCACCCCCAACTCCCTGAGCCGTCCCAAAAGGATACCATGGTCGATGGTATCGAATTTTATATTATGATCTACTGAATAACCCACAGTTGGCTGAATTTACACCAAAGCTTAACAAACCACATTATGCTGAGTGCAAACTGTGAACTCAGCCAACAAGTGAATTAGTAAACATTGCTATTGCATTCCTCAAGCACATTAGGACTTCAACTGCCACATCATAGCCATGTATCCTGGGAATTCTGGACTTTATACTCTCAGAGACATCTGGAGGGAACCAAGCAGGGAAAGAATGCTATGCATAATATATTCCTGCATTGTACTTTAATTTATAGAGAACAGTTCGTCCAAAAAAAAAGGCCAATGTCCCAGATAAGAGGCCAACGGTCCTGCTCAGATTCAAGTTAATGAAGACAGTCTCTCTACTCCAGAGCGAATGACTATCAATAAATAGTATTTTTGACAGTGCATTCAATAATGCGTACCTTTTGCCATATATTCAGTTATTATGTAAATAGGTTCTTCTTTGGTGATAACAGCATATAGTCTCACCAGCTTGTCATGCTGGAGTGATTTCATCAGGTCGGCTTCTTCCAGGAATGCTTGGACAGACATAGTGCCAGGTTTCAAAGTTTTCACTGCAACTTTGGTATTGTTATTATAGTAACCTAGAATGAGATTGATAAAATGAATCCAAAAAGCTAAATTAATACAAATCAGCTTAAATGTAAATATCTAGACATGTCACTTTGCACTATGCTGTACATATGCAAGAGTCCAGCCTTATTGAACCTGGTGTTCCCCACATATTAATTGATCTGGAAAAAGTAATTTGGGTCTTGCATTTATTAAATGCAAGGTATGTTATTCATTAAAGCAGCCTTTTTTCAGGCTTTCAGCTGGAAGCGGCAGTGGGGGGCAGCAGGGGTATGCGGCAGAGTGCATGGCTGCCAAAAGGGCAGAAATGGAGGGAGATGGTGGGTGGGGGGAGTTAAAGTGCCCCTGCAGTCATAAGTGCAGGCGACCTGCCAAGTGCCCAAATTTTGATTGTGTGACCGGGGGGTCAGTGCAACGGCTGTAACTTTGGGGACTAGTCCTAAGTCCATTTTTTCAGCACCCTTGTAACTTTGAATGGTTGCTGAATGAATGGTCGTAAATCGATGATCACCTGTACAGGACCTTCTGGCCTTGTTAGTATGTCCCCTTTCATT
The DNA here is from genome assembly GCF_035149785.1 of Candoia aspera. Taxonomy (NCBI): domain Eukaryota; kingdom Metazoa; phylum Chordata; class Lepidosauria; order Squamata; family Candoiidae; genus Candoia; species Candoia aspera. Next base: position 170,742,681 of record NC_086155.1, on the reverse strand, counting down.
AGCTTTCTTGGATTTCTTTGCCACACTAAAAGCATTATGGAGCAAACAAAGCAAAATACATGTCCTTATGGGAAGGCAAAGACAATGGAAATCTATAGACTAATGGTGTTCAGTTCCAGAGATTTCTACATGAGGTGAGTGACAAGCTAATTTGCATGATGGCAGACATTAGCAGCAGAAGCATGTAGTTTGGCTTCACAGTGCAGTAATTTTGTCATTGTACAGCAGTTACTCACAGAGGACTACAGTATGCCAAATTTAGATGACAAAGTGGCTACATAAACAAGAGGAAACATCTTGAACCAGAAACACCCTCCCCTTTCTTTTTCACATAAAGATGCAGGAACATAACTTCCTGAAATTGGTACTTCCTTCTGCAGATGACAGCACTTCACTAGCCTACAGTATATTAATTCATTTTGCAAAATGTCTTGTATGGCTGTACTAAATAGCAAAAATCCCAAGATGATGCCTGAGAAGCATATTTCATCTTTAAATTATACAGAGTTGCATATATGACCGACATTTTATATGAAGATGTATTTTCTGTTAAATTAACAAATTGTGACAGGAGGGGGAAGGCATGGCCATATGGAAATGGGTTCACTAAACTGCAGAGAGAGACATTCAGTGGGCAAAAGAAAACAGAAATGCAACTGAACTCAAGAATACCACCAACAAAGATTTATTCTGCACCACCCATCTTCCAAGTACTGCGAAAAGCACAGCTTCATGCTACGAGCGAACTGCTTTATTAAAATATAGCTCTATTTCTGTATTATCTGACCTAATGCCTTTTCTCATCACACCAGAGATAGACAAGAGATTCTTGCTTGCTATACCATGTGCTGAGTGCAAGATGTACGTATTCACATGTTCTATATGACTGATTACAAGAAATGTTCAGGGAAATTGTTCAACAACTTTTGGAAGGCCCACTTTACTCACTCATGACCTCAGGAGCTGCAACATTTGGGGGGTGGGGGTGGGAACCATACTGGCTTTTTTTGACAGCTACATGAAGGATGTTGGGAAAGGACACACCCACTCTCTCTCAACTTCTGTCACCTCTCTCTTCTTGTATGCTCACTCAGTTCAGTGATCCTGATCAACACTATTGTTTTGTGACTGTTATCAGAAATCCATTACCAGTAGTTACATCTACAGCAAGAGCCAGCAAGATCACTCTTTGCCTGCTCTAATAAGGTTCATCACAATAAGGATGAGGTTAACCTTCTCTCTCTCCTCCCACCCCCATGATCCTGAGAAAATGATTAGCAGTTAAGAAACAATTAAATTGCTTTCTTATAAATATGACGAGTAAGCAGTGGAGAGAAGTCGATGGGGTACATAGGCTACACACAGTGATTTGAACGCAGAACCTTAGATTTGGACAAAATGTTTCTTTTTTCCAAACTCATGGACTTGGTTCATTTCCTGCACAGTATCACTGAAAAGGAACATATAACACAAAGCAATGTAGTACGTATTTTGAATATAACTGCCCAGAGTCCCTCTTTGAGTGGGGAGACGGGTGGTGATAAAACTTAGATAGATAGATAGATAGATAGATAGAATAATGCTTATCAATAAACTTTTCAGAGTTGAGGAACAGATACCATTGTGGAGAAGTACTCTAAGATTTGCATTATGTGGGGTGATTATGCACGTAGGTGGAGCCAGGATATTTATTTTAATTTGGGGAAGGGGGTTAGAAATCCGCTTTTATATTTTAAAGCAGCGTTAAGACAATGTTAGGGCTTTATAGTATTGCTGTCATGTATTTCCTGCCTCAGGATGGCAGAAAACAGCATCACCAATTCTTAGTAATCATGATCAGAGAAGGCTTTGGATGTTACCAAGGGAAGACTCAGGAGCCACAGTTCTCTCCTCCCCACCCTCCGCCATTTACATGTTACAAGCTTCTGATAAATTATCCACATAAAATGGGCACCTTACCCATCCAAACTTCTCCAAACTGCCCCGCTCCAAGTTTTTTCACTAATTTGATTGAATCTCGAGGGATTTCCCAGGCATCTTTATCCCACGGTTTCTGTGGTTTAGGACTAATACATGCTTTCTCCAGCTTTCTGCATAAGCCATCTGCTTGCTCTGTTTAAGAAACAAACACCCTACATTTGTATCATCAGAAACATGTTTGCAGTGATTTTCAATTTAAAATGTTACTTGATGAAGTGCTGCCTTGTGCCATTAACAGGAAGATATTGTAATGACAGCAGCATAGTTATCATAGAACTGGAAAGATTTGTTAATGGCTGATAGTAGTCAGAAAGGGTGTCTATGGACAACCATTAAACATATATAAATTTCAGTAAGTTATGTTTGGTGAATATCCAGCGAAATATATTTTGCTAATTATAACAGATCAAAAGGAACTTCTTGCTTACATCAGCCATGATATTCAAACTTAGAAATATGAAATTAATGCTTGTATTTTTAACTAAACATAGATATTTGCCATGCATTATACATTCAAAGAAACATGGAATAGTATTTAAGGAATACTCATCAGTTATATCTTCACAAAGTGGTGAATATAGGCATAAAGGGAAGAGAAAGATCTGAAAATATCTATATAAAACTTTATTGTGAATGAACGAAATTGCACTCCCTTAAATATCAACTGTGGTTTTTCTTTCCCACAGCAAATATGTTCAAAGACTGCCACAGTGTTATACAAATAATTACATTGTTGATAATCTCAAAAGTGTCCCATTTCAAGCCAAGCTGATATTCCTTAGACTGCACTTAAGCTTATCTTTGTTTCACACTGAATTATTTCGATCTCCACCCTTCTGAGAATTGTCCTGGACTTACACTGATGTTCACCCTTGACACAATTTACCTTGTAATCTATTTGATTTTAAGTAATCTGAAATGCAGAAATGTTTTCAGTAATGGCTAGTATTTGATAAGTACTTCAATAAAGTGACTGACTTACTTTGGTAATGTTTGATCATATCACTGATACAAGGAAAAGTAATTCTTGGAGAGATGTAATAGCCTCCATTGTCTAGGCTTCTGATTTTGTAGTGCTTAACAACATCACTGTTTTGTCCATCATGGTCTCTAATTGATAATGAATAACTACCTGTGGACAAAACGAACAAACAAAACAACACCATAAAATAATTGCCAGTTGGTTGCTACCTTTGAAGTTAGCTGAAAAACAATTTTAATAAAGAAAAGGTTAAACTGTGTCAGCCTTGTGAGGTAGTCCAGACAGGAAACACACCCAGATCAACTTGCTGTATCTTTATTGTAAGGTTACATTAACAGAATCTTGCAAGTCTGAAAGTACATTTCTCCCTACTCGCCTTTACTGTCCAAGGAACAAGAAGGGTCCCTTCTGAGACGTTTGCCATGCCCACATCCCTGCTGCAGGCTACAGTGCCTCTTATCCGACCGTTCCCCTGGTGGCGGCTCCTGCTGTCTCCCAAGGTCATTCCCACATATCATTACAGTAAGGCAGCTGAGATTAGGTACATCAAACTGATATTTTTCTGATGTCTTCTAAATGGATTGGCAATAAAAAAAAATTACTACTTTAGGAAGAACAGACTTCTGGAAAAAAGTTTTGCCATTTGTTGAAAAATGGCATCTTAAATAAGTGAATAAATAAATAAATAAAAGCAACACTTTCCTGGGTGAACAATTCTGACTCTCCTCTGAACCAACAATGATTCAGAACAAAGGGAAATAATCATGGGACACTGGTTCTGTTTTCCCACTATTGTTAATCATCTTATAAAATATTTTTCCCACTGTGCCACTGATTCCACCTGCATTTCTTACAAGTACAAACAATTACATTATGTTACAAGTGAATAGAAATGTATTTTGAGTTTAGTAAGAGTCTCAAAGGGATGTGAAATAGACATTACTACAACTATTTCCCTTAAACACTTCCCTTTTCTTCACACAATGGAAATCCAGGAACTATAATCACATAGCAGAACTGGCATCTGGAGGGCAACTTTCCATATCCTATTCCTTTACTGGAGCTCCTCTATCTATCTATCTATCTATCTATCTATCTATCTATCTATCTACCTACCTACCTACCTACCTACCTACCTACCTAGTCTCAAGGAGTCAAAAACGTCTGGATGGCACATAATCAATCAACAATCAATCACTAGAGCAGATCATGGCAAAAGGAATAGGCATGCCTATATACTGAAATGAAACACATAGATTAAGAACTGCATTTTTCTTTCCATTAGAGAAAGGACATGAGATAAAGATTTCAAAATCCTTTCTTAATGGTAACCTTGTAGTAATAAAAGGGGCAAAGCATGGTTATTTTTCTACTCTTATAACACCTGCAAGAGAGCCATCCAGGGACCTTGTTTAGAGTAACCCAATTTTTCCTGGAGAAGGAGAGGCCAGAGAAACATCTGTTGGATAAAATTGCTCCAACTCACTCCGAGTTAGACTCTGGCTGTGCAGATCCCTCAGAGCGTATCTGAAGAATTTGGGGAAGAATTTGAACCTACTGATCCTGAGGATGAGGAAAGTCTCTCAGTTGGTTAAGGTCTCCCAGCATATAACATCTGGTTGGATCCAGACAGTGGTAAATGCATCCTTGAGACAGGGGATGCTCCCTCTGCCTCTTAAAAAGGTGGTTATTTGTCGTGCCTTCAAGAAGCCAGCCCTGGATCCAATGGTACTAGATAATTTTTGTCTGGTCTCCAACCTTCTCTATTTAGAGAAGGTTGTTGAGAAGGCAGTTGGTTTACAGTTGCAACAGTCCTGAAGGAAATGGATTATCTGGGCACTTTTTAGTTAGATTTCAGACTGGAATATAGTGCCAAGATGGCATTGATTGCACTTGTAGATGACCTTTGGCAAGATCGGCATGGTGAAAGTGCAGCTGTCCTAGCCCTCCACAGTCTCTTCAGTGGCCTTCAATACCATTGATCGTGGTACTCTTCTGGACTGGCTTCAAGGAGTGGAAGGCATGGTATTGCAGTGGTTCTCTCCCTTTCTCCAAGGCTGGAGGAAGTGCGGGTGGAGGGAGATTTAACTTAAAAACACTTCTCTATGGAGTCCTTTCTCTCTACTCCTGTTTAACAGCTTGTAGTGGCAATGAGGAAGACCATGGAATTTCAAGGAGTTTAAGTGACATATTTTGATTTTCTCCTCCACACAAAGCTTTTGGGTTGGCTCAGGGAGTTGGGAGTAGGTGGCGTGGTTTTACACTGGTTCACCTCCTTCCTCCAGGGCCGGTCCCAATCGGTGTTAATAGGGTGCGAGAAATCCAGCCCACGGCCCTTTCTTTGTGGGGTGCCACAGGGCTCGGTACTCTCTCCGCTCCTTTTTAACATTTACATAAACCTCTGGGTGAGATCATCCGTCACCATGAACCCTAGTAAGATGGAGTGGCTGTGGATTAATGCACCTCAGGTTCTGGGAAATTGTCATCTTTAGTTCTGGATGGGGTTACACTGCCACAGACAGACCCGGTGCGTAACTTGGGGGTTCTCTTGGAATCATGACTCCTGCTTGAAGAGCAGGTGGCAGTCGTGGCCAGGAGGGCCTTTGCTCAACTTCATGTTGTGCACAGTTACGCCCGTTCCTGGACCAAGAGGTCCTTCAAACAGTCACTCACGTCCTGGTCATCTCCCGTATAAACTACTGTAATGCGCTCTACATAGGGCTACCCTTGAAGAATATCCGGAAGCTACAACTGGTCCAGAATGCAGCCGTGTGGGCAATCTTGGGTGCTCCAAGGTTTGCACATGTAACACCTTTGCTGCGTGAGCTGCACTGGGTGCCAGTTTGCTTCCGGGTCCAATTCAAGGTGTTGGTTATTATCTTTAAAGCCCTACATGGCATGGGGCCAGGTTACCTGAGGGACTGTCTCATCCCCATCACAACAACCTGTCCCACTCGGTCATAAAGAGAGGGCATGTTATGGACCCCATCCGTAAAAGAATTCCATCCGGTGGGGTCTCAGAAGCATGCCCTCTCTGCAGTAGCTCCCGCCCTTTGGAACATTCTTCCCACAGAGGTGAGACAGGCCCTCTCGCTCCTGGACTTCCGTAAAAAACTAAAAACCTGGTTTTGCCAGCAGGCTGGAATGGGAAGGGGAATAGCCATTCCTGGGGATGGCTAGTGCCACAGAATGATTTTAAAAGGGCCCATTATACTCACAGACTGATAGAGAACTCTCAGCCATCTAGATTCTATCTCATTTTTATTCTTATTGTATTTATAATTCTTTGAATTTTAACTCTGTTTTTATTGTAAACTGCCCAGAGTCCCTCCTTTGAGGGGGAGATAGGAGGTGATAAAATTTGATAAATAAATAAATAAATAAATAAAATAGACTTTATTCTGAGTCACAGTAATGTTTAGCTGGCTTGTTTTTTTTTTACTTTTGTTTGAAAGGGGGGGAGAAAAGAAACCCCAAGATTGTTTTTGTTAAGCACTAGCTTATCTGTATAGCTCCCGAGGCTCTTGGATCATGTCATAAACAGGTACTCCAGACCCTGGAACTATCCAGTCAAGATCAGATCCTGCAGCCTCTGCACCATGGAAACAGGGTCACAAGGTTTTAGGGCCAGACTTTGATAAAACCCTTAGGACTGCCTCTTGAGCTGGGAGCTTCTGCCCAGACCTGAGCGCTGGGTGCTGTGGAAATTGAGCTGCCCTGGGGTATCTCCGCTGTCTTTACTAAGGGAGTCCAGACAGCCTATGGGAGATTGGATATCAACTTGCTTGGCATGATTTTTCTTTATGTTATGCTGTTTATGCTTCTGTTTAATCTGCCTAAACTGTGTTTCTGTTTAAATCTCTTCACTTAAGTTAATAATAAAGCTTAAAATCTCTTTATTCACTAGCGTGCTTATTGTCTCTGGATATAAAAGAACCAATTGTCTGGGCACCTCACTGCCTGGACACTTGGCAGAACACAGCTACATGAAACCACTGTGTAAAATCAGTTCCTTGTACAAGGTCAGGTATCCTCAGTATACTGATGATATCCAGTTATACAAGTCCAACCTAGAGCAACCATGTGATGCTGTAAAGGTTCTTTCCCTATGTCTAGAAGCTGTGGGGGCCTGATGGGAAAGAACAGGCCTTGGCTCTACCCAAGCAATAGTCAGAGACTGTGGATTTTGGGATCCCTCAGTTCTAGGGACTCTCCTCCTTTAGTTCTGGGTAGAGTTGTATTCCTCCAGATGGAATTGGTGCACAATTTGGGGGTCCTCTTATACTCTTGGCTCCTGCTGAAATAGGAGGTAGCAGCCATGGCCAGGAGTGTCTTTGCAGATATCGAATTCCACACATTCCTGGATTGGGGGCCCGTCTCACAGTCACTCACATCTTAGTCACTATCCATATGGACTACTAAATGCTCTACACAAAGCTGCCTTCTACCTGGACACTGCAATCAATCTAGAATATAGTATGAGCAATTATGGGCACAACTTGGTGTGCCATTGTAACATCACTGGCTTCCTATACGTTTCTGGGTGAAATTCAAGGTGCTGTTTAACCCCTATAAAGGGCCAGATTATGTGTGGGACACCTGTATCTCTGCTTGTCCCTTGATATCTGGCAAGTAGGCATGTTTCAGGTTCCTTCTATGAAACAATGTTACCTGGCAGAATCCAGGTGCCATGCCTTCTCTGTCACAGTCCTGCCCCATGGAACAACATTCCCCTTAAGATTCAGATGGCCACAACACTACTGGCCTTCTTTAAGGCCCGAAAACCTGGCTCTTCCCCTGGGCATTAGACCAGAGCATAAGATGAATCTGTCCAGAATGAAAGGGTTTTTTTGTTTTGTTTTGTTTTGTTTTTAAATGGACTATGCAATCATTGGCCTTGATTATTCTGTTATTCTGTTCTGGTGTTTGCTGTGTTATGTTTTTATTCCTCTGTTTTTATGCTACTATCCAACTGTAAGCTCTTTTGTAACTTAGGCAGCCATATAAATCAAAGGAAAGGAAGGATCAATTTGAACAGCAATGTATATTATAACTACATATACCCTCAAGTCTTATTCCTGGTTTCATCATCAATAAATTCTCTTTAGAGGGAATCTAGCAAGAGTGGAAATGTCTCTGCTAGATTCTGGTTCCGTGAATGGAAGAAGTTTTTCTTTTCATGGAATGCCCAAGATATTGCAAGAAAATTTTATCATACAGAAGCTTATTGAGAAGTTTGTGTTGTGTTTAAGAGTTCTAAAACAGAAAATTGAATTTATTTTCAGCTCCAATGAAATCCGGAAAACCTACCTTTTAATGTTTCACTCTCTCTGATAAGGAATGCTCCAGGTGCATTTCCTGGTGCTAGAAGTTGCCTTTCTGCATCTTTTCTGGTTATGTCTTTAAAGAACCACCTGAAAAGTATTATTTTAAAAAGTTAAAAAGTTACATATTTTTATCGTTTCACAATTGGAACATGGGAAAAAAATAGCAGTGAAAATCAAATATTTTAAAAGAAACCTACTCTTCTGTTTCTAAGGTGTTGACTTTTGCAACATAGTTGCTTGGGATAAATCCTTCTTTCTTAGTAGTAAGGGATTTAGCCCTCCACCATTCGCCATATCTAAAAAAAGAGTAAAATAAACACCATTATTTTTGTAAAAAAGACTTCACTGATCAACCTCAGCAGCATTCAAATAAGCTTACATTTCAATTGAAGGAAACAATAACTATGTTCAGAAATCATACTAATCGAGGATTAATGGTTCAGCATGAATCACATCCAATGAAACAGTTGCTCTGTTTAGGGCTTATCATCCAAATGCAGAATATATTGCTTGCTTCGTCTAACTGTAGAACACAGCAATAAGCAAACTACTAAAAATATCTGTTTCAATGACAAAAGTAACCACATTCTCTGTTTGTAAGGCATACTATGATCTTCACTAACACATAACAACTGTTTCCCAGACAGGCTGGTTAGAAAGCTAAACCAGTGGAGCCAAGCACTTACCTTCCATATACAGCTATTAAGCTTGGTTTAGCATGCTACTGAATATGCCCAACATATTATCAGTTAATTATGTTTGGGATCAAAACTGGTTTGAGACCTCATGCATATTAGGTCTTGCATTCACTTCCAAAACAGGTATTGCTTATCACACAGTTTTAGATGACTGACTAATTAAGGAAATATACAGGTCAACATACTGATATCCACATTAACTTCCACATTTGCATTTCCATGGAAAGTAACAGTATTTCTGTTAGCAAAACAAATCCCAATAGTCTAGAGATTGATATGTTTATTAAAGCAATACTTTATGGATAGAGGAAAAGCAGTAAACTTTTAAATGGAAACCAATGTTACACAGGTGTATATGGCTATAAAGGTATATATGTCTGTTTTAGGACAATATGTTTACAAACATTTTGAATGGGAAAGAATGGGAACATAAGCTGTCTTTAAAAAAAAGGGACTGAGCCAGAATTACACACTTAGATTAGAAGTGATACTGCAGGACTTCTGCCTCTGATCTTTCCCATCAACTGATTCTTCAGCAAGAGATCTAGAGACTGAATTTGAAAATATACAAAGGCGATATGTATTCCAATGGCCGTATTGTTATACCCATCCAATTGGCCAGCTGGTCAGGACAGGTTAACCTGAGTAACAGTGGATAGCTTGTGAACTTCATGGCCAATGAACACAGACTTTCCCAGTTTTAACCTGGCACATGCTATACGCATTATTTTAATAAGACTAACGGCTATGGCCTACTGGAATTAAAATGGCCAATCTAAGACTAATTGCTGAGCATACCCCTAATCTCATAATTACCTAGAAGTAAGTAAAAGTAGCGTACGCAAGACTTCTATACTTACTCCTCCAGAACTCTCATTTTTTCTCCTTTTTTGAAAGACAAGTCATCTTCTTGAACACCATCATAAGGGTATAAGGCTATCACAATGTCCCAATGTTCTTTCTCCTCATCTAATGCAGAAATGCAATAAGTATATTCTCAATCATTTATTATACTCAAATAATGGCAATTTCTTGTAGTAATCATGACTTTCTATAAACATACCTTCCTTACAGAACCTTTGACCTGGCAAAAGAATATCTTCATTTCCCTAAAACAAAATAACAAGTTATTTGATATCATCAGACTTATTGTAATTTAAAATACAGATCATATAGGTTTTTTTCCTAAGTTGATTATTTTGGGCTGTGTTTTAAGCATCTGCACTGCAGTTTGAAATGTCTGCATACAAATTTATCAGGAATACAGCCACTGTGGGAACTAACTGGTTCCCCTTTCACCTGAACCACCAATCCTCTTCTCTAAGCTTCAAGCTATATAGATTCATGAAAAAATTTGCAAGAGCCAACTAGGCAGCTGTATGTTTATAGAGCAACAGAAGTATTTAATGTGCCTATAAAAACAACAACAACAAAGGAGTTCCTTGTTAACAATAACTGATATACAATCTACTCTGTTCCAATAGAAGACAATATCTTTAGTTCAGGGTTGAACTGTGGAGTCCTTGGTGCTCTCTGAGCTTGGTGGTTTGCTTGCAGACATTTCATTACCTAACTAGTTAATATCATCAGTGCTGGTGAATGTGCGGTTTGCTCCCTGTTTATATACAGTAGCTTGCCTTGCCATTGTTGGAGGGGGTGTGGTTTTCTCCTTCATAGTTCGTTGATTAAGGTATTGTCTGTCTACTTAATTGTTTGTTTCCTCAGTAGTTCTACTGGGCTTATTGAGATAGGATTTATTTAAAGTCAACACGCATTCCTTTTTAGATTATTTAAAATCATTGGGAATTCTGCCATGCTAATTCATTGCCAAAGAACATTTATGGCAAAAATTGAGTATCTTGACTGGAATATCAGCATTTTTTGTGGATTTCCTGAAAACAAAACTAACCTACTTTTTGGTAAAAACAAATGTTTTTCCATTTTAGAGCACAGCTCGTTAACATATCAATAGACAATTGTTGATTAATCTTCAAATGATCTATCAATTGTCCAATAAGAAGGGCCAAATTTAAATATTAAGGGGCTCTTGGCAAAGAGTCCACAGTGGCCCCTTTCTAGATCACTGAGTTCAAACTGTGTTTATCTGGCAGTAGGCAATCCAGTGTAGAAGAGTCTCACATTTTCAATAATGCTCCTGATGGAACATCAGTCCAGAATACGGTAAGAAAATTAAATGGAGCATATCCTTGATGTTTCATACAGCACTGCTTTTTCTGAAGTCCAGCCAATCCCGGAACCCTGCTGCTAGTAACTGAAATACTAGTCATCAGCAATACTACTCCTTATTATGTTAAAGGAAGTACACATGAACAGCTGATACATCAGTTGCGGAACACAACTATCAGTCCACAGTTATCTAGGCTGAATTCACACTAAAATATGTTTTGTTGAATAACCTGGAAGTGCTGAGTTTATGTATAGTAGTAATCTAAAACCTAAATATAGCTTAATGCAGTGGTTTTGTATTTGGTGGGCACTTCTGGAGTTATGGAGGCAGATTTTGAGCACTTTTACCAAATGGCTGCTGTGATGGGCATGTTGGTCACAGAAGTCCCATTTATCTGATGGCAAGCTGCTTTCCTCCACCTCTAGTCTATAGCTTCCCAACATGCTTTTCCATAGGACTATGGAACAATTGGGATTTGAAAGAAAAGGTGATTTAGAGAAAGTGTGGACTCACACATCTCACCTGCTGGCACCTCCTTAAATCAAATGCATCTTTTCCTGGGATTGGAAGCAAGATCAGGAAAAGTTCAGCTTCTTTGAGGAGTTGCCAGCAAGTGCAAAATGAGCAACTCCATGCACTCCAAAATTCCTTTCCCCTTTCAAATCCAGATTGTTGCACATTCACATTGTATAACATCTCAGCTTATCTTTGCCATTTTTTTTCCGGGCCAGTAGACCCAATTCTAAACAACGCAACAAAGTACCATTTCATTTTCCAATTATGCTCAGGGCTTAAAGGCCCCATTCAGTTAAATGTAGATTTTGCCTAAGTCAGTGCTTTGTGGCCTACTACTTTTTCTTTTTCATTAAAATCAATCTCAAAGAAGTAAAATCATGCATGGCGGGGTTTAGCACAGTCTGTAACACCAGCTGGTTTTCTCACTGTATGATAACTGAAAAACAGTTATCCTGTTATGGATAAAATTGACAGGTGCATAATCTAGTACTCAGGTCCTAAACTGTGGATTCAAAACAATGATACTGAATTTTTGGCTTCATGTCTTTCTTACACTTAGGTTTCTGTTGCAAATTATCTTGTTTATCTGCAGCAGTTTTTTTAAAAAAATTGAAAAAAGTGTTTTATGAAGGTATCAATCTTGAAAATGGAGAACCACACCTTTCCCACAGCATGTTTTATGGGAACAAATGCAGTATCTGTAGGATTTAAAAAATGTCCATAGTTTTAAAAGATTTTGGACACTGGACACTAGAGATAGTGTAAGTTAACATTTTTTCCCATGTGTATGGGACTACATGTGATTAAAAAGTCTGCACAGCTCCTTACATGGACACTGTGCATACAGCCCTCTGCAAAGGAAGAATATAAGAACGGCCCTGCTGGATTAGGCCAAGGGCCATCTTAGTTCTGCAGTTTGTTTCTCAGAGTGGCCAATACCTCTACGGTGCTTGCAAGCAGGGTTTGGAGGCATATCCTTCTGCCATATCCATTTCCCCCCTGCAGCTGGTATTGGGGGGATTCTACTCCCAAACTGAAGGTAACACAGAGTCTTTAAGATAGATCTGTCTTCTGTGAATTTATCTAATCCTCTTTAAAAGCTGTTAAAGTTTTTGGCCACCACATTCTGTGGTTATGAATTTCACAGGTTAATTACTATACACACTGTATGAAATAGTAGTTCTTTTTGTCTGTTGTAAATCTTCAAATCACCTTCATTGAATTACCTTGGTCATAGTGTTTTGAGAAAGGAAGGAAAACTTCTCCCTCCCCACTCCATGACATGATTTTATACACCTAAATCATAAATTTCACAATTACATTTACATTTAGTTTGTTTTTTTATGTTGTTATTGTATTATTAGGCTACAGTGGTATTTATACAGTATTGATTAGAGATTATTAACCCTATGATATTTAGTTAAACCTTTAAAGGTTTGTATTAATATTAATATGATAAATGTATAAGTTTATATTAATATTAACTATGATTTCTAAAATATTAATGTTCGTAAGTATAAGGTTGCTTAAATTGTACATCTGTCATGTTCACTGATTCAATGTAGTTTATACATCGTAACGTTTCACATGCCATGGCACTGACGCGCGTTTCTGTTTGGGAGGGAGCTGCTGTGAGACCTTGTACCAAGCTCTGTATGTGAGCTACAGAGCTACAATATAACGTGTTTGGGTTATGTTATCTGTTCAAGGACTTTTCCCGCAGACCATCAGAAACCGTTAGGACCACCTGGGATTGTGAACTTGAGAAGATTCTACGGGGGGAGGGATTTCATTTGCACCGAGGGTTTTTAGTTTGAATTTGGCACGCTTTCATCATTCTCAGCTTTCTCTGTGATCCTGCATCTTTAATGCATTCTTTAATAAATCAGATATCTTTGAATTCCTACTCATGAGTCTGATGGTGTTTTAGAATAGGCAACCATTACAACATCTAGAGCTAAGTGTAGCATTCATGAACAGCTGCAAAGCACATAGAATTATTTGTTTTATAATAAAGATTTCTATCTTAAGCTTAATATTCAATACAAGATCTCCACCATATTATTACTTGTTGTTTATGCATATTAAAGAAGGTAAAACAAAACAAAAAGAAAAAAGTCAAAGAAGTTTTTATAATATCCCTAAATCTATTAGTTTGTTCTATGCTTCCTCATGACACTCCAGTTTAATATATTGTGTTAAATTAATACCAGCATTTGTATGCTGCCTACTCAAGTAACTCTAGACATGTAATTTTAGAGTAATATGTAACTGTAATATATAGTTGCATGCAAAGTTTAGACAATTTAGAATGAGTTTAGGCCACTCAATTTGGGCAGCCTTCCTGTTGACTCAAAGCTATTTTTTAATCAGTTTGGTTGTTAATACAGGCAGTCCTCGCTTAACAACTGTTTAGCAACTGTTCAAAGTTACAATGGTGCTGAAAAAGTAACTTTATGACAGGTCCTTGCACTTATGACCATCACAACATCCCTGCAGTCATGTGATTGAGATTTGGGTGCTTCACAACCTATGTGCGTTCATGACTGTCACAGTGTCCTGCGGTCACATGATCACCATTTGTGTACTTCACAGCTGGCTTCTGACAAGCAGAGTTAATGAAGAATCTGGCCATAAAATTGCAAGCCACAGTCATGCAATATCTTGCTTAACAATCACGTCGCTTAGCAACATAGTTGCCAGTCCCAACTGTGGTCATTAAGTGAAGATTACCTGTAAGACCAAAAATGGTGACTGACACATTACACCTATAACTAGCCATGTGAAGACAATGAAACAGGTGAACAAATACTCTAATCTAATCTTGTGATTGTTGTTCTGTCCACTTTCAACAACCATAGACTCTTCTAAGCTGAACATTTGAAACTGAAAATGATTTATTCTTACAAAGCAAGAGAAGGCTATAAAAAAATCTCTAAATGCTTATAGCTAGTGATTTCTATTGTGAGAAACACTGTTAAGAAATGCAGGTTAATGAACCTGTTGTAGTCAATGCAGGAACTGGAAGAACAAGAAAAATCTTTGCTAGAACTGTCAAAAACTGGCCAATCTGAAAAAAAAAACTGCAAATAACTGTCTGAAAAGTTTAGCTGACATTGGAATAGCTGTTAAGAAGTCCACAGTACAGTGTAGCTTATACAATGGTAAACTACACTGTATTGATTGGAGAGTTGTAACAAAGAAATCTATTCCCTCAAGTTATAATCTAAAGCAGGCAGAGGAAAACCTTGATAAGCCTCAAACATTTTAGAACAAAGTGCTTTGAGCCATGAAATATTATTTTTATATATGATCATTGCCGCAAGACTACTATATGTGCAAAAATGGAAAGACTCTGAAATACCCACAGTGGAGGAATTGTTGGTAAAGATGACGGAATTAGCATAGATGGCAAAATTAATTTGTTTGCTTAGAGAAAGATCAACAAGTACATTTATTAGTGATTGGAAACCCCTTATGGACTTTTTGTTGAAAAAAGAAAAAAAATGAACTGGTGATTAATGGATTTGATGATTAGAAAGGGTAGATTATGGAAAGAAGGAAATTATGATTGAAACTTAGAGAGAGAGGGTAAAATATAAATGTACTTAAAACTGCTGTTAACAAGATCAGAAGCCACTTCTTTATTACTTTCTCTTTCTTTTCTCTTCCTTTTGGTTTATTTCTTTTTCACTTTCTTATTACTTTTTAAATTCTTTTTCTCTTCAATTCAAAGTTTGTATTGTTCTTATTCTGTGAAAACTTAAATAAAAATTAATAATAAGAAGAAAAAAGAACAAAGTGTTTTGAACTGATGAAAATTGTTGGGCCATAACAGCACAATTTATATTTGCAAAAAAAAAAAAAGGAACTCATTTAAAGAACCTGACCCCTTGTCAACCATAAAGTATGGAGGGAGTTCTATTGCACTTTGGGCTGTGTAGCAGGCTGTAGCACAAGAAACACTATGCTGGTGGAAGAAAAACTTATTTAACTAAGTATTAATATATCCTAGAAGCTAATGTCCTACAGTCAGTGAAAAAGTTGAAGCTGAAAAGGTATTTCAACAAGACAACAATCTGAAACATACCTTCAAATTGATTGTGTCCTTAATGAAAGAAAGAAAAAGATTTTAGAATCTCCCTGAGTATCTCCAGACTTCAATATTATTGAAAATGTACCGGGAGATCTCAAACGTGCAGTGCATGCAAGGAGACCTAAGAATGTTTCTGTGCTAGGTTAGTTCTTCAAGGAAAAGTGAGGAAAAAAGGGCAAGAATAAAAAGTATCTTAGCTAGTCACAGAAAATGTTAGAAACCAAAGGGGGTCTCACAAAGTACTGACTAAAAGGGTATCCAAACTTCTGAACCTGTTATATTCACTATTTTATTTTGAATCTGTAAACAATGGCACACAAACAGTAAGCATACATTCAGTTTTGTAGAATGATGTTGAATTTCTCTTTCTACAATGTAAAGTTTAGGTCAGGTATTAACTGATACATACAGTTTGACAAGGGATGCCTAAACAACTGCATCCAACAGTATGGGGAGCTATAATATTTGCTAAAATCTTGCTCTTTTTCTCAGTCCCCTGCCCCCTCCCAATGAAGCTTCCTTAAGTAGTCTGCCTATTTTTTTTAAAGTAGTACAAGACAGATAATCAAGAAAGAATTGAGATCCCTGGCTGATAGAATGTGTGATATACATACGCACAGGTAGCCCTCATTTAGTGACCATAATTGGGACTGGCAACTCGGCCATCAGGTGAAGTGGTTGCTAATTGAAACCATGACTGTGCTTATGATCTTACTTCAGATTTCCTTTGCTTTACAGACCTGCGAAGGTCATAAATGCGAAGATTGGTTGCAAAGTTACATCACCCTATCTGCAAACAGCCCTTAAACGAGCCAGTTGCTAAATGAGGACTACCTGTATATAGCTGAAATATGAAGACTTGATTAGTACAAAATACAAAATATGCCCTCTCTCTCCCATTTTATACACACACACACATGCACACTTTATTTGAACTATTACTTACTTCTTAGCTTAGACGATGGTTAGGGTTAGGGTTAGGGTTGGGGTTAGTGTATGCAACATGCTCTTATTTCTATTAAAATCATGTAGCAAATCTCTTACAGGGATAATGCAGTTCCTAATTTTCATAAAGCGTTTTTTTCCAGGAAATAACAGTACCCTTAAAATGTAGTTCTGTTTTGTTATTTTCTTTTAAAGAAAGAAAATAGCAAATATAACAAGGAAAATAAATCCTAAAGCAATTTCTTCCATGGTGGTAGCATTTAAAAAAAGAAAAAGAAAATGGCACTTGTTAAAAAAATGAAGTAATGTATCTCCAAGATTCCACAGTGAAACTAACACCGCTTAGCGATTTATAAATGATGGGCTGTATATTCAAACTGCTCTTAGCTGGAATTGAAGACTCAAAGGCACAAGATTCTGGATTTCATATACATTCTTTGTGGGCTTAAGAACCCACTGCCCCAAAGTTAAACTGCAGACCAAGAAAAGGTTAATTTTAATTTCTGGTTATTTTTTTAAAAAAATAAATATTTAAGCTATGCCAGTCAAGCTGCAATCTCACTGTTGGAATTCTTCCCTGTAACTATCTACTTACTGGCCTTTGCTGTTTATTGGACGTTGGATCCCTCACATAAATAGTTCGTTCAGTTTTACGTACTGATTTGTTCTTCACAGCTAGCCCATCTCCATGCAGACTCTCTTTTTGTTTGGATTTTATACATCCCATATTTCCCTGTTGGAACAAAGCAAAACAACAGAAAGATTAGACAAAAATGCTGTAATATGTATTCACATAGTCAAAGCTATATGAATTTGCAGGGGTCTTTCCATCTTGGCAGCATCATCTACATAATTAAACATTATCCCCAAAGAGATTTGTGAGGCATCTTTAAACAGACAAAATCATTTAGACACTTTGGTCCAAGGTTTTATAAGGTGTTTCTATTTTCACTTTTTACTGCATACAACCCTGAAAACTGATATTTATATGCACCATTTATCATATTTGAATAAAAGTGGTTTTTACTTTATCTTCAGGATGAGTTGTTGACATATATTAAATGATTTTTTTTATTTGATTTATATTTCAAATTTTGTCACCACCCATCTCACTCAAAACATAAAGATTATCAATGATGTTCCATAAATTTTATTTATTTATTTATTTTTTACCCCACATCTATTATTTTTAGGGTAACTCAAGGCGGGGAACATACCAAATACTCCTTCTTCCTCATATTTTCCCAACAACAACCCTGTGAGGTGAGTTGGTCTGAGAGAGGGCGACTGGCCCAAGGTCACCCAGCCAGCTTTCATGCCTAAGGCGGGCCTAGAACTCACAGATTCCTGGTTTCTAGCTTATTGCCTTAACCACTGGACCAAATGTTCTTACAATATCCTTTAGGTATATTTATATCTAAATATAGGGAAAAGTATAGTTCCTATATCAAAGTTTATTTCCACTAAATCATACTCCAATGATCTGCCTGTTAATAGGAATCAGTGAGCAAGTGCTTATAATGGATGTCTAAATGAAAAAGCCTAAGAACTGAAATCCATGGCAAAACTTTTCTAAGTTGACAATATCACAGTCCTACATCATAGTTCCTAAATATACAGGCTCCATGTTCTTAAAAACTTTGTACTAAAGACCAATGCCTTCTGTCAAAATTGCAGATATCCCGTATGTTTGCAGTTATGTGTATAGTTGTGAAAATATTGTATTTAGATATTTTGTGGTTTGGGAACAAATGCATAAATGGAAATATTTTCATTCCTATTCTATTTTAACTGCCCTGGGAGTTTTAATAAGGTTTTTTTTTATAGAGAGAGCAATACATGGACAAGTATACTCAAGCTTTAGATAAGCATATAACTGCCAGAGGTGCACATAGTTTAGTGCCAAATGAAATCTCTTCATTCATTCCAATGAGAATGTTCAAAACAGAAGGACAAGGAATTAATGTGGAAAATGGGGAATTGGATTTTTTAAAAAACAAACAAACATAAAATTATGCTGAAATCTGTCTTCTAACTTTATAAAAGGTGTGGGTGTTTTGTTTTGTTTGCTATTGTTGCTTTTTGCCCATTTGGAAAGAGCCTTCTCTTTTTCTACCTTATGCTCTATTTTCCCCCCTCCTAATGTCTTTTGGTAATATTTTTGAACTTACTGTGTTGTTGAAAGATGAGTGAAGGGGTTGCCATCTATTTTTTCCACTTACATTCCCTGTATTCATCCTTTCTAAATTTAAAATCCTCAAGATTAGTTCCCTCGGGATTTTCCAGTTGGAAGCTGGAAAAGTGTGTATTACTTGAGAGATTATGATACAATGCTTCTGAATGAATGCTGCAATCATGCAGGATCTCATAAAATCATCAAAATCACATCTAATTTCATGACTTCATGAAATTATTTTTATTGTTTTATTTAGAAAGATCAGAGAGCTCTCGTGGACTGGAAGGTAGCCTGGTACCCACGGGCACTGCTTTGAGGCTCCTGGCAGAATGAAGGAATCTAATCACATGTTCCTTAGCCATCATTTCAGCATAGCACTAAATAGGGCAAACAGACTAGAACCAAGCCCATAAGAGCCTATCAAGAAACTAAAGGAAGTTTCAGTCCACTGCCCCTCTTATTCATGATAAGAAAGATCCCACATAAAGCAGCACAGCTGCTTTTCATATCAAGTTCTTTCACATAACATAATGGAAGCTTGATAAAGTTCTGTGTGCAAGAAACATTATCATCACAGTTGCTCAGTATATTCCTGACACATATGAAGTGGATGAAGTTCCATCTAAGTTCTCAAGGGGGCATCAACAAGTTCAGGGCAATCCTAAGCACTGTAGAATCACAATAATTCAATCAAAATGTTTAAGAAACAGAATCCTAATGAACAGGAATAGAGAACCCAAGCCATCTTAATGAGGACTGACCATGCTCTAGCAGTGCTGGGAGAAGAGAAGGAAGGATCCTGACTGAAAGATTGGGATTTATCTGTACTTCTCCCCCAATGCAATTTATCTATGTATTTCACATTCATTATATTTGTATTTTTAATGACATTTTGACTCTGTATGCTGCTTTGAATTCCTGGCGAATTGAATAGAGGCAACACTCCACACTGTTACATTTTGTTGCATGTTCCATTCATAGACTACCATTTTTTTATATGTTTGTGTTGACAGTGACCATCCCCAACCATTTGTCTTTAGATGCTAAGTACTTTCCTGTTTCAACAATTAGCATTTCTTGTGTAATTCCCCTTTGTATAGTTTTATCCTGAAGCATAGATACAAATATAAATTATCCTGTTGCAACAGCAAGTTTGCATAAATGCATAAGCCATTTGTACTCATGACTTATCAGTTGCCTATCTGACCTTTGATCCACAAGTTGCCTGGGAGAGTTCTCTTCCCTACTTACTCACTTGGGAAATATTAACACGATAGCCAGGCCCCTGCTCTTTAGTACTGAGAGATATGTGACAAATTTCCCCACCTCTTTTTTTTTCCACCTGAGTAAGACAAAAAGAATAATACAAATACTTCTATGGAATGATCTAGAAATTTGGAAGTGGAATGACATGAAGCTTGAGACAAAAGAAACTAAAAATTGGGGTGGACATTGCTTTAATGCTTATCTGCCTTGATTATTTTTAGATTCTTTTATTTTTATTTTTTTTTAAATGTAGATAACACCTTAGGGACGCAGTAGCGCTGCAGGTTAAACCACTGAGCTGCTGAGCTTGCCGATCGGAAGGTTGGCGGTTCGAATCCACATGACGGGGTGAGCTCCCATTGCTAGTCCCAGCTCCTGCCAACCTAGCAGTTCGAAAACATGCAAATGTGAGTAGATTAACAGGTACCGCTTTGGCAGGCAGGTAATAGCGTTCTGTTTAGTCATGCCGGCCACATGACCACAGAAGTGTCTATGGACAAACACCGGCTCTTTGGCTTTGAAATGGAGATGAGCACCGCCCCCTAGAGTTGGACACGACTGGACTTAATGTCAAGGGAAACCTTTACCTTTACCTTTAGATAACACCTTAAGCAGTTAGAGGAAGTGATTTAATTTATTCTCAATAAATCATGCAAAGTATGGATTAGAAAGCAAAATCAAGATTAGACCAAGATCCATCTACTGATGTATGGGATTTGGCCCTCAGATCTAAATATCAATTGCTTTTTGCTCTCTGCCAGGCCATTAGATGCAAAGTCTGTCTTAAAGACTCAAAAGGGACTTCCTGAATAAGGAAAGAAAATATCATAATTTCTTCAAGGGCTAAGCATTTTTCTACAATTAAGTGTTCAGTATACTCCAATATTGCCTTCACTCAGTAGCCAAAAATACTTTATTTTGGATTAAACTTAACTATATGAGAGTTGAAGAATGCCTCTAGCTCAGCGTTTCTACAGCAGTGCTTTGAAAGCAGGTTTTATCAAGAAAACGTAATTAAGATTAATTATGATAATTAAGATTGATTAAGATAATTATTCTCACTTTTAATTTTTTCCAAATATTCTTTGATTTGGCTCTTTTATATACAATTCCAGGTCATCAGATTGATCTTACTGTAACTAAATCCTTCCTTGTGCACTTCATCTTTATTTATTCAATTAATCTCCTTTCTGGAGACTTTCTCCTTTCTCTACCACCACCAATTATCTTATTGTCTCTCTCCCACTTTTCCTACTAATGCCTCTGTGAACTAATTATTGCAGTCCTCCAAGGTTTAGAACTTTTGACTGTCTGCTTGTGAACAGCTTGCACTCCTAAATGGGGGAAGTAAAACTTGCCAAAGACTGGAAACTGCTAATACAGCAAAGGACACAGATGAAGAAACTGTGGGGAAAGCAACAGGAAGAGAAAAAAGGAGGTAGCATGATGTTGGGTAAGAAACTAATGCTACAGATATTACATAGGACACAGCTCTACCAATGATATTCACAGGATGGCCAGTTAATTATTTCCCAGCAGTCTGTTGTTCCACACACATCTCTATTTCCAGTTCTGATACTGGAATTAAGTCAGCAACAGAAGAAGAAGTATCTTCAGAAAAAAACAAAAGGGCAGCCCAGAAATGTATTGCATAGTCTTCCCACACATTCTTCTTACTATCCAAAAGATAGGCTTCATAGTGATGCCTGTAGATGAGGGCAGCAGACAAATGAAAAGGCAGGAATAGCATCAGCTAACCCTAACCTCACCTTGTCTGACAAAAACAGACCAACTTTACTTCACCTTTTTAAAAATAGCAACTATATTTGAATACAAAGTTTAAGTATTTATAGTGCACCATAAGACAATCCATGGAGTTTCTCTGCACACCGGAGAAATATGAAGTGAACACAGAGCAACTCCACTAGAGGGACATGCATCTTTTGGGATGAACCAGATATGCCTGTGGGGAGTGCTACCTAGTTCTTTTTCCTTTGATTAATGTTCCCCCTTGGCATATGCTCGGCCAATTAAAGGTCTGCACATACTTTTAGTCTCTTATGGCAACATCTCTCGAAAGCAACCTCATTGTTATGGGAAATATAACTTTTGTTGCGCTGCATATAAAGCCAGCATTCTGCAATAAATCTCGGACAAGAGGAAAGAAACAATGTGATCTTGTTAAAGAGCATGAAACAATTGGGAAGAGGTGTTATAAATTAATGCTAAAGCATATACACCGTATGTAGAAATTTAGGTTCTACTCCTGACATCATTATTTAAAAGTCTTGGATATTAACACAGGAAATAAAAATAAAAATAAAGGAAGAGCTGCTGCTAATCAAAGCGGAAAATACTAAGCCTGATAGATCAATGGCTCTGAATTCACACTAGGTTCATATTATAGTAGTTTGTGTAAGCCACAATTGTTTAGGTTTGCTGATTGTGCTAACTGAAATCAAACAAACTTCATTGTCCCTCAATGCACGTGAACCCTGCTAGGATGAAATAGATTTCTATAGGCTTGGAACTTTTTCTTAGTATACTGTCTATGTCAGTCTCAAATTGTGACAATGATTGCATGAGCACTAGTTTATTAGTGCAAAGGCTCCTAGATAGAAGTCTCTTCATATGCTGATTCAAAAGTCTCTAATGAATCAAAAATGAAGATTAGAATTAAACATACATTTATTGAACCCCCCCCCCCCAAGTAAAATAGAGCTCTGTTTTCACCAGCTCACTTTGGCTACTTATCTGGCAGCATTTTTCACTAACCAGAATACCATTATTTGCTTTGGTTGTTACAGAATAACAACATACACTGTAATCACACCAGAAACTTGGCAGGATATATTCCCTCAGTAAAAGCAACTATTTCTGAAAACTGGGTTCAGTTCTACCCAAAATTAAGATTATTATTTGGCAATTCTCTTTAAAACAAAAAATAATGTTTTGTCTTCCGTTTGGCATACGTCTCCTTCTCATAAGAGGCTGCAACTCTTGCAAATTTAATCAAATTCAGTTTAGTTATAAATAAAATCAGACTAAAAAGTGATTAAATAAATACACTCTATCACATAAGAAGATCCACTTCGGTGTAACGGATAAGGCACCAGGCTAGAAACCGAGAGACCGTGAGTTCTAGTCCCACCATAGGTACGAAGCTAGCTAGGTGACTTTGGGCCAGTCACTTTCTTTCAGCCCTAGGAAGCAGGCAATGGCAAACCACTTCTGAAAAACCTCCCAAGAAAACTGCAGGGACTTGTCCAGGCAGTCTCTGAGAATCTGACACAATTGAACAGATTAAAAAAAATCACATAAGGAAAAAATAACTGCCATTTGGGGCTTTCTGATTATAATTCATGGAGTAGCATGGAGGCTTGGGCTTTCAAATCAAATTTAAGATTTTAATCTAAGCCTTGTAGCAATCAGTACCAGTCCTTTGGGCTGTGTATACATGGGGGGGGGGGGACTTAATGCCAGCAGTGGGATAGGCCATTCAGGTGTAGCTCCTAGGGAACAGGCAAAGAAGAGCCCTGGATGGAGAGCTCTGTGCTCACCTGAGCCCCAGGCAGTGAGTGTAGCTGGCAGAGGCTGCCTCGGGAAGGCCAGAGATGGCATTCCACCACCTTCACATGAAGAGGTACGTCCTCTCGTGATCAAGTTCACTGAGTTTGCTGAGAAATGCCACCTCTGCTGCTGCTGCTTCCTGCCTCTCCTCTCCATTTATGAGGCAGCCATTCTCTCCTACCTCAGTGGCTACATGAGCACAAGGAGGGCCTGAGTGACCCTGGCTTCACTGTCTGCAGGGGACATGCAGAGGGAAATTGTCAGCAAAAGGAATATAAAAGTCAAAGGTGGCAGGGCAGTGGAAAAGCTTGCTCCTCCTATCCCCACCACTGCTGCCACTCTTGGCTATTAGGGGCAAGCTGACAGCCCCAACCTCAGCTGGGAGGGCATCTCAGAGGGGTCTGCTGCTGCTCAGTCTGTCCCACCCAGGCATGGAGCTTGGTTTTCTCCATAGCCCTAGGGAAGATCCATGAAGCCTGGCAGAAATCCACAACTGCTGCTCCACTTCCAACCGCTGTGTGAAGCACAGCCAGAACAAAATACTTGGAGGCCAGATGTGGCCTGCTGGCTGGGAGTGTAAAACCCCCTGATTTAGTAGAGATATGTTTGAGCGATGTACAGAGGTTCTGCTCTGAGGTCCTAATCAACATTGCCCCCTTCCAGATATTTACTGTAGCCAGAATTATGTCTGAAGCGGCTACAAAAACAGAAGATGGAATCAATATATATCTTATTTAATGCAGATGACTTTCTAATGCCAGCTTCTACTCTCCTTAAAAATGTTGCCTTAAATCAAAAGAAATTCAGTATTAGTGGATGTCAGGAGAAAAGTTATGAATCCAAAAGATAAAAATCAAATGCATTTATTTAGTAAATTTGCATACAACTGTAATCAAGGACTCCCAGTAGTTTTTAAAATAAGGACAGCATATATAACTTAAAACATCCACAGCTGCAATTATTACTATTGTTATTTCTAAGTAAGTAAGACATAGATCCAGAACTATAAGAAAAGCATTGAATTAACTTATTTCCTCCTTAATACACTGATATTAAAGTAATACTGGTTATTAACAAGACAGGGCAAAGCATTCAGTGCTGGTTACTAGCCCCTTTTTACTCTCAGCATTAAGCAGTAACTACCTTCTCTGTGGTGATGCCCCAAGGAGTAAAGCAAGCTTGCTTTTAAAAGGAAATGGTCCTCCTATAAGATTTAAGCAGCAGATTAACCAGTCAGGAGGTTCTGAGTCATGCCTGGAAACCCATCACTGTGCAAGAATGTTTCTGTCTGTGAGGGGTGGGGGGAGATGTGGTTGCTTGGTAGCATTATCACTCAAACTTAGCAGAAAGGAATAGCTAACAGAGTATTTCCTCAACAAAAGAATATAAGAAACTTTACTCAGTATATAATCAGGCAAATAAAATTAAAAACCAGAGTTACAGAGATACTGTATTAACAATACAAGCCTATATCTAAATTGAGTAGGTAAGGAATAAAGAGCATATCTGAATTGCCTTATATCAAGTCAGATTTTTGGCTCACAGAGCCCTGCACTGAATTTTTCCTAAGGACTATGGAAGCAATATTTTCCAGAACTACAATCCCTAATCCAAACCAATCCTTTCTTTTTTTGACCATGGGAAAAAAGCTTCCTAAATTTAAAAAAGTATTGTCTAATTATTAATATAGCTAAATGCTATACTTCTAATTTTATTTTGTTCGTTGTTCAGAACACCACTCTAGACATAAAGAAGAGCCATTTATAAAGTTACAAAATAAATAACTATCCAGATATAATTTATTTCCCTTTAGTGTAATAGTACTGTGGATAATTAATTCAAAGCACAGTAGGACATAAAGCAGATTCCAACTGGTGGCAAGATTATTTTATAATGGTTGCAATAATTTTGAAACATTTTTGCCACATCATATTTATGTTGCCAGGCAAGGCAAGCATTTGGGAATAAACAAAATGGTGGAAGACACCACCCAGATTTACTTACTAAGGTAGTTTCCTCCTATAAACTTTGGGAGGCCACTAAGCCCAGTACCAACACCTGACATTTAGGGAATTAATGGCAGGGTCATTTGTGACTAAAATTGGTCAAGGCATCCTTATTTGATTTCTCTGACATTTTAAAATAATCTCATAGAGTTCAGGATCTGCGAGAAGTCTGACATTTCCAGATAGAATGCGAGAGATACTTCCTTCTCTGAAATTCTGAAGAGCCACTGTGGACAGAATCAAGTGAGGTATAAAAATGAAACAAAACACCTTCTTAGTAATATAATGCCATAAATTCTCTCTCCCAGTTCTATCTGGAAATGCCTGACTGCATGCAGATCCTGAACACTTTGAGATTATTAATGAGTCATGACCCTCTTGCTCTATGTAAATGCTGGCCACATTAACTTCTAAATACAGGGAAGGAACTACAAAGCCTTCCTCCATTTCCCAGCCCTATAACTTAATGGCTTCATCTCAAATATTTCAGTAGGATTCTGGCTACTTTTGTTTGAAGTATCAAATGGTACTTAGAAATCATTTTGTAATCATATGGAAATGGAAAAATATTTCATTAAACCTCTGTTGAAGGAGGAAGATTCTTTTTTTTGTTGTTGTTATGCTTACTCGAATGCAAACTGGTAAAACTGTATTACTATATGTCAGTCACTGTATTATTCATTTGGTTGTTATTGCTGAATAGTAAGAGATATAGGAAAAGATTATGAAGATCTTTTTCTTCCATAGCTGTGCTGTTTCTCTTCATTATTCTCTTCCTCTTGTCTCTTCCCTTTTTTCCTTCTCTAAATCAGCCTCTGTTAAATATTATTGCCTTTATTAATCTTTCTTCCTTTCCCTCCCTACTGATTCATATAGTATTAGTGATTAGTTGATCATTATTGTTAATTTGTGTAGAGGGCAACTGGAAAATTGGCATGACTTACCAATCAGGTTTTATACTTTTTTTTTTCTTTAATCACGCTATTATTACTTGGGGGAGAGTGGCTTTGTCTTTTATATGGTTCAGATAAAGTATGGATGGCTGTGACAGCCTTTTTTTTTGGTTGTTTTAATTTAATAATTTGTAATTGAAATCTCTTTCATAACATGACATTTTAAAAGGTTGGGGTTTCCAGTTAAGTGCAGACAAATGTTAGCTAACTATACAAAGATGGGAACTGAAATTGCTTCTTTTTTCAACACAGACTAACATTGTTCCTAAAGTTAAGAAGCTGTTACAGAAAGCTTGGGCAGGGGAGATTTATGTATGTAATAACTTCAACATGAGAGAGGAATTGGCATTTTATTTAATAGGTTTTCTAAGCTCTCAAGAAGAAATACTGGATGAAGAAGATTGTATTGTGAGATCTGTGTTTAGCTGTCCTGAATTTGTATGATCCAACTAAAGATTCTTCAGAACAAATACATATTTATTTTCAACCTCTATATACTAAGGGTTTGTTTGTTGCCTCTGAGTAGTCTTGACTCTTGGTGACCACCCAGACATGTTTTATTAGCAACATTTTTGGAAGTGGCTTGCCATTGCCTTCTTCCTATGACTAAGAAAGAATGACCCATCACCCAGGTGGCTTCATGCCTAAGGCAGGACTAGAGGCTCCTAGTTTCTAGTCTGGTGTCTTTAACCACTGCACCAAATGTCTCTCATATACTAGGTTAATGGGCCATATAAGGGTTGGAGGTTGTTTGAATCAGACTTTGGATCCTTTTTAGAACATAGCACATATATTCGGTTGCAGGGTCCACTTCTTTGCACGCTGTGCTTGCCTAATTCTTATCCCAAAGCTTTCAATGCATGGCATGAGGAGTTTCACTTGTCAGACAGTTTGTTGCTGAGTGTGATGCTGATTAGGGCTGAAAGGAAGTGACTGGCTCAGGGTCACCCAGCTGGCTTCTGTGCGAAAAGGAAAACTAGAACCTGGATCTCCCTGCTGCTAGTCCAGCACCTTAATCATTACACCACACTGCAGTGTATATGTCTACATTTAATTTAACAGCTATGTGGCTGGCAGTTAATTCTCTCCAACAAGAATATCTTGTATCTGGCACACAAAAAACATTTTTGAATAGATAATTTCCTGATAGCCCATCTTTACTTTGTGGTAGAGATGCTTTCAGATCCTATCACAGATGTTTCTGTAAAGTTTGTTGCTTTGCTTGAGAATACTATTAAATATACTCTTTAACTGGTCCTTTAACATATAGTTTCTGAATGATAAAGATTTTATTAAGCAGAAGGAACAGGAAAGAGCAGGGTTTTTTAAAAAATTAAGATGATTATGTCTTGGATATGGAATACTGCTAAAGCCTTTATCTGTGGATGAACCATAATTTTGTGTATTGTATTATGTTTATTTTCTTCATAAAACAAAGAAGCTACAATCAACTAACATTAAAGCTCTAGAGGAGAAAATTAAATAATCATCTCCGTACACATTACCTCTATCTCCTGATCAGCACAGAATTTTGGTCGCAGCTAAATTTGAATTTAACAAGCTTTATACTTCCAAAACATTTTTTATTACGTTAAAGCAATGACATTGGGAAAAAGAAGAAATATCTCGAACAAATTAAGCAAATAATATTGTTCAATCTATTCAGGATACAAAACATAATGTATATACAGATTCTAGAATTATTAAGGAACATTATTGTAATATCAGCCTAATTGTATAGTACCAATTCTTCAAAAAAGAAGATGAGGTGCATTTTTTAATCAGAGAGTTTTATCATATTTATCACAAGGCCAGTTTATGAATATTACTTCCCCTCATTCACTTCAAGAAATTGTGAAATTAGGGAAGATTCCCATATTTGGTGTAAAAAGTTATTGAGTTTTTTGTTTGTTTTACTAGAGGTATATGGCAAAACCTTCTCAAATAATCCCTACCTTTAAGTTCCAATGAGGCAAATATTATAGTTATTCCTAAGCAAGGATTCCACTACATGTTCTAATTACAGGCCTATTTCCTTGATGAATGTGGATACTAAGAGTTTCACAGCTGCTTTGGTCCACAGATTTCAGAATATCCTTCCAACTATTGTGCAAGCAGCTCAGGCTGTAATTAGACAGGAGCATCTCATTTCTGACAATATCATATTTTAACTGATATCTATTTTGACAATAATAAAAACTTTGAAGTAGTTTCTTAGAAACCTTTGAGATGGGTTTTGTCCTGACTACCAGGAAACACACTGAGACAATGACTTGGTCTCTAATATTTATTACTAGTACTTAACAAGAATCCTAACAAACTGAGGAAGCGTGGGAAAACCCAGCCATATAAACCCCAAAGGTTAAGGCGGTCCCGATCTGTGTCTCTTTGAATGGCTGAACAGTTCCTCAGTGCTACGCATGCGCTTGACAGTCTGGGTGGGAGCCCCCTGCTCGCCATCCTTACTCATGACAGGTTTTGACTAATTTTGGATTTCCCTAAAATTTTATATTTTAGATTAGTATTTATTCAGTACTCAAGTCATGGGTGCTTTTTTTTTTAGATAATTTTTTTATCCTGCCTTTATTTTTATAAATAACTCAAGGTGGCCTAATACTCCTTCCTCCTTCTATTTTCCCCACAACAACAACCCCATGAGGTGAGCTGGGCTGAGAGTGTGTGACTGGCCCAAGGTCACCCAGCTGGCTTTCATGCCTAAGGTGGGACTAGAACTCACAGTCTCCTAGATACTAGGCCAGAACCTTAACCACTAGACCAAACTGGCTCTATTGATTATTATTCTTTTGTGTCTTTGACTTAGTTTATATTCCATTTTAATTTGGCTTTATACCTTCTTACCTGCAAAAATTAGACACTTTGAAAACATTAACAGAATTACAATATGAGGAGGGGTTATAAGACTTTTGCATATACTGATATTACTTACATTTTATAAACAGACCAGAAATCTCTCTGACTAACCTCATTGCATTAATATAAGACTTTGAGATCTAATTTACTCTAACTTGAAATAAATCGAATTTTATGTCACTGGGTCACAGTAATAAAAGACAACAATATAAGGATTTGGGTTTTAAGTTATGTTATGAATCTTTGTTTATCCAGAAAAAGTTTCAACTGGTAGATTTGAATTTTTCCCATGTTTTAATGCAAATGACAGAAGATCTAGAAAAATGGCTAACAATTTGTTTGAATATAATGTGAAAAGATAAATGTGATTAAAATGCATTGTATGTGAGCTTTTGGTGCATTCTTCCATGATCTTATTATATTTTATTGTTTTAATGTTTAAGATTTTGTTTTATTGTATGCCATCCACAGTCACATTAGTGAGATGGGCAGCTATATAAATAAAGAAACAAACTTGATTCTAACGTTGATTAATATTTTGAGAGCCTTTATTGTGATGATATACTTTTAAATGAATTTACAACTTATTGAATGAATTGTGTTGTCATTAAAAGGTGTGGAGGAATGAATTGTGGTTCCTAAGTCAGTAATCCTCCTTTAAAAGAGCCCTGAAGATCTGGCTCTTTCCTCAAGCACTGGGTCAGAATATCATATGAGCCCACTACCAAATGCGTCTGGATTGTTGTTAATGGTTGTGATTTTTTCCTCTGGCACAGCCATAGCTAAATATCTGATAAACCAACAAAGGATTGTTTCAAATAATGTGAAATATGCTTCCTATAAACTTAAAACTACAGTTAGTGTCATGAGTAAGGATGGCGAGCAGGGGGCTCCCATCCAGACTGTTAAGCGCATGCGTAGCACTGAGGAATTAGGTAGCCATTCAAAGAGACACAGATCGGGACCGCCTTAACCTTTGGGGTTTATATGGCTGGGTTTTTCCCACGCTTCTTCAGTTTGTTAGGATTCCTGTTATGTACAAGCAATAAAACATTAGAGACCAGTTCCTTGTCTCAGTGTGTTTCCTGGCAGTTAGGACAGTTAGTACTCGCTTAACAACTACAAATGGGACCGGCAACTTCGCCACTAAGTGATGTGGTCGTTTAATGAGACATCACATGACCATGACTTGCAATTTTACTGCCAGCTTCTCCATTGTCTGACTGTCAGAAGCCAGCTGTGAAGCACACAAATGGCAATCACATGACCACGTGATGCTGCGATGGTCACAAACACCCGCCAGTTGCAAATTGCCCAAAACATGAACATGTGAGTACAGGGATCCTGCAACAATTGTTAAATGTGAGGACCAGTCATAAAGTTACTTCTTCAACACCGTTATAACTTCAAATGGTCGCTAAACAGGGCAGTCGTTAAGTTAGGACTACCTGGAGAGTAATATAACAAAAAACTTAGCTTTATGTATACTGGATACCTCAGTGAATGTTGAATAAAAGTTGGTTAAAATCACTGTTGTTGGATACATAACTCAAGAGTTGGACTATTAACTCATAGAGTTTTTTTTTCCCCTATTATCTCATTTTGGATTGACATCCACAGGATTGTTAAAGGACTCTGGATTGATTGCTGTGTATTAAAGATGCATATGTTCTTGACTACATCCTTGGTATAGGGAGTCTATCAAGACATCAAGAATTTTTTAGGCATGGGGGCAGACTAAAAGATTATATAACACTGGGATGAAAAATATGGACCTGTTTTGCCACAGTGATTTGTTGATATATGCTATTTGTTAATATGTGAATTACTATTTTTTTCAAAAGGGCAAGGAAGATTTTTGACCAATAAAATTTATTAGTTTTCAGTTCTGTTTACAAAATAATTTCCACACTCCTTTTGTTATTATCATGTTAATTTTGAAGATATATTCTTTACTAGTATTGTTTTATGTATTTTTTTCCTCTATTAATAAGTTTAGCACATAAGACTTTTTGGAGGGGGGTGCCTTCAAGTCAGTCTTGACTCCTGGTGACTGCCTGGGCAAGTCCCTGCAGTTTTCTTGGCAAGATTTCATAAGTGGCTTGCCATTACCTTCTTCCTAGGGTTCAGAGACAGTGACTGGCTCAAGGTCACCCAGCTGGCTTTTTGCCTAAGGCAGGACAAGAACTCAAGAGTTTCCTGGCTTCTAGCCTGGTGCCTTAATCACTAGACTGAACTGGCTCTCATAGCACATAAGGTAGGACTAGATATTTTAAAGATCTTCCATACAACTATTTTTGTTGGACCATCAGAACCCATCATTTAATTAAAATTCATTGGTTATTCTGATGATTCATAGCCTAGTATGTGTGTGTGTTTTCCCTGTGTCTTTCCACACTAATAAAATCTGGTAGTCCTCAGAATTCTGCCTAATTCTTGACATAGTTGAAACATATGGACATTTCATTTCCCTTCTCCCTTCTTGGAAGGCATTCCTTCCATTAGGTTTGTGTCTGAGGAGTCTATGCAATCAATTGGTCATCCAGTCATATTTGTCTCACTCTTTAGAACTCATCTGATCACTTGACAAGCTTTCAAAATGTTTTGAGTTTTATTTTGTATTTTCGGTACACAAATAGATAAATGGGGAGGAGAAGCTCCTCTTTTTATAAATGAAGGTTCATCAGTTCTAGCATACATTGGTTCTTAAATACAGTGAGGAGAAAATCTGCAGATGAGCCTCAAGAGCCATTATTAATAGGTTGGTTTGAACAGCAAACATTTCAACATTCCCTGTTTAACAGGGTAGATAGAACATAATAATGCAACTTTAAGAGGTACCACAAAGTTATAAGTCTATACAAAATTGATTGGTTTTATAACAGATTAGAAGCATTTTGATTACACATGTGAAACAACTGGAAATATTCTAAGCCATAATGTGATGTTTATTTTTGCCTTAACGTAACATCTGAACCCATAATACCATATCTAACTATAATGATGCCAAAATAACAAAATGTGTTTTGTGACAGTATAACCCTAGCTCCCCCATTCATACATACAACTACCTAAGGGAGGGTTTCTCAACCAGGGTTCTGTGAGTAGTCACTATGGGTTCCCTGGGAAATCACAACTTATTTTAAAAATTATTTCAAATTTGGGCAACTTCAATTAAAGAGGTACGTTTCATTCTTTTAGTTTAAGAATACTGTTAATGCATATATACAGACCTACACATGAAATGAATAATTTTGTAACTTCTGGCCTATATTTGACCCTGAATGTGCAGGGGTTCCCTGAGGCACAGGGTTTCCCTGAAAAATACTTCAAGGGTTCCTCCAGGATCAAAAAGTTGAGAAAGGCTGACCTAAGGTGTGGAAAGTTTGCATTGCGACATCTTGGTTCACGTCTCCCTGCAGATGACAATGTACTCTATGCATGAATCGCAACTCTAAAGCTTATTTAACAATTAGAAGTATATGGGTGAAAGAATCCTGATGTACATGGGAATCCAGCCAATAATTTCCATTTTCATCAACAATTATAGGGTCTACCCTATAATCTCTGTTTTTTTTCAGTTTAGTATAAGATCTCTGGACTTCACTGATTGATTCCATACCTGCAGGAAGAAACACTTATATGCCTAGTTTACACATAATATTTAGCCATAATGTAACCATTATGTCT
Source organism: Candoia aspera (assembly GCF_035149785.1). Classification (NCBI taxonomy): domain Eukaryota; kingdom Metazoa; phylum Chordata; class Lepidosauria; order Squamata; family Candoiidae; genus Candoia; species Candoia aspera. The sequence continues at coordinate 170,709,417 of NC_086155.1, read as the reverse complement.
GAACATAATGTTCAACATTCTTTGAAAAACATCAGAAGCATTTGATAGTAGTGCTGTGCAGAGATTCGGATTCAAAGAGCAAGATGGGATTCTGAACAACAATGTCCATGCATGTAGCAGCTCTGAGAACACCTTAAAGCAACTACCTCTTTTCCTAGCTTTATACAGTGACCCTTTGCAGGTGATGCACAATCTTGGGAAAATATGAGTTTCATTTAAAGTATTTCTAACATGTGCTACATGCACATTCACATATGCTCTAAAAGATATTTTAGACTTTTATTTATTTATTTATTTATTTATTTATTAAGATATTTAGTCTTCTGAACCTGGTCATTGCCCAGCTGTATTTGATAGTTGCTTCATCTGGTATTTCGGGGGGGGGGGGGAATCTGAATGCTATTGAGAATACTAGTCTAGAAATTATGTGTACAAATAGTAAGCAATCAAAAGGGGACTTCAGCAAAATTATTTACTGTATCGTTTATTTATTATATCAATTTACATAGCAACCAACCTTGAAATTGTGACTGTGGGTGGCAAACATAGGGTTAAAAGCCAACACAAAACAAAACTAAAAATTAATAATAATGATGCTTGAGGACAAACCCAGCTCAAACCATAAGAAAACATAGAATCACACCGATGGGCTCACCTTACCTCCAGACCTCACGCTGAGGTCTTCAAGGACTTACAAAATGATACCAGGGTTGGGGCCATGTGACTCTCTAGGGCAGGGCTTCCTGAACTTTTTGCCATCAGATCTCCCTTTAGTGTAATCTTAATGTACACACCTCCCCTAAAAATCCGAACACCAAAATGAACACAAATGAACAATGAAAACAATACAACAAAACTTTATTTTTAATAAAGACATAAACATAAACATCTTCACACCTCCCCTGGACTCTGTCTGCACCTCACCAAGGGAGGTACACCTCAGAGTTTGAGAAACCCTGTTCTAGGGGTATGGTGTTCCAGAGGGTGGATGCTACCACAGAGAAGACATGCTTCCTGGATCCCCCTAGATGACAGTGTTTAGCAGACAGGACGTGGAACATGCTCTCACATTTAGAGGAATGGGCAGAATAGGATGCTTATCTCTGACCTATGTGATAAAAAGCAAATGCGTGGTATTTTCACTATAGCCCAAACATGCCTTAATTCTGAATTTAAAGTTTCCAAAGAACACTGTTAAATGAAAGGACACTTCCCACTGCAACATAACTGTTTCACATAAAAATATAAAAGCATAAGTTGTTGATGTAATGTGTCAGAATCCAGAGTGACAAGACTGAAAGATTAAATGTCGTATACAAATATTTAATTTGTTATCTGTACTTACAAGTTGCTTTCAAAGTTTACATTTCCCAAAGCAACTGCAATACTGGTTTATTCAGAGGAAAGAGTAAAACAGATATAAAGAACAGACTGTAAAACTTTATGCAGCATACACCAGCAGCTGTACAGGTAGTCTTCGTTTAGTGACCACAATTGGGAATGGTAACTTGGTCATTAAGCGAAGCAGTCACTATGTGAAATTGTGCCTGTCTTATGATCTTACTTCAGCTTTCCTCTGCTTTACAGACCTGTGAAGATCATAAATGCAATGATTGGTTGCAAAATTATTTTTTCATCACCATCATATCTGTGAATAGTCATTAAATGAGGCAGTTGCTAAATGAGGACTACTTGTAAAGACTTGTGCTTTTACAAGGGCCAAGGGATTAGATCTGGAACATTTTTCTCAAAGAAATTTCACAGAGCCACCTAACTTCCTTTGTGAGTGGAATTTATAACTGGTCTCATTACTTCATGTGGGGTATTAGAGATCAATATGGGAAAAATGTTTCTTCAAATATTTGTGATCCAGGAAACATTTGGGCTTTCAGTACTATGCTATAGCATGCCCAAAGAACAAAGAAGAAAATGTTAATAATCTAAACAACTTGTGGATATATTAAGAAGGGAAAATTTGAAAGATTAAGTATTTATTTTATGATAGTTAAAAGATCTATATTTAGCAAGCCTACATGTTTTTAATGCCAAAGTACTTAAAATAAATTTATCTGAAACACTGGATTTCCTGCTGGTGTTAACATGCAATAATGAAACTTCAAGAAAAGGAACTATGAAAAATATTATCCACACACACTTTCTTTAGTAACTGGGTAGCTTTTTCAGTCACAACATCCACACTAATATGGCAACTGTCCAGCTATTTGAAACAGTTACCTTTCCTATTTTTTTCTTTTTTTTTTTAAGGGAAAACTCCATTTTTAAAATTTATAGTCAAATATCTTAAGCATTTATCAAATTTATATAGTCACCCATCTCACAAACACGACTCTGGGTGGTGTACAATAAAACAAACGATTAAAAATAAATCTAAAACAACCATTAATATCATTTCAACACATAAATAAGACTGCGGGAGAATGGACCAAATCCTACACACAATACAACCACCTCACAGACTCCCTATTTCCATGGGATCCCCAAGCCTGAGGAAAAAACAGGTTTTGAGAGATTTCTAGATTGCCAACAGGGTTGGACTAATTTCACTTTGGGGGAAATTATGTTCGAGAGGGCGGATGCCATGGCAGAAAAGCCCTGCCTCCTGGGTCCCGTCAGATGAAACTCTTTAGCAGACAGGACCTGTAACAAGCCCCTCCTGCCAGTATAGTTTTTTAGCAGCATAGTTTGTAACAGACCATAATTTATGACATTTCAAAGCATTCAGATGTTTAAATTGATTATTGTATACGCTTTTCAAACTATTAACAAGAAACATAACACAATCTTATGTATGTGAAAGGTGCTAGCAGAAAGTGACCTGACTAGCTATAAACTCTAGCAGCTGAACCTTTTTGGTTGTTTGGACACCATCATAGGCATTTTCACAAAATGTCTGTCAAAAACTTGACAGTGCCAGGAGAATTACAGACTTGGAGATGTGTCATGTAGTAGGTTAATTAATTAACCATGTAACTGTGTTCTCCAAAACAGACTATGAATAATAGGTGGTCTGGCAAGTGAAAGAGAGTTACAGGTGTCTGAGCATTTTTACTGAGAAATAATATCCATGTCTTCATAACACACACTGTTTGGTTTTCTGTATAATAGAATATATCTTGCTGAAAATTAAGAAATTCTCAGATCTCACATACCATATGTGCAAATTTTTTGCCTATCTAATATAGTAAGACAAACTACATTAATATAATTAATGTAATATAATGTCTTATTATCGCTTTCCATCTACAATGAGATCTCATTAGTTGTTATGGTGCATATATGCACAGAAGCTTCATAACTGTCAGTCCTTGGAATTTTGAAAAAAGTACCAAAGTCAGAATAAGATAATGAAAAAATAATTGGAATACAGCTGAATAATTATTTATTCTGATTCAAATGTTAGAATGCCTCTTCATTTAAAAAAATCATTGATAGCTTATTGAACTTCCTAAGACAACATGCTGGGGGGTTTTTTGTGCTTAACATTAAAATTTAAATTTAATTCAGAAGAAACATTCTCATTTTAGTTATAGTTCAATATTCTTGTCTTCTTAACTGTTTGCTTACAGGAGAAGAAATTTCTATTATTTCACAGAGTGCACCGGGAAAATAATTCTGTTTATATTCTCCAATGATTTTATTGCGCTGACCATGTAGAATAAATCTGCATATTTTAATCATATGGATTTTTTCTTCTTTTTCACGCAGAAAATCTATGACACTTTTAAAAAAAGCAGTCATTTCCCATTATGACTCTATCAAAATGAACAAAACACTATAATCCAACATGTTGTTGTTTATTCGTTTAGTCGCTTCCGACTCTTCGTGACTTCATGGACCAGCCCACGCCAGAGCTTCCTGTCGGTCGTCAACACCCCCAGCTCCCCCAGGGACGAGTCCGTCACCTCTAGAATATCATCCATCCATCTTGCCCTTGGTCGGCCCCTCTTCCTTTTGCCTTCCACTCTCCCTAGCATCAGCATCTTCTCCAGGGTATAATCCAACATACATTCAGAATAATCAACGTAGTAGCAATTATCTACACCTCTTTAAACCTAAATCTGCATGAATCAGATGGGCATGGGGATGAAGTTTTATAGTTACTCTTTGGTAGGAACATATGCAAGCCAATAAACAAGATTCAATTGCTTCTGTTTTATCATCCTGCCTTTTTTATATGTATATGTGCACATGTACACATGTACACATGTGCAAAGATATACCAAATTGCTGTTTTACCATAAAACTTTTCTAACTAATTTCTCCTTAAAACTGGAAGATACTTTACTGCAGAACATTCTGTATGAACATATAACAATTAATGTGACTTTTGAATTATACAATAGTATTTTACTGGCTAAGGAGTATATAATGAGTAAACTAAGAAAGTAAACTAAGGAGTAAGGAGTAAACTAAGTATACTAAAGAGTATCTAAGGAGTAAATTAAAAAAAGTTGGAGAGTGATCAGGAATCATGGCTGATTAAGCAATTTGTGACCAAACACTATTTGTGCTAAAGACTACTACTGTCCTTCTAATGGATACAAGTGTGTGGTAACTACACAAAGTAAATACTTTACTGCCTTTGTTCATTGAGGCATCAAATGTTTCAAACACATGCACACAAGAATAACAACCCTATTCCAAATTTGTTTGTTTTTTATTTAATGACTTAAAAGACAGGAAGCAATTTTTCCCTGTGTTCAAGTTACAAAGAAAATCCATTTAGGAATAAAATCAATTAAAAGTTTATTTATCTAGCATTATACAGTAGTTGTTTACTTTAACATTCCATTCTGAGTAATCATTAACTTTTGCTTGATTTAAAAAGCTATAAAAACAATGGATGAGAAGGTTAAATAGTAAGATGACTCCTATTCAGACAGCAAGATTAGGATTGCAAAATAAGAGAAAATTAATGAGGAACAAAAGAGAAGTATACTGTTAAGATACCAAGATTAAGACTGCAGTCCTAATAAACCTTCAAGTATTCAGAACTTCCTAACAGGTAAATAAGGATAAGATTGTGGTCTTAAAGACAGTTAACTTCACTGCTCTCCTAGTTTTTTTAAAAATCCACTGTAATTATAATTATTGTTAATGTTAATAACAAAAAAGAACATAAAACCATCATCTTGTAATGATTTAGTTTAAAATATTAGTAACATCTAAGAGCAACTCTATTATTATTATTATTATTATTATTATTATTATTATTATTATTGAACTGCATAAGAGACAGCAACAAAAGTTACTGTCAAGAGTTGAGTGTTCACATGTACTGTATTATCTGGCGGAAAATAGATAACAGTATCTACATCTGGCATGGTTTATATTTTTTTTAAATAAAGAATTGTCCATGTCATAAAACAGCCCTTAATATGAATGAAATATGAGTGACACTTGCAAAATATTCAAAACAAGAGGAAGAATGTCCCTAAAAATTAAACTGGACTGCATAAATTTGCTTCCCCATAAACTGATGGGAGAGAGGAGCCATTGGCTTCCTTTGAGCGAATGCAACTGCAACATAGCTGGTGTACAGATAAAACTTCCTCTAAGGGTCAGCTGTACAAACTGCCCATTTAGTATCACACTTCCTCTTTTTTAAAGAAGTGTATTTAGTATAAAGTTCAAATTGCAGAGGATTAAAGAATTTAATTAACAAAACAGGAAATGGCACTGTTTTGTAAATGATTTCAGGGCTTGATTTTAAAAAATCAATATTTCTTAATACGTTTATAACTCTTTGCTACTATTATTCAGTTCTATAGACAAACTACTGTAACAAGTTGTTTATCCTATCCATGCAGACTAAGGTCCTTATGAGAGTGGATCAAAAACTTCCCTAAGGGATAATATTGTCTAGACTACTGCACCCAGATTCAAATCCTCATATTGCCCTGAAGCACAGTTCAGAGACTTATGAGAGCCATTTCTCCCAACTTTGTGGGATTTTTGAGATGATCAGATTGGAGGACAGCAAACTAGGCAACCTGCCTTGAGGTCTTGGAAGAAAGGTGAGATAAAAATTTAACCAAGAAATAGGTACAAATTGAATCCCTGCTGACATGACATGCCTGTCCCTGGTTTTCTGAATTAACCCAATTTTTTAGGTTTGCAGGCTGCACTACGCCACACATTACTGTGGCTGGTTTGAGGTTCAGTCAGTGTTTCATACAATACTGTATCCCAACACCTAATATTCTGGAGAAAATTGGTTGGGAAAGGCTGATCTACCCACTGTAACCCACTGCACCTAATTTCACAATAAATAAATACTATTATAGTATGTCTATAAAATAACTGTAGGGCAGTTTCTCTGCCTAATTTGGGACAAATTTCAAGAGGTCTTCACTATCTAGCACAAATACGGACAAAAATTCCTGAATAACTGCCCAGAGTCGTTTGTCGAGATGGGCGGTGAAGAAATGTGATAAATAAATGAAATGAAATGAAAAGATGGAGAGATGATGCATGCACGAGAATACAATACCAAGATTCAAGCACTGGCTGAATTCACAATATGCTTGTTTGCTGAGAGCGAATGGGCCCAGATACCCCTTCGATTTTCAACATGGGGGGCCAAAGCTCCCTTTTACTATTCCCCAAGCGCCTCACATCCGACAGGAGAAGGAAATTAGAAGCAACGCGCCGCTAAGATTCAGCTTTCCACAAAGACAGAGAATTTGCCACTGAACGAAGCAATAGCCAACTAACCCAAGCAGCTCCAAGTCGTACCGGCCGTGGTCGGATTAAAGAAAGTTCCGCGACTCCTGGAAAGCCAAGCTATTTCCCAGGAAAGGACTAAAAGCGGAGCAAGTGACCGCCAAAAGCCCCGTTAAAGTGGTCGGAAAAGAGCGACTTACTTTTCTGAGCCTGGAGAGTCGAACTCCCACCAATGAAGTCCACCGTTTCTGCAGCCCAGAGGCTGGAGAGGAGGAGAGCGAGCCCACAGCCCAGCAGGAGCGTCTCTGAGAATGAAGGCACCCAGTTTTCGGAACTTAAAAACAGGGGAAGTGAAAACCTAACCAAGAAGAACCGGCGAGGCTCATTCTCGACTCAGCCAGTCCTGCTCCGCTGAAGAGAGGAACCTCGGGCGCCTTGCGGAGGCTACTGTGCGCTCCGACTTTACGGCTTTACTTCCTGGTCGTGGGCAATTTGCATAGTTTTTCTGGAAAGGGCGCACGGGAGGGGTGGGGGCTGCCGTGGGTAAAAAGAGAAGTAAAGAAAATGTGGGCATTTTCCAAAAAGGGCGGAACCGAAGTTGCAAGAAAGTTTTCTCTAGAGGCAGCCGAAGACCGTCCTCACAAATGGACGCCAGCCACCGGCCGCGGGGGAGGGGGACGCTTTTTACGTTGAAGCAACGCCGATGGGTAGAAGGACCTTCCTCGCTTCGTAAGAGAGGGGGCGGATTGTGCAGAAACTGTAGGTGAGCTCGCAGCGAGTCAAACCCAAAGGGACTGCACGTCACCTTTCCTCGCTGCTTTTATTCAGATTTCTCTCCTCAATCCGCCGCAAACTGGGTTCCTCTTGAAGCGTTCGGACTACAGTTCCTAGGATTCCTCCCCCTGCTCCTCAGAGCCAGTTTGGTCTAGTGGTTAAGGCACCAGGCTAGAAAGCAGGAGGCTGTGAGTTCTAGTCCTGCCTTGGGCATGAAAGCCAGTGGGGTGATTTTGGACCAGACACTTTCGTCTCAGCTCAATCCACCTCACAGGGTTGTTGTTGTCGTGGGGAAAATTGGAGGAGGAGGAGGAGGAGGTACTTTCCTTGCCATGAGTTATTTATAAACATAATAAAGGTGGGATAAAAAAAAAATTCCCAGGCAGTAAAGTATGTAAAACAGGATTTGGAGAGTTCGAATATATTTGGAGGGGAAAGTTCTGTGGAGGTCAGTGAGGCTTATTCTCAGAAAAAAAGTATAAGAAATCAAAGCCAGAGGCATTTCAGTGGGCCTAAATATGTTGGTCAACTGTGAACATACTATGGTCTAAACTATCTACTGGCCTATCAGTGTCTTGTCAAGGGTAAAGGGCAGAAAACCAATGTTTATTGTTTTCTTGTTTGCTTTCAGATTGGGTGAAGGAAACTATGGACCATGTTTGTAATTCAGTCATAAAGGCACCTTGGTTACGCGTCTGAGCTTATTTTGTAGGCACCTGTCTACATGCTTGATTACAGAGCTATGCTGGCAGGGGAATATGGGAGTTGGTCAACCAAGTCTGGAGGTGGGGAGAGGCTCTTTTGTTCATTATGTTCTCTGGCCTCTTCTTGCCGGTTATCTCTTAAATGGGGAAAACTGAAATTTGTCTTACAAGGAAGACAAATGCAATTAAGATTCTGTAAAATAGAAAGTACCATATTCAGTCTGAGAATGAATCAGCACAGCTTCTGTTAATGGACTTCTTGCTTTGGGGATTTTATTTAATGGTATTAAATTTTGCAGATGAGGTGGTATGGTCATCATTTCAGGACAAACAAGCAAAAAAAAAAAAAACAGCACGTGGCTATGAAAGGCCATGGTGCTTGGTGATGGTTAAAATGGATTAGAGAGCTTTGTAGTGTTTGGGGCCCTATAGTTATTTACTAACCATGATAATTAATTTGTGTATGTATATTTTCAGAGGTGTATTCAGAGTTGGGATAATCAGAGAATGGCTCTCAGTTACCCGCTACTTGCATCTCAGGGGCACTGCTCTCAAAGCCATAATATTTTTATTGTTAAAAACAATAATTTTATTGTTTTATTGAAAACATAATGTTTTCATCATGTCTTGTGTTAAACCTTTGTGGTTTGTAAATAGTTCTTTATAGCTTAATATAGTGTTTGACTCCCAATAATTGTGGCTTAAACAATCTCAGATATGCAGATGATACCACTTTGATGGCTGAAAGCAAAGAGGAACTGAGGAACCTTATGATGAAGGTGAAAGAAGGAAGCTAAACCTCAAAAAAACCAAGATTATGGCAACCAGCTTGATTGATAACTGGCAAATAGAGGGAGAAAACATAGAACCTTGTATTTCTAGGTGCGAAGATTACTGCGGATGCTGACTGCAGTCAGGAAATCAGAAGACGTTTAATCCTTGGAAGAAGAGCAATGACAAATCTCGATAAAATAGTTAAGAGCAGAGATACCACACTGACAACAAAGGTCCACATAGTTGAAGCAATGGTGTTCCCAGCGGTAACGTATGGCTGCGAGAGCTGGATCATAAGGAAGGCTGAGAGAAGGAAGATAGATGCTTTGGAACTGTGGCGTTGGAGGAAAACACTGAGAGTGCCTTGGACTGCAAGAAGATCAAACCAGCCCATCCTCCAGGAAATAAAGCCAGACTACTCACTTGAGGGAATGATATTAAAGGCAAAACTGAAGTACTTTGGCCACATAATGAGAAGACAGGACACCCTGGAAAAGATGATGATGCTAGGGAAAATGGAAGGCAAAAGGAAGAGGGCCTGTTCAAGGGCAAGATGGATAGATTATATTCTAGAGGTGTCGGACTCATCCTTGGGGGAGCTGGGGGTGACGACTGACAGGAAGCTCTGGCGTGGGCTGGTCCATGAAGTCACGAAGAGTCGGAAGCGACTGAACAAATAAACAACAAAAAATTGTGGCTTATTGAGCCAACTAGAGTTTAGCAAAATGTGTGAATAAAATCAGTGCATCAATTGGAACTTTTATCTGATCCATCTTGACAATTTTGATTGTTTTCTTCACTTTGCTTATTAAATAATGCTGAATAAGCTCTTAGTGAGTTCTAGTCCTGCCTTAGGCATGAAAGCTGACTGAGTGACCTTAGGCCATCTCTCAGCCCAACTCAGTGCAATGTAGACTAGCCTCCTCTGGTGCATCCCAGGCAATGTGACTTGTCATGGTTAAATGGTCTACACATCTGGCTGCTGGACCTCACAAGGATTTCCCAGCAAGAAAAGCAGCATGAACACTGAACTGCTATGCCATAAAATAATAATTTAAAAAAGCTCTCTTAAGCTTGGTTCCCTCCAGTTATTTTGAAGTTCTAGCACTCAGAATTCCCAGCTGGGTTTAGATCTTAAACTTAATCAACTATCAAACTGCTATGTTGTCCAACTTTGGGAGCTCTGAAGCTGAATCTTGGCATAGTGGTTATTATATATACTAGTTCAGATCAAAGTTGGTTACCCCATTTCTCACTACTAAAAAATGGGAGCAATAGAAACTTTTGAACAGAACTGCTCAGTTTGCTAATGTATCACTAATGAGACAAGCTATTCCAAATGAAGTATGTTACATAAATGCAAACTGAAAACTAATTTTTAAACTACTGGAGGCACTTATAATATCAAACTGATTATATGTATGTACATTTTATATAATGCAGAATATTATTCCATGCAATATATTAGCTCTGACTTTTGTTTTTAATGCACATTGCTTTTTGCTGTCTATGATTTGAGATAATTTCAAAACAAAACAAAAAAATAAACTACTTGAAGTTCCCTATCTGAGATTTTTAATTGTTGTGTATGTGTGTGTAATATACATATATACACATATATTAAAAATAGACACCAGGATTCATTTTGAGCTGGCTAGTTTAAAAATGCCTGTAATAAATCAAATCAAGTATAGGTGGAAGGAACATCTGTTGTCCTGTGCATTATTAAAGCCATTATTAAAGCTGGTCATAAATGCTGAGGAAAATGAACTTACCCTACAATCCTACAGTAGTTGTATTTACTCAGCGTGCCATTGAATTGAAAAGTGAAAATAGGATTGCAACCTTGTATTTTATGCAAATAATTCTATGCATGCTTACTCTAAAGTAGATCCCATCTGAATCCCATTTCAGATTTCCGGATAACTGTGCATAATACTGCACTTTTGGTGACAGTATGAAAGGTTTATGTTAAAAAAGGAGTACCTCCTCCCTCAACTGCTCAAAGCGTGTTCCAGTTATGGAAGCTTGGATACGAAGCAACAATTAGGGCATGTTGATTTTGTATGTTATGCCGTTGGACCATATCTTGCAATAGGTGTTCCAAGTCTTTACAAGTACAGATCTTTACCTGGATTGAAAACTGTGTATCATAAAGATATTGTGCCTTTAAGGAGAGCTGTTTGTTAGCGGGTACGTTAGGCAGCTACCCCTAGTAAGCCTAATTTATATTATATACATTGACTCCATTTCTGTGGGGTGCTTGTTGTTGTTTGGTGTGTACTGGATGCTATGTGTTTTGCTGTCTTCCTGTGAATTAAAGGACTTATTTGCCATCCAAAGTGACTTCATTGTGGACCTTGGGCCTAAAGTAGAGACATGGAGCACAGCTGGGCCAGTAAATGCTAGAGATTCTTCTAGCTATTAACCATTCCACTGTCTTGCATAGATTGCAAAACAGAGTAAACTTTTAAATCCTTATTAGCATTTGTTATATATTTGTCTTTGTTGAAGTCATTATATTTCATTCATGCAGTACCAGTTGAAGTGACATAAATAGACTTGGCTTAATTCCAGCATTAACACAGATAGCTATGGAAACCCACAGATCAGATTTGGTTTCACAATAATACATATTAACTTGTATAAAAGAAGTCACAACTGCCCCAGAATGATGTTCTGAGCCCTTATAGCTCTGAATGTCTACTGTTAGCAATCATAAAACCACAGTTCAACAGCCTTTCCCAGCCTATACCCTCCAGAAATTGGGGACTACTCGTCCTGCAAATAGATGGTTAGCCATGATAGTGTGTTCTAATGTTGAAGTCTACATTGGAAAAGGTTACTGGTCAGAGATTAGGTCACCAACTGCAAAATTTATGATTGTAAGCCATCCAGAGTCACTTGAGATGGGCAGCTATAGAAATGAAATTAAATAAATTTATACACCCTTGCCAGGCCCAGGCTGTAGCCTTGGTTAGGTTTTATCTGTTGACCTAATTATCTTTTGGTTCATTAAGCTAAACTGAACCACCGTATCAGAGCTTAACATGAGGTATGGACCCAACATTGTACACACTGGATTGTATAACTGGGATCCAAAATCTAATGTATGTGTAGTATTGGGCCTCCCCAGAGCCACACAGACTAGTTTTATGCCTTGTCTTCATGAAAATGGCCAATAGATGAAGATATAGCTAAATGGTTAAGAAAATGAAGGTCTACTTTCCCAATTCCACTTGCTAGAAATATTTTTCTTCTGTACTTCTTAGTGTAATGGGCATTCGTAAGGCATAGCTAGGTCTACCAGAGTTGGATCAGCAAAATACTGGATGACCATTAGACAGGAGCAAAGTCTAGGGCAGTGTTTCTCAATCTTACCAACTTTAAGATGTGTGGACTTCAACTCCCATATTTCTCCAACCAGCATGCTGGCTGGGGAATTCTGGGAGTTGAAGTCCACACATCTTAAAACTTGACAAGGTTGAGAAACACTGGTCTAGGACTATCTAATTGTCAGAATTTTTGCATTTCCAATTCTGGTAGCCCTATTTGTAGCTGAGAAGCAAGATAAAATGACACAAAAGTGTGAGAAAGTGTTCAAGTCCTTTGGAACTTTTCATTAGAAGAAATGGTAAAAAAGTAGGGTGTGGTGAAGCAAAAGATCCCAAATTAGATGAGGTAGTCATCCTTTTTTTTCAGTTTACAGTTGTCCAGAAAATTCAGATATTAGATTTTGTTGTCAATTTTGTTTGGATTTGTTTGGATTTGAGGTCTCATAAACCCATGCTTACTTCATTCATCAGTGATACCTAGTCACCTTGCCTATTGTTGACCTCTTTTTCAATTGCCTTTCATTTTTCCAAGCATCATGGTCTTCTCCATGAACTCTTGCCTTTGCATTATGTATGCCTGTCCAAAATATTTAAGCTCTTGCCTTTGCATTATGTACATATGTCCAAAATATTTAAGCATTAGCTTCATACTGGCGTTTCTAGTAGCAATCTGATTATACTTCATTTGTATGAAATGGCTTGTTCTTGCAATCCAAGGTATTTTCCTCACAATTCAAAGGTATCACTTTTTCTTCATTCAGCCTTTTTGATGGTCCAGTTTTATAGCCATACATTACAGCTAGGAAGATCATGGGTAATTCGTTGTCAGTGCGATGTCCTTGCACTGCAATATTTTTTCTAACTTTATCATAGACTTTCTTACATATTGAATACGTTTCTATATTTCATAGTTACAGTCACTATCCCTGAAGTTTTGAGCCTAGGAAGATAAATTCTATTTTCTGCCTATAGGTAGTCCTTGTTTAGTGATTGCCTTGTTTAGCAACAGTTTGCAGTTACAACAGTGATGAAAGAGTAACTTTACCACCAATCCTCACATTTATGACCTTCACATGTCTGTTAAGCAAAGGAATGCTGAAGTAAGATAAGCACAGTTGCAATTTCACTTAGCGACCACTTCACTTAACAACCGGGTTGCCGGTTCCAATTGTGGTTGCTAAACGAGGACTACCTGTATTTGTTTTGGGTAGATATTGCTTACAGGTAGTCCTTGTTTAGCAGCAACAATTCAGTCAGTCAATTGAAATCAACTCCACAGGAAGGTTAAAATTTGCAAGTCTGGTTGTCTATCCTTCATTTACATTCACAGAAAACTAATTTAAATAATTTCCCTCCTGAATGGCCCTCACCTTACTCACAAAACTGATAATTAAAGATAGAACATATTTAAACTAGCATATAGTAAATTGAATTGGACCCACTGTCTGCTGCTAGAAATAATCACATCAGGGACAGAAAATAGAGATGCATCTTGGACATGTGACTCAAAGAAGACACATTCATGTCTCCATTTAGAATTGGGAGAAATTCCTTTCTCAAATCCTGGGGAACCAATATCATTGACCGACTGTATTCACATGGCGAAGTATCACATACATTTCTAACTGATTGGCAAATGAACTGATTACTTCTAGTTCATATCATATCAGTGTGTGGCTGGGGGTTGGAAAGACAATTCCTCTGAGTCCCAGCCATGGAGGAAGCACTATCCAAACAATGGTTCTTTGTTTGAAAAGATAAATATTTTTCACTCAAGACTACTGATGTCAGTGGACAAAAAAAATATTAAAAAAGAGGTACTGATATAGGATGCAATGAGAGGAAAGTGAGGGGGATCCTGAAATATTCCATCTGCTCCTCAGCCTCTCAGTCTTAAGAAGCCGTTACTTATATCTCAATTGCTGCATCACTTGCAACCACAAAATGATTCCTGTGTGGTATGTTTATCATATATTAAATCCATTATTTGAAAAGGATAAAAAAAGCCTGCTTGAAAGCAGTTGGCTAAAGGTTGAAAGACCATCCCTTACTGACAAGGATCATGAGCGTCAGCCAGGATACAACATTCTTCTAGGCATTTTCAGCATATTTTCCATTTACCTAAACAAGGAAAAATACTGCATGATAGCACCAAGTGCAAACTATTTTTTAAAAGTAGATGTTTAGCTCTTGCATCACAAATGTATGTTAACTGATTTTTAGTCAGGTTATTTCATGCTGTAACGCACTGTGTTTTAAATCAGACTGATTTTCCCCCTCAAATAAGGAAGTACACTTATTTTTTTCACTTGTGCATTGCTACCAAGAAACGAGCGACTTCTTGTAACCAAACATTCCTGAGTGGTTTCTTGAGGTGAATTCTTTCATAAGGAAATAAGTAAACGAATAACAGCACCTTATTAGATAGTGGTTAGTGATGAAAACAATAGAAAGTATTACAGGAACAAAAACATTTGAAGCCAACTCACTAAGTAAACCGAAAAGCTTTCAGGCATTTAATGAAAGATAACCTTAGTTTGATTACAATATTTTGATGGAAAATTTGTTGTGTTCTACCACACCTTTCTAAACTGGAGTACTGGTAATTGACAGGGTGAGTTAGTTGAGTTAGGCTGGAACTTTTGCAATGTTTAATTGCATTAAACATTTTAATGATCAAGTACAGATTTTCCTACTCTATTTAATACATATTATCCCATTTCTTAGCTTTAAAAGTCACCATCTCCTGATCTTCTGTTTAGTGCAGGAAGAAATACCCTTTATTCTTTTCCTCTGGATATCACTGTACAGTTAGAATCACATGAAGTCTACTATGACATGGATAATGACAGAGGATTCAATTCTGCTTTTCTTAATTTTCCCATTTGCCTGTTGCCATTTCCTTCCGCTTCTAAACCTCATGTTCTGTGAACCTGACAGGCCTGGAAGAGTTGTCACTTTTACCAATGCTGCTGCTTTAGAACTCTCTTAAAAAGGGCTATAAACTAATTCTAGTGTGTATACATGATCTTTTGATGGAAAATATATTTCAGTGCTTATGACAAGTTTTTCCCAATTTCTGTTTTTCAAAGTTACAGTGGGGAAAAAAAAGGACACACAAAATAAGAATGAGACATACATAAAACGAAAGCCAGCACATCAAGACAAAAGGCTTGTACATAAAACAAAATACCCACATAAATACCACTTGCCAATTTTATTATACTCATGTTGTAAAGCAAATCTGCCTTCACAACACTCTAGACCATCACCTTTGTATCGCACATGCAGGATCTTTCTGAAGTAAGATGCCATCCCAAGCATGCCTCTCTTTTTTCTGTTGGAGATTCTCTAGAGTTGGTATCTATGGCTTTATAGTTCTCTATTTTTGCATCAAATAGTGGGTCAGGTTACAAAAACCTCTAAAATATATAAAATATGACTACTTGAAGAAAGGGCTAATTTTCCTAGTCATAGACTTCCAGAGCCAGGAGATGGTGCTATAGATTTTTATTTGCCTTTTTCCCCCTTTATTTTCTTTGCTATTAAGATGCAAAGGTCCAGGATACTTATCTTATGCTGGGATTATTGGGGATGATGCCAAGTAAAGTATTCCACTGAAGGGTATGTGGTGGCAGTAGTAACCCCCAAGCAACTATATCAGGGTAGGAAAGTGGGGCCAAGTGGTAGGTTTCTGTGAAAGGAGATGTGAAATCTCCAGCCTTTCATCGTATGGGCTCAGACTTGCTGCTTCACATGCATAAAAATCACCTTCCCAAACACAATATATGGCAATGAGTTTTTAAACAACTTTAGTTTCATTAGTGATGGGCAAAGGAAATAGTTAGGATGTGCCTAAGATGAGAGAAGAATCAGGTTAAAAGTTATGTTCTCTAGAAGCAGGAAGAATAGCTTTATAAAGTACCTACAGAACCCTTTAAAATACTGTTTTAAATAGTAAACCTATATCCACACACCAACAGTAGAAACAAACTCAATTGGGCAAAGGGGAAAATCCTTTTCAGAGACAGACTCAGTGCAAAAATAAATTACCCCTATCAGTATGTCTATACATAATTTTTATAGAGCCAAACTGAAAGCAAAGCACAGGGGGTCTACATAGAAAGGACACCAGATTTTCTAATTTGCTATCTAGGAGAAAGCATTCTTAGCACTACAATCATTGTGAAAAGCTACATCCAAGAGTAAGTTTAGGAAAATAGGAATAGGCAGACATGAAATGGCTAAAGCAGAAATGGGAGAACCTTCTTTTGATCCAGTTACCTCTAGAGAGGGTCATAGGAAGCCAGAGAAGCCAGCTCTCCCTCTAGTGCTTTCTCTCTGTGCCCTGCTGAGAATGGGAAGTGAAGCCAGCCACAGCAAAGAGAGCTCAGTTGCTTCAGAAGTTATTGCTTCAAAGCAGCTCTGCCTAGGAACCTTGATTTAATCACTCCTGCTGGACAAGATTTCTTTTCCTCACCTGTCACCTCCTTTCCTCACAAGATGCAACAGACTCAGCATCTGGGGGTGGGTGAGTGTGCTCAATATTTGGGAGGAACTTGATGGACCACATGCGTCTAAAGCAACCATTTTTCTATTTTAAACTTTACTAACAAAAAACCTGGGCACAACCACTTTGGATGCATCTAGGGACCTAAAAAAGGGTAAGAGAGGCTACACCTTTATCCCTGCTCGAATGATTTTGTCTTAAAACTCAAAATAAATGCAACTTAGAAACTTATTGTTTAACATTTGTCAAAACTTTCCTTCTTTTACTATGGCTATTTAAACTTTCTAGTTGCAAATCAAAGATCCATTAGTGTAAGAGTTTAACGCTGATGTTATTTTCCTTCAGTGTGCTGAAGGAATCCACACAATTCCCTTTCCTCTCCAAACACTAAGCCGAATAGTGTTTGGTCTCAGATGCTAAGCAGGGTAGGGCCTAGTTAGTACTTGGATGGAAGATCACCAGGAAGTAAAAGGGCCATGAGCTATTCTGGAAAATTTGATAAAACTACATTATGCGCAGGATAGTTATTGTCTGTAGATTAGGTGCGGTTAGTATTTTTGCATCATTGTATAAGGAAATAGGCAATAGATTAAATAGTCAGCAGCACTTTTATCTGCCTTCAAAATCAGTTATATAAGCCCAACTGAAAGGGGAAAGAACTCCCGGTGTCTTATACCACATAGTGGGGTAACCATTATCTCTGGAAGCTTTTCCTCTTTTCACAGAATTGTATCTCTCATTTCTTGGTGAGATCCAGGTGTAGTTAAATAGCTTGATCATACATGATCTTAATAATGGCTATATTATATACAAACTGATTTCTTCTTTAATTTTGACTCAGTATTATACAGTTGAGAAAAAATGATTTATTGAGGCAGAATCATGTTTTTTTCACAATAGTGATAATATTTATACCATTAAAATTTGTTTTAGCAGATAGCAAACATGCTTCCTTCACCTCATATCCGTATCTTTGTATTGTAGGTAAAAAGGTTTCCCTTGACGTAAAGTCCAGTCGAATCCGACTCTAGGGGGCGGTGCTCATCTCCGTTTCTAAGCCTTGGAGCCGGCGTTGTCATAGACACTTCCGGGTCATGTGGCCAGCATGACGACTCGGAACGCTGTTACCTTCCCGCCGAAGCGGTACCTATTGATCTACTCACAGGATCCAATTAATACTCTGTTTCAAGTGCACAGCAAGAATGAAGTTCCTGTTTAGCACTCGTAAAAGCTTTATGTAATTCTGATCTGACTTGTCTTGCATATGTACTCAAAAATTCCCTAACCTTTTCTTCCTACTTCTTGTTTGATCTTTCATTTGCTGTGAAGCATACACAATGCAACCATAGCAAAATGTCTACTTTTAAGATAAAAATTCTTCACACCTGTATCTTTATAAAAAGTAATGAAGATATATTTAAATATCATCTAGAAAAAAATGGTCTGATCCTTTCTTGAAGTAATTAATGTTACTGGATCATGATCTGCTATAGCAATAATATTTATATAACATCAATCCATTCAGTTAAGGATTGAGATACCAGAAACATTTTTAGTCAAGCACTGTGATCTAGAATTTAAAAAAAACTTGCAAAGGGTTTAAAGGTAGCCATATATCTGCAAAATTAAGCTCTTAACATATAAACTTGCAATACTATTCATGTACAAGAGTTAGACTTACGTGGGGTAGTATTCTAATCTAACAAAGGATCTCCAGCCTTAATTGTCTTATTCATAGTCAAAAAGATGCTCAAAACATCTACATAGTATATCTGGAAAATCCTGGGAGAGATTATAATATTAATACATGCCATTTATTGAAACATTTAAATCACCAATATTTTGGATCACTGATTTCTTGTTCCACCACAAATCTTGAGCGCTCAAAATTATTACCGCTGTAGCTAATTTTTAATTTCCACTTTAAAAAAAATTGTATTCTTTCTTCCAAAAATGTGCTAGGAGCCTTAAGCTGAAAACCTTTTCTTTCTCCCCTCCATTTATATCCATGTTTATCAGATGTGAGAGCAAAGCTAAGAATAAACTAGAGAACAGTCAGCAACACTAGGATATCCTGTAGTATTTATCAAGTATAGTCAGATATATGACTCACCAAATTGTTTAATAACCAGACCGTACTGGATAATTCAGCCCCCACCCTTTTTTTTTGATAAAATACACATACATATGTAACTGAACATGTGCATTTTAAATGCATGAATATTTAAAGAACTTCATCCTGGTCTTCACTGAAAAAAATCCCCCAAAGTGTTAAAGGATTATATAGTATCTATGAAAATAAGGTATTCTCCACCTTCAGGCTGGAGGGGGGTGGCAAAAGGCTCTTGTGACACACTAATGGCCCACTCTGAAAAATGGACAGGGCAAGAATTTAAAATAAACTTGAATGAGTTTAAATACAAACACTAAATACAAACATTTCTCATGGATTTAATCATTTCATCCATTAAAATCACAATTCCTGGAGAGACCCTGAGGAGGTTCATATGATTCTTATATGCATCTTTGCTTTACACCAACTTAATTTTATTACACACACACACACAATCACAAAATTTTACTGCTGGTGATCATAAGACAAGAGTTCAATGGAGCCCAAATACAGGTATAGGTTAATTCAAAAGAGCATTGGAATAAAGCAGAGTGCATTCAGTTGTAAATCATATCTAGCATTTAAGAAAACCAAGGAATTCAATACTCATTAACTTAGAATGACAACTATTATCAGGTCACCACTAAAGTGTCCCTATAGTCTGAAGGGCAGAGGACTAGCCATTATAACACTGCCTTGTTCTTACAAGGGTCGGTGCTGTTATGTCACACAAAGTTGTTTCTCTTTTCCTAACATTAATGCTACTAATAAGCCCTGGATTCATTTGACCTACATTAAAGGAAATAAACTGCACAAATTGTAAAAATGGCTGCAACTGGATCAGTTTCATACAGTTAGGAACTGTCTCAAAATGTTGAATATCCTTTCCGCTAGGAGTGTTTCTGTTCTGGCCAGCAATTCTCCTTAAACAAAGTGTTTTCTTCTTCTTTTTTCCTACTCCATTTCTCTTTTTTCTACTCTGTATTCCATAACTATTGCACATGCTCAGTACTTATTTGGTTGCTTAAATATTTTTCCTTTAATATTTGCTTTGAAAGGATATGCTTTACTTTTCCAAACTTTGTGACCACCCTGAGAACACCCTTCTTCTATTCTTTGTGATCCATAATGCTTTTGGCACTTCTCATACTTTACTGTTACAATGACAGGTAGTCCCCACTTAGTGGCCACTCGTCAGCAACCATTTGAAGTTATGACAGCACTGAACGAGGAGACTTATGACTAGTTCTTGAAGTTACGGCTGCTGCAGTGTCCCCATAGTCACATAATTGTTTTGGGTGCTTGGGAACCAGGGAGCAATTATGATGGTCACAGCGTCCCGCGGTCATGTGATCGCCATTTGCGACCTTCACTGCCAGCATCTGACAAGCAAACTGAATGGGGAAACCGGTAGGAAGTCACAAGCTGTGGTCATGTGATGTTGTGCTTAACGATTGCATATGATTCACTTAATGACCACAACCAGAACTGTTGTAAGTTGCTGCGGTCAGATGATTTTTCACTTTACGACCATATCACTCAGTGACAGAATTGCCTGTCCCAATTATGGTTGTTAATTGAGGACTACCGTATTATCAATTCTAGTCCAGCCTTAGGCATGAAAGCCAGCTGGGTGACCTTGGGCCAGTCTCTCTCATTCCAACTCACCTCACAAGGTGGTTGTTGTGAGGAAAATAGGAGGAAGGAGCATTAGGTATGTTCGCTGCCTTGAGTTCTTTATAAAAATAAAAAGGTGAGATAAAAATAAAAATAAATAAATAAATCTGTAAATGAATGCCTTATTAATCTTTTCCATATTGGTGAAAAGTACATACTTAAACCCTTCTCTCCCAGTCAACTTTCATTCAGAATACATATAAAACTACCCCATACTGATCTCAGCCGACAATAATGAAAAGCAATTGATGCAGTATTTCAAAGAAATTTGAAATGAAGTAGTTCCTTAAATAACTTTCTTCCACTCTCCCTGAAAAAGTAGGTTCCTCTCTTTTTTAACCTTTTCATAGCCAAATCTAGAACTCTTCACTAGGATAGAAACAACTAGATCAACTTAGGTAACACAAGATTGGAAATACGGAATCTTGCTCTTCAGTACTTTCTTATCTTACTTTGTACTATCAAAAAGATATTTTAAGTCTTTTTATAAAATATTTTATTGGTGTTTGCAACAAGCATCCTAAACCATTATTTTCTCAAGTTCAATAGAACATAGAATATTTTGCAATAAACCACTGACAGTAAAAGTAAATAAAAGGAATGATACACTGAAATCTGATTATCTGTTTTGCACCAATAAACAGCTTACTCATAAAAAGGTCAGGATACATCTTGTCTGATTAAATCTCCAAAATAAGCAGTTATGGTCTTCAATCTGTTATTCAAAAAATTTTGTTCTATTTCAACTTTTCCTCCTGGTCCAGCTAAGGAAGCTACCTGTAAAAAGGAAAACATAGAATATGACAAAATTAGACATTTATCCCCATGTTTGAGAAAGTTGCATGTATAATGGAAAAACCCATTAAAATAACTTCCAGTAATGCTTTACTAAACTTTACTTGCTTACCAAGTGGAACATATTCCCATCATGTATTCTTCCACCAACTTAATTATAGAATTAGGGTTGGAAATGGTTTCTTTCCATAATGCCTTTCTCCTAGATCTCTTTCAGCACTAACTTATCCCAAACTTATAATAAACTGGTGGGCAATCTCTAATATCAAAATCCTGTGCAAGAAATAACACTGCTCTCTTGGTAAAACTTATCTTTCCCTTCCCCAAACCTGCTGACTGGGAGCGCAAGAGGGGAAAAAAAAGTCAAAAGGGGTAAAGGTAAACCAAAGAGAAAATGATGTCCTCATCTACTTTTTGTTCTGTTTACTCCTAATCCTTATTTTAGTCTTTTCCAGACCTGCTGTAAAAATATAAAAGCAGTTCTGCTGGATCACATCAAAAGTCCAACATATAAAGTATTTTGGTTAATTTTTGTTCCTCTCAAGCACTTTGCAGAGAGAAGGCCTACATACGTAGACTTTCCTTCTACAGATATCTAAGCTCAACTTGTGAATGGCTGCAGAAGCTGTTATCAGTGGGAAGTGGGTTATCCAGAGCGCTCATGTGTTCAGCATTTCATATGACTTTGTTCCAATGGCACCTGGCATCCCCATTCCCAGTCACAGAATCAACCTCCCTCTGTCTCACAAAAGTTCCTTATCCAAGGTTGTAATCAAAAGAGATTTTCCCAAACCTCTGTCTTTCTGTAGAGAAAAAAAGCATTTGCCTTTTAAACATCCAGTCAGTAAGAACAGTAAGAACAGAAAAAACAAGTAGTAATGTATTGAAATAGGACATACAAAAACCATGAAGGCTATTTAAAAACAACAAAAGTATTTTGGAGAGAAGCGAGGGATAGAAAAGAAAGAGTTAGGAAACATGTAAAACCAAAAGCATTAAAACTTTAAAACACCAGTCCCAAAGAGGGTAAAACATCAGTTTAGAAACCAAATCTACTAAGGAAACACAGGATGAATTGATGAATATCATAAATTAATTACACACTGTGTACAGAAATACTTTCTGTATACATTATGTAATTATTTATGGTATTAACAGGTACAAGATATCTTAACAGCTGCATACTTAAAATGCTTTAAAAGAGACCAATAAACGACGATCAGGTTTATCAAAGGCTGCTGTCAGGGAGGGAAAGGATGACTTAATCAGTCAACACAATCAGAGATTTACTGAACTGTTTTGAGGTTGAGAACTAACCATGACCATTTACTGATTTTCATAAGATTAATAATATTTCTATTTAGCACAAAAACAGTAAAAATGAAAAATACATTCCCCATGTTCATTGTATTATTTCCTACTTAGAAGAGTTTTTCAAATTTTATTTATAGTCAAATGTCTGAAAGAGCAAAGAAATCTTATTCTTTGCAATTTGCTGTAGCATTACATTTAATAGGAATTCATAATAATAATGAATTCCTAACTATATGAAACTTTCACTTTTGTTCTCTATTTTTCCAAGATTTAAACACAAGTTTAAATGCACTGAACTTCCTCTCTTTTTAAACTATTTTTAAAAATAGAACCTTACTGTAAAGAGTGAGGAAGAGATAAGTAATTTTTTAAAGAAATTGTGTGATTCTTTTCACACATTTACCCTGGGATACAAGAGTAAGAAGTCAGCCATCTAAAATAACTTATTTAAACAAAATAAAAACTAAATAAAAACAAAGCAAAACAAAAAATCCCAAAAGAAAAATTTCAGATTCAGAGTTTAAACAGTATCAGAAACTGTCTACTACTACTACTGTTCTGGGAAAGTATCTCCTCGTTCTTAGTCTCTCATGTGCCATCAAATCAGTGTTGACTCTTAGCGACCACGTAGACCTTCTCCTGGACGATCCATCCATTCCAGAATTCAGCTTACTGGAGGCACAAATGACCATAAAATATGCTGCACTACCTCGAGTCCCCTTGAAATATCCCTGAGGGCATTTCAGTGGAAAATCAAAACTGAGCAAATCCTGGAGTCTTCAGATCTGTGAAATGAAACCTATTACTGATACGGAAGAAAATCATGGGTGCTCCTAGGAACACTGCCGAGATGGACACTAAATCTGCTATTGATCCCAATTTCTTGTCTTCAAAGTTGGTATCCCTTAAGATTTAAGCAGAAAAGCTGACAGAGGAGCCTGAGCCTGTTCTTTTCCATATGTAGCTTCCACTTCTCCTATCTAAGGGGGTGGAGGTGGGGGTATAGTGATCAGCGCATACACCACTAATGTACTACACAGGTATAGGCAGGGACTCACATGATAAAAAACTTTTTCTTTAAGGAGTAATTCCTTGCACATACTGTAGCAAACCACAAACAAGAGCCTGGATCCACAGTATTGTTTTCTCATGCGGATGTATTACTTTGAGAAATCTTCTGATTAGGACTAGAAGGCTCCCATTGCAAAACCTAATGAAATCAAGGTATAGTTTAGAAATTTAGGCTCCCTACAGATAATTCAACATACAGAAGGGATGATGTGGTTATGCTAATGGCCTCATCTCAGTGCAGTATCACGTATCTTGCTATCCGTGTGTTGTAGCAATCTGAACAGAGAATGCCTATCGAAAAGAATATATGTAGCTCAGGGTTGAACTTGGTGCTCTGAGCCTTGTTGTTTTCTTGCAGACGTTTCATTGCCAGACTAGGCAACATCTTCAGTGCGAAGAGGGAGTGGGCCTTGCTCTCAGTTTATATACTGTGGTTTGCCCTACTTGTGTTGGTGGGGGTGTTGTTCTCTCCTTGGGAGTTCTTTGATTGGGCTGTTATTTGCTGCTTGGTTGATTGAGTTAATAGTTCCTTAAGGTATAATATACTGTTTGATTGTTCATCTGGGGTTAATCTTTGCATATCTGGGTGTTGATTGCTGGCGAGATGTTCTGGTCTTTTGGCTTTTCTGTTGTCTCTTTTGAATTGTATGTAAATGTTGTTTACCTCTATGTGTCTGTTGATGGCTGTTTTGTCTAACTATATAGAGAATGCCTAACTATACAGGATTTTTTTAAAAATCATGTATATGTCTCTATGTGTAGGCAGGCAAACTGGGTCGAGCCTAAAGTCATAAGGGCAAACAATCTAATCTTTTTTTGGACAGCATGATGGTCAGAGGCTAACTCACAATAAATCTGGAGAGAGAAATTCCAAAACAAAATGAGATTAAAAAAACAGTCTTCCACCATTACTTTTTTTTCTGAATGCTTTTAGTAAGGTTGCAGGAACGTTGATAAAGAAGAGCAGCAGCTAATTTAGCTGAGAGTTTGGCAGAATCCATAACCTTTTCAATTCAATTATTCTGTTGCTGTTGTTGCTCTCAATAAAAGTGTAGTGACCTCTACATCATTACCTTAGAGCAAATTCAGCAAAGCTTCCTTACTGGAACTGGTTAAGCTATGAAAATTACAGAGGGAGTAATTCCTAGCCATTCTAACTATTGGACCATTATGAATGGAACTGATTTAATCTCAACTGTGCCACATAATTGCACCACCTGATTATATACTGCAGGCCAGCTGGCCATTCAACATTTGGGCCACACAGTACCACCAGGAGAACTGCAAGGTTTTCCATTCAGAGAATGGCTGCATCTATATAATTCAGGGTTCTTCAGAGGTTACTAAACCTTGACATTTAATACTGTAAGGGGAAATTCTGTATTACACAATTCTTGGTGAGGAACAATTCTTCACTAATTCTTGGTGGGGAAATTGTGTACAGTATTACTCAATTCTTGGTGGGGAAGACTCTTCAATAAATAAATTCAATTCTTCCTGTATATTCAGTCCACAAAATTTTAATCATTCTATTTAATAGCTTTTCCCATCGAATAAACTGGACTTAAGTCAAAATCCCTATCCAGCTGCAAGGGCAGAGGGAGAGGGAGAGAGAGTGCGCATATATGTATATATGCTTTGGTTTTACTACATTAAGCCTCTTTTAGGGCTCACATTAATATTTTAATGTATTCTCTTTCTAATATGATCAGAAACATGCTGCTGATTTTCCACAAGTGTGGTCAGAGGGGACCCTGGGGACTACCAAAAAGGAGTTGGGGCTGCAAAGAAGCATTTAGGACCCTCAGGTTACCTATCCCTGTCCAAGGCAATTTGATTATATTTAAATGATATGATTCTTACTTTTAGATCGTGAGAATTGCAGCAGCAGTTTATGTTCTTTCCTTTAACTCATACAGGAGTTCAGTTAGACTTGTAGTTATTAATTGTACACATTTACGTATTAACTAGTGATCCACTTCTTACAGTCACAAAGTAGATAACTAGTAGGGAGTTCCAGTCCCAAATCTGAATACGTTTGTGGGCAATAACTGCATGTGCTATATGGTTAGACCTCTCCTACTTTAGGTTCTTCAGGATATTACTGTATCATATTACTGATCAGGTGGCTATGCCAACTGGAGTCAACAGGGATTTTAGCCTCTTAACCATCTGGGGCCCCAGGGTGTGAAAGCAGCATCCTACCTGGAAGGTAATTCACAACAGTAATTCATGTTTCCATTACTATGCAATTGGACTATTGCATTTTTTGTCAGGCTGCTTTTAAAGGTAATTAGCACACAATGCAACAACATGCCTGTTAACTGGCAACAGCATATTACTGTTCCACTGCAGGCCCTGCATCGGTAACCAGCAGGTTTCCACATACGATTTTAAGTGCTTCTTTTGATCTATAAAGCATTATATGGTTTCAGGACTGCCTCCTCTAACTACAATCCATGTGTCTGAGGCACACATCCGGAGCACATTGTTTCTGATTCCTCACTTATGTGAAGCTGGCGGGGTGGGGCACTAGGCCAGGATCAGCTGCTTGTCCAATATGGCCCCCATGCTATGGAACATGTTTTCCGTGGGAATTCAACTTGCCCTGACACTGATGGTCTTCTGAAGGGCCTTCCTTTTTAACATAATGAACATGATGCCATCTTGTGCATTCTCTTTATCTGTGTTGCTCTGTTTTTGATTTTATACTGGTTGTTTTTATTTCTAGGGTTCTTTTTTTGTACTGTGGATATTTTATGCTTGTTTTTGTGTACCACTGAGAATTTTATGGCAGCAGCACTATAGAAATTTAATAAATAAATAAAACCAAATGTATTATTTAACAGGTATGAAAGTGATCTTTTTGTTCTTAATAAGCCCACAGTTGCTGACTTCAAGGTCTTGAACCATGTAAAACTTTTTACTGGGTGCTTTCCATAAAACATTTTCACAATCATCTGCACTTCTGCAAAAAGAGAACTGGCTGTAATTACTGCTTGCATCTGTGCAATAATGCCATAAGTAATGGGATACATCCAATTTAGCCCATGTACTAACATGTTAGTAATAAGCTATTACATCAAGCCTGATATGGTTCTGGCATTTGTCTCGTCACCATCCAGGAAATTCAGCCAGAGCATGAATTCTGCTCTAAAGATTGATGCCTCAGAGGAAACACAGCAATTACTCAACACTACTTTAGCTATATACTGTATATCTTATGAACTTCTGGTTGTCTTTCCTGAGTGTTTGGCTAGGTCAGCCTTAGTAAAATGCTGATCTTGTGTCAGAAGCATTGGTAATTACAGAAGTTATTACATCTCAACAGGCTTCACTAAATTTTATACCATCTTGGAAAATGTCTCAAAATCCTGGGGAAATAAAAGTCCATTACTGTCTGTGTATTTTGGGATTGCAATGAATCAGACACTACTTTCATATGATAGGCTGTATCACGGTGAATATATTCCCATTTAAATAATAGTTTTGTAGCATGGAGTGCTATTATGTCTCCACTATCAGCTATCGCAACAATTTCAGGAGCTCAAGACAGTGTACACAGTGCTTTCTCCTACTTTTTCCCACAACAACAATCCTGAGAGAGTGACTGGCTCAAAGTTATTTAGTGAGTTTCAGTGGCTCAGGATAGGACAGAACCCAAGTCCCTCACTCATAATCGACTAAACCACTACACTTCTGAGCTTTTAAAACAAAATAATTTATGTTAAACATGTACTGCAGTGCCTGCAAATGCTGTCATAGTTAGCATTTACCTAAACCTCAACTGGTTTTGCTCCAAAAATGTTTAACATGCTCTGAAAACTCCATCTCTTCTCTGAGTTTTAAAATACAACATATCTTCACATTAGGTGTTTTTGGAATTGCTGCTCCCTCTAGAGGGAGTAGAAAGAAACAAACAACTGAAGTTTTAATAGCTTCGAAAAATAACAGTAGATGTATACATACTAAGCCATATTTTAATGCTGGATGATGATTATTTTGTATTCATCAACCCCCAGCAGGGTATTTACACATCTACAATTATGATGTAATAAAACTAGAAAGTCAACATAACTTAGGTCACAAACGGGTAGTTGATGACAGACGGAGAACAGACTCAAGACACGGTACTGGGAAAACTCTATCCATGCCCATTCAGCTTTGACCATTCCTCCTGTGTCTTTTTCTAAAGTCTAAGATTACTGACTATAGGGGAGTGCGAAGACAGTTTTGTAAAAGGAATGCAAGGGTCATTAGGGAACCTTTAAGAGAAAATAAACAACCCGGTCCTGAGAAAGGAGAGAGAATCAAAGATACTCAAAATAACTGCACCTTGATTCTGTTTAGTGTTAGAGGGGGCAAAGAGATAATAACAATAAAGGAGAGCTCCAGTACTCCTTGTGTTGTCTGTTCCCTGACCAGGCCACATGTGAAAAATAAGCATTTGTTCTGCACCAAAAATACATATTTACATTACCCATTATATACTTTACACCAGGGTTAGGCAACCTACGTTCTCTTGGTACTTCATAAGAGTTCTGTAGAGAAGGACAGCGCCATCTCTCTACTGTAGTTTTGGGATAGGGTCGGAAGTAGCAGAGAGAGAGAAGCTTACCAATGGCCACCAAGAAAGAGATTAAAATGTATTTTATTTATCTGAGTGGGCTTATAGACTATTCCGAGAGCCAGTTTGGTGTAGTGGTTAAGGCACCAGGCTAGAAACCGTGAGACCCTGACTTCTAGCCCCACCTTAGGCACAAAGTTAGCTGGGTGACCTTGGGCCACTTGCTCTCTCTCAGCCCTAGGAAGTAAGCAATGGCAAACCACTTCCAAAAAAAGTTGCCAAGAAAAGTGCAGGGACTTATCCAGACAGTCTCCAAGAATCAAATATGATTGAATGGATTAAAAAAAAAGAAATAGACTATTCCAGTTGCAAATGATTCTGAGTGGCACACATCCCAACCTCTGTAAAGTGTGTTAAAAACAATGCAAGAAAAAGAAGACAAACATATAATATTACACAAACTTATATACCGAGCAGGAACCAGGGATCCTAATTTACACTTTTAATTTTCAACTGTAAGTATTAGTTTTATCTATCATTTATAACTCACCTGATCTATGTCAGCATTACGTGGAAGAAAATAAATGATGTTGTTGGTAATCTTTTGCGACAGATTGAAAATTTCAAATGTAAAATTGTGTTAAGGAAGAAAAAATGAATGTTATACTGCAGTGGTTCTTTCAGTAGGACCATTTTCTTAAATACACATCCTTCCACATATAAAAAATAAATACCAGATGTTTTTATTTAGTCATAGGCATAGTCTAAATAGGAATTATTTTTACTGAATAATCCTAGAGAGGATTTATTACATTTTTCATCTGCTCAATAGTTAAATAAAAACAGAAACAGAAAATTGAGGTGCCAGAATGGGGAAACTAGTTTTTGAACATGCCTCCTTTTTAATTGATGATGGGGACTTATGGACCAACACATATTGGGTGGGGGAGCAGCTTGGAATGGTTGCATTGGTTCATCAATAATCATTCTATAGGTTCCTTCTTACAGTAACATTTTATTGCCTTCTGAAGAGATGTAGTTCATTCTACCAATTCAGATTTCTATAGCCTGATTTCCATTTCTTCTGCTGCATAGTCACCCTGCTGACCAGCCTTAGGACACAGAACATATCCCCCCTCAATCAATAAATCTGAAATGTGTAACAACTGGCTGTGCCAGCATGCAGAATAATGATGGATGTGGGGATCTGGGAGCCTCTCTCTTGTGTTAGGTAGTCAATTTGGTAGAAATTACTGACCACAATTTCTGAGACTTATGTACAAATTTATGCTAAGTCAGTCATCTCTAACTTCCAGATGTGTAAACTATAGCTTCCATTATCCTAACTAGGCACAATGAAATTGGTAGACCAAGACATCTGGAGGGCACTGTATTAAAGAACCTATTCTAAAACAACTGAAGCATGTTAATCCCGACAGTATTACTGCACTGCTAATAATGATGATGGCCCAGTGTAAGATTTGTGTAACATCTGAAATCTTTCAGCTTAATAGCATTAAATGAGCTAATTAATTGCTATTAATATTTTAGTTTAGATATAACTTAATGTACAACTAACTGTGCAACTTTGTAAGAACAAAAACTGCCATACCTGATAATTTAAAAAGCGAATGTATACAAATCTTCCAGATGACTTAATTCATTTTTCAAAACTGTGCAAAATCAGACAGCTTCAAATACTGTAGTTCATATAATGAATGTAAAACCTCCATGAGAAATAATTTAAGAAATAAACCCCATTCTGAAAATCTTATTCTGCTACTTCTTTTGTTATCAAATATAGTGGTAAGCAAACAAAAAGAAACTATATGGCTTTTATTCACTACCTTATTCACTTCTCTTGTAGTTCGAAATCTTTTCCAACTAATACACAAGTATTATTCTGCTTTGCGATTAGTAACAAGAATTATAGAAATTTTTCTTCAAGCTAGAAGGATCCCTATTTAATACCCTGAATTTCATTAAGGGAGATCACTGTCAGTTGGAAACAAGACGCAGCAAAGAATCCCCTAATCTTAAAATACAGAGCTTTGTCACACAAAGGAAAATAACATTAGTTTTAGCTTTACAGAATGAGGGCCACAGCAAGGTGAGTTTAGAAAAGGATATCCATCAGGAGAAATCATTGTTTGAATATCAAAGATTTCTGCAGTAGCATATTCAGGCCCACCCCATGGAGGACTCAAAAACACAACGTCTGCTTTCAAGCTGGATGCTAGCTTCATGAAATCACCACATATGAACTCTATCTGATCCGCCACTCCATAGACCATGGCATTATTGTGAGCAAGGTGGATTTTCACAGGATCAATGTCAACTGCAATTACTGAAAAGGCCAAACAATTTTAAATATAATTGTATCAGATCAGCCAGCTTAAAAAGAAAACCTATGGAAACAGCAAAATTTCAGATTCTTTCAAGAAAAACAGTAACAAGCCTAGCTGTAGCTAAAAGATATATTGCCTACATCTGTAGTTATTTAGCAGAATAGATTAAGAAACTTAAAAACTTTGAAGGGTGATCTGATTTTTTTAAACAATTAAAACAGGGGAACAATACTTAGTCTTAACTACCAATCTGTTTTTCTCAGTCTCTCTTATGAAGTATCTAGTAAAGTTCATACGTGTTAAAGCTAGTGGAAGAATTTACCTCTTTTTGCTGCCAAGGCAAACTGAATAGCATTTCCCCCAACACCACAGAAGGCATCTACTATTATGTCAGAGTCAAAGGACAGTCTTACACGGTCGGCAATGTGTTCAGCAATCTTCTCAGGTGTAACAGAAAACCATCCCTCTAATAAAAGAGAACATTTAACATGTTTATGATGTGACCTTAAAAAGGGAGAACCTCAAGATCAAGTATCTTAGTGCTATGCATTTTTGGAATAGCCACACATACTGTATAAATTAAAGATACAAGTACAGGACTGCCCTGTGGAATCACATCAAAGGCCTACCTTGCTCAGCATCCTAATTCCAGGGGCAAATTCTTAGGTTCCATACAATAGCCACACTGACATGTTACTTCTTGGATTATCCTGACAAACTGTGAATAACAATTTTGCAAGCACAGACAGCTCATGTGCTCCTCTCTTACTGGTTTTTCCTTCCCATAGAATGGTAGTTTGTTGTAATGCCTGAATCCAAGACCCTGGTATGTTGCTCTCAGAGTAGTCTTGGACCTCAAAATCAATTCTAAGCTACCCCTGGCTTATGTTTCTGATATGTTTGTCACCAGGATTCTCAGTCAAGCATCACAGTAAGACAGTACTTGGTTAAGTTTTCTTTCACATGTGAAGTGAACAGGCTGGATGTACCAGTTTGCTGCTTGTTCACAGTAAGCCGCAGTAAACCACAGTAAACAGTAAAGCCACAGTAAACCAAAAAAAGGTGGGGATCCTAGCTTTTCATTAACTGCAAACCTGAAAAGCGACCATGGCATCAAGCAGCGATTATGTATACGAATGATTCATCAGAAAACATGGGTATTATCTGAAAGTAGTTTTTAGGTCACAGAATGCGGTATCACTAGAAACTTACCTCTGTCTAACTGAATCCCTTCATCAAAACGAGAGAACAGTCTATACCGCTGTGCCCAGTATTTAGTCAGCTCAGGATCATCAGCTATTTCGTGAGGAAGGCACTTCAAGTTTCTGTTTTTCCTTTTCTGCGTCTTTTTGTTTTTCTTCTTTTTCATTGCACTTACTTCACTTGTGCCAAGCAAATCACCTTTTTTGAAAATAGCATTGAAAAAAACACTTTTAAGAACGCCAGGGAAACTTCAACTAATTTCACTTCCTACTTCAAGAAATAATATTCCAGGAACCAAACACAGAAGTTACGGTGATGTGCTAAGCTGTTGCATCTATTACAGTAAACAAGCATGAGATTCATTGGACATTTATTCAATGACTGTATAAAATGTAAGATAAGGGTATGTAGGACACTTCAGAAATGGAAAAGAACAGAAAATCCTACTCAGGAAAACCTGAATACAAAACTACCTCAATTATTTTGTTTTTTCTTATAACATTCCTGTCTTTGTGCTATTCAACTATACACATCTATAAACACATTATTTTTAGTATCTCATACCTTCTGTTTCCATTTGTAGGTAGTCTGGAATATTCAGGGGAATGAGTTCTCTTCCTAAAGGAGCTTCTTCTCCTTCTACTATCAGCTTTTCCTTGCCTTTTTCTTCAATACTTTCAAGTTTGTGGGTATCTGAACTAGGATATAGCAAGTCACGGTTTTGGAGACTCAAATTCTTTTCTGAGTGAGAACCCTTTTCCTGTTCATCTGAATCACTGCTGGTAGAAGTATGGTAAACTCTATCTTCAGCTCCAATTTTCACATCTTCATTCACTTTTTGCAAGAATTTCTGTACCTAAAAACACCATGTTATAAAAGCCAAATTTAAACAAAAAGGTTCTACCTTAACATTTAGCAAACATTGTGCTACAAAATCTACCTTTAAGAAGCAGAGAATTTTGTTAATTAGGAGTTCTCATCTTCATGAGCTGCTCTCCACATTTGGATCTTTTTTTCCATTTCCTGATCTTGCTTACAGTTAGCTGCAATGTTAACCTTGCTTTCAAAAAGCGCAGTGAAAAAGTGGGCAGAAACAAACCTTTTGTTTGTTTGAACTCCTCTTTCCATAACAATCAGATTAAAATTTTAGGATTGATATATGGTTGTGTGTCAGATCACTACAAGGTTTTTTTTTCCGGTATCAACGGTTTGATACCGTTGAAAAGATTGAGGTCCTCCCAAGCGTGCTGATAATCTCCACTGTTTACTTAAGCCTAGTTATCAGAAACAGGAAACGTTTCTGATGCTCCGTGTTAGCAACTTAGAATAATCTTCCCAGGACATCACCATTAGTGTTTTTCCTTCCAAACACTGAAATCATTTTTTAAGATATATAATTCTGATAAATTCATGTCACTTCCCACCTTTCCCCTTAATGCCTCTAGAAAGCTGCAGGTTAAGTGCCTGCAAGCATTCTATATTGAGAACACAGCCTTGTAATCTTTTAAAGAGACAGTATGTATTTCTTCTTCAGTTTCTTAAGTTACAACTTTCCTACAGCTATCTTTTTAGTTGTTAGTTAACATATGCCACAAAATGTATACTATTTTGTGTGTCATTCAATTATTTGACATTATTCAGTGTAGTACGATTAAAACATTAACATTAGAAAATGTAGCCTACTGTAATGAAGAAATAACAGAACACTTTGTGTATTGTACTGTATTCCATATGCAAGCAGTATCTACCTTATTCAAAGTCTTACTCTTCTTCAACGTAAAAGTTTCAGGTTCATCTGTAAAATATGTATGCTTGTTTTTAGCTTTGATTGTTCTGCGCATGTCCAAGAACTCTGATTTAAATTTAATATTTTTATTAAGACGAATCACTTTTCTTTCACTGAAGCCAGGAATTTTTCTGTATCTGAAGAGAAGAGGTTAAAAGTTAACTATTTAGAAAGATGGCCTACATTTTTGTTTGGGTGTGTGTGATGGAGAAATATAAGCAAAATTGTGTCTTTTACTCTTTAAGATGGGGTAAGCAT
Source organism: Candoia aspera (assembly GCF_035149785.1). Classification (NCBI taxonomy): domain Eukaryota; kingdom Metazoa; phylum Chordata; class Lepidosauria; order Squamata; family Candoiidae; genus Candoia; species Candoia aspera. The sequence continues at coordinate 170,675,501 of NC_086155.1, read as the reverse complement.
AATTTATCTCTATAGTCTAACTGGGGACCCAAAAGACATAGCTATTCATGATAAGGCCAGAATGGGTGTAATCCAGTATTTTTAAAATACATAATGGGTGCTTTAAGTCTTGGCTTTAAAACATTTCCAAAACAGTAAAAATCAGCTGGGGTAGGGGAGTCAGGGTTTTGAAGGATGAACCGGTATTTTAAGCCTTTTCAAGGATTTAAGCACACATTTTGTCCCTTGGAACCTATCATGCAAACATGCTTAAACTAGGAGAAAAAAGGTTTGAATATGATATGCTGGTGGCTCGAAGTAGCCTGTAGCCTTTCCATCTGTGCTTTTGGACCTCCTCCAAAACTTGCTAAAGTTGCCATATAAGTAAGTCTACACAAGCTTGCAGATGTTATGTTGTAATATACTGAAAAGCCTTAACATATTCTGCACCTTTTCTTTTAAGAACACAGCAATTCTCATGTTCGCTCAAGAATTTGAAAGAGATACAGGAATCATTAGTGCAATTTACCTTTGTTTTATTCTCTGAAGTCGCACAGTACTTTTTACTAATTACCTTCGATAGTAGAAATCCTTCAATATTTTACATATTGAAAAATATGTGTACTCAGTAGTATTTAGGCAGCACTGGAGGGTTGGAGGAAATATTTACTTAAAGACATTGCTGTTTTAGGAAAAGTCTAAAACAGTGTTTCTCAAACTTGGCAACTTCAAGACATGAGGATTTCAACTCCCAGAATTCCCCAGCCGGCATGCTGGCTGGGGAATTCTGGGAGTTGAAGTCCACGTCTTAAAGTTGCTAAGTTTGAGAAACACTGGTCTAAAAGATGTAAATTTTTTTTTACTATACATTACTTTTGTCCTGTGCCATGCTTGAGCCCCAACTGATAGCAAATTCCATCTGAATCAGCCTGAGGATATTCTTCAACATCTAGTTCATGACTTGAAAGAAACCACAATATCCATTTTACAATTCAAAGCATGATGAATAATTAAAAGTAAATCTGTGTTGACTTCTGAATTGAGGATACAGCATCTTTTAAATAATTAAAAATATTTTATAGAAATTAGTATCCTTTTCAGACAAAACAATAATTTCTTTCAGCTAATCAGCAGTGACAGAAACCCTGCGTCAGAAGTCTTTAACATTAGTTGAAATGTTTGTCATGTTTTCCTTAATTATGCAGTAAATATATCAATTAAAAGCAGCTAAATAGTTGTAACATGCTAAAAAAATGAATAATAGTAAAATTCTTCTCCTACCTCCACAGTATGTGCATTATAGCAGAGTCAAAGCTGAGAATAATTAGTTATAAACAGTAGAACTAACACTTAAAATCTCAAATAAATACTTATTTTCAACAGACAAGAGACAACAGACATGTCATGGGAGAGAATGGCCTTCCATTCTGCAGCATATCTGAATTACGTCTTAAGCTAGAGGATGGGCAGTCTGTGGTTCTTGAAAACACCTATGACTATACTGCTGAATTTTGGGTTCCTCTCATTTTGAAACAGGAATCATACGAAAAGAGTAGTGTACGATTGAAATAGATATACATCTTAACAGAAAAAAAAAGTTCAACACAACCAAAGACAAACAAATGCATAACGAAGCCCCATGCTGCAGCCCTTCCCCACAACTATCAAGTGTACCCACCCCTAAGCTTAATAGCATGAGAACAGCAATGTGTTGACATAGCTGATAACCTGCCTCCTCTTTATTTTGACATGTTTACGTTCAGGGGGTTGCCCATCACCATCATTACTATCTGATCTTCCCTCTTCTGTGGCATCCAAAAGTCCCTGCTGTGAGGCTAGTGTAGAAAAAAGAAAAACAAAACATAACACCATGATGTATTTAAAATTAAACACTCTGAGGAAGAAATCATGTAAGAGGTTTTTTTTCTTTAAGTAAATTAATATGTTGATCTGGTTATTAAAATTCCTGAAAAAGATGTCACACGAACGCATTCTAAACATCAGACTCAGGAACACTCGCATACTTTGTACTTGAAAACATGTTTATTTTTTTTCCAAATTTGGTTGCATTATAGAAGTTTAAAAAATGCAAAAAAGAAAATCAGAAAAAGAGAAAAAACCCAAAGTATATAATACATATTAAAAAACACTCAGTTTTTAATACAACCTTAAAACTTGTCCATGCCAAGTAATATTGATCAGTCCTTCCATCACATCAAAAAGAGCCAGTTTATAAACAGAAAGCAAACACATTTTTAATCCAAGATTGTCTAGGGAGGCATTGTCATATCATCAAAAAAAGAGTATTTTTTGCTATGCCCTATGCCTAAACAAAATCCATAGTTCTTCATATAATGACAAATTCCTAATTGCTGGTATATAATACAAAATAACATTCACAATTTGAAACCACATTACTATTCTCAAAACCATATCAATGAACTTACGGATATTAAACCAAAATGGGATGATAGGCTTCAAGTACGAGGTCCAAGCCAATAAATGCAAAAAAATGCTGTAGTAAAATTGCTAAATAAATCTCAAATTTAAAATCATAACAATCCTACTTAATATACTCGGAGATTCAACTACTGATTTGCTAATATGGGGTATTCCAATGAACTGAGTAACTAATATTCATACTAACAATATTCTTTGTTTTTAAAAATATGGTAGATATAGAATCATCCAAATAAATTTCAGTGCTGATAGAAATTCTGGAGTTTTTGCTGCTGCTAAGGATTCTGGACCAAGTGGTCTGAAAACTTGACAGGCAATTAGCCCATTTCTTTCCTGCAGCCCCAAAAATACTAGATTAAGACTGGAATACCAACCTGGCTGGTTTGAACATCCATTTTTAGAAGACACACTTCCTTCTCTTGTTCCCTTATCTGATTTCTCAGTCTGGCCATAATCATAAGGACAACGCCTTCCACTGCTTCTTGAACTCAGTCCCTTATGACTTCTAGTATCAGCTGCATTTTGTAATTTGCTGTGCTCTGCATCTTCTGCATTTAGATTTATTTCACTGATTTTGGTAAAAATGTAATTATCACTAGGATCTTCGTATACAGTAGGATTTTCTTTGCAAATGTCTCTGGAACGGAGATAAGAATCTAAGACTGAGTCCTGCACTTCTCCATGGTCACTGTGGCTGCTTGTGTTCAATGATTTTCCTGACTGCTTAGTATCCAGCTTTCTTGTATTTGTTTCTAGATCATCACCATGTGTAACATCAACAGTCCAACCTTGACTTGCCCAGTAGTGAAACTGTTCCCAGTAGTACCAGTAAAGCTCATTATAGTGTTGCTCCCACTTATCCTTCATTTCAGGATTATTCCAAGGTTCAGGATTAGCCTCTTCCTGTTTCTTTTGCCAGCTTTTCCACAGAAGTCCTTCTCCAAACTCATGCCAGTATTTCTCCCATTCTTCATTCATATGAAATTCATTGAGTGGCATGCTTCCATTTTTACAACATTCATCGTAAATGTCCTCCTTTTTAACTAAGGTTTGGTCATCAGAAAGAGAGTGGTCATCATCATCCTTACCCTCTTCCAAAGACTGCTGCGTTATTTCATGGATATCTCTTTGCAGCAACTTTTTCTTCCTTTTCTTCTTCTTCATCATTTTGTTAACTCTCTTGCCAGTCTTCTCAGGAACCTAAAATTTAACATGAAAGCAAGCAAATAGAAAAATCTGGATTGCAAATTCAGATCTAACGTCCTGAGTTTATTTCATGCATCAATCTTTTCCAATCTGGCACTCTTCTGATGGACTGAGATTATAGCTGTGAAAATCTCAGCCATTAAAACTATCTTCTGGTGAAGATTCTGAGAGCTGTGTCCCAACTACCAGAAGAGCAACAACTTAAAAAAGACTGCACTAGCTTCTTTTTGCAGCCATGGGATGGCTATTTTGTTTCATCAATGAAAAGTCCCTTCATAGATTCATGCACTGAAGCCATATAATTTATAAATGACCTGTATCTTAAAATAATGACCTTCTGGATTTTCAGCTTATTTATTGCCTCAATAAATAAGCTGAAAATCCAGAAGCCACACTACTTTACTGTTACTTGAAACCCTTCGGATAGAATTGCAGTGAACCTTCTTTCCCCGTCAGTCAGAGAAAATAAAATGTCAACTACAATTGTCCAGTAGATCTGAAATGCCAACATGGAAGTAAAAAGCATGAAAAATCATTATTCTCTTTATTTGCAATGCAATTCCACTGCATATTTCTTAATCTATTTTCTAGTTCAATAATTCAAACAATTAAAAAAACAAAATTGAGTTGGGTTTTACCACTAGTGCTTTATTGGCTGCCAAACTGCCAAACTGTACAGGTAAGCCCATACTCTTCATGAGTTCAGTCTCTGAATCTGGTTCAGTATCATCCACTCCCAAAGCAAGACTGTTAAATTCTTCAGCAGTCTCAAAGGTATGATGTTTCTCCTCTTTCTCATTATCTTCAGTAACTTCCTCTTCCCCTGTTAATACACAATAGAAGTTTATAAGGAAATGACCATCAATTTTGGATTTCTGATGAAGAAAACTGGCCTGGTTTTGGGCCTACATATAGTTTTTGGGTTTTGGTGTCTCTCTCCCTCTCACACAAACAGAGCTTCTGACTTTTTCTTCTCTTCCTGGTTCTACTTTCTCTGGTGTCTGTTTCTTCCTCCCATCTGCAGCATTCCCTAACCCCTCTGTCATCATATGTTTTTGATATTTCCCTTAATCAATCCTTTCCTAGAAGCTCATGACTTTTTACTGCCATCTACCTTTTTTAAAAAATACAGGTAGTCCTCAGTTATCAACCACTTGTTCAGTGACCAAACTTACGACAGCACTGAATGAATGGTACTTGCGACTGGTCCTCAAAGTTCCAGCTGTCGCAGTGCTCCCGTGGTCGAGATCCAGGCACTTGGCAACCAGCCAGAGTTTTTGACCATCGCAGCATCCCGCAGCAGTCATATGATCATGATTTGTGGCCTTCCCAGTTGGCTCCCCCCAAGCAAAGTCAACGGGGAAACCGGCAGGAAGTCAGAAGCTGCAGTCGCATGATGTTCTCACTTAATAACCCACGGTGATTTGCTTAACAACAGTTACCTGGAGACTGTTGGAAGTGCTGTTGCTAAGCGGGCAGTCTTGTGACATCACGCTTTACAACCGCATCGCTTAGCAACAGAAATTCCGGTCCCAATTATCTTGTTAAGTGAAGACAACTTCGGATGTATGTATAACATCTCATCTATGTCAAACATATCACCCTTATCAAGAAACACATATCCTTAAATAGTTCTTCTACTTAGAAAAATATTCAATAGATTTTTCTTTTAGTATCAGTTAGCAGTTCTTGGTGCAACTTAACATTGGTTATGATAGAATGTGCATGATAGTACTCTGACATTCAGCCTAAAAGGATATAGATTCAACACAAAAACTTTTACAGATTTTAAATCATTTTCTTTCATGAAGAGCTCTTCACAGGAAGGGTTCCCATTCTTTGATGTCCTAGTATAAATTATGGATCAGATAAAAATCTAATGGAACTCAGTGCAATTTAATTTCACATAGAAGTCATAAAATAAATAGGAATATATCTGGCAATAAAAAGAAAACCCAAGTCCTTGCTGCAGTCTTATGGTTGGCCAGACATCTGCAGCCCAGCTAGGGTAATGCCTAACAATAAAAGCTTTAAATGTACTAATCCATTAAACATAACTGAAGATATTAATTCCCATACTGGTCTGGGAAAAAATACCAAAGAAATACATTTTGTATAACTTCTAAATGAATGAATGAATGAATTCCTTCACTTTGTTCCAACCTTTATATACTCTTACATGGTTTTTGAAGAATAGGTATGTGAAAGCAGGCATCATATCTGCAATACAATAACAAGGTGATATAGTAGCAAAAACTGTATTTTACAAAGCACAAAATTAACAAACTTTTCAGGCTTAACTCACCTACACTGTCATCTGCATCTTTAACATAAAATCCTTTTAAGCCTAGTTTGTATAATTTTCGATCTCTGGAGAAAAAAATCAAGGACATCAATGAAATATGGAAGTTAAGCATCAAGGAACAACACAAATGGGAATAAAAGGTATTTCATGTGCTTAATCTGGCTTCAAAACTTAACTTGGTGTGTCAGTACCAAAATTTCAGGCCAGCCAAAAGTTTAGCATACTGCACACAACTGAATTTTGCTGGAACCGGTACAGAAAGCACACAACTGCTTAACTTTAAAAAAGAATGAATACTATTATTAGGCAGGAAAAAAAGATCCACCTCACATTCAAAAATAAGCAATGAAGAAACAGGGTTATCACCTGGATCTCCTCAGTAGTTAGAAACACATAATCAAGTATTCCATTTACTGTCTTCCCTAATTTGGTGCCAAATAGATCATTCCAACATCAGAGAGCCACCACTGAAAAGCCTCTTTGTGGCAGCTAGCTCACAGGGTGAGGGTATCTGGAGGAAATCTCTAAGAATTAGTAGGTTTGTGCTGAGATAAATAATCCTTCAGATAGCCTTGAGTTCAAGCTGTGAGGAGTTTTAAAGGGAACATTAGAATTTTCAGCTGGGTTAGAAAAAAAATACATACAAGTGAAGCAAATAAGAACAGTTTTGTTAATAAAAGCTAATCCCTATTTGCAGTTTAGCAGACATATTCCATACTAGAGTATAACACCTTCTTATGCTTATAACAGTAGTTCCTAAACTTCTGTATCTTAAATCCTACTAATTTTATCAAAGAAACTTTATACATGTCATTGACTAGAACACATATTATAACATATACAGTAACACTGATATTAATACTTTACAGTAATATGTTATAAGCTACAGCTGTACCATTCACTATAGTAATATTTCCGTAATTCATACAACACATTAAAATACAGCGTGGTTTTATTTTATTAATCGGTAATGTGGTTAGATTGTTACACAAACACACCTGGTTGCACTGTGTTGTGTCAACAAGCCCTGGTTTAAAATGAGCACAGCAACTTTACAAATGTAAAAGTGCATTTTTACAAAAAAAAAAAAAAAAAAGAGGAACAAATGAACAAATGCACGCTCCACTCCCCACTTGCCCCGAAAAACATGCCCGGCAACTATCAATTTCCTCGCTCTCCGCCGGGCTTAATTTCCATTGAGATCTTACGCGACTGACATTACGGCTAGGAATAACTTGCTAACAGGTGACACGATCATCTGTTACACCTCCGAGTTGCACAAGACTCTTTTTGTTGCAAAAGATTTAACAGACTACTCCAACCAGAAATCCGAAAGCAAGCCTCGCCTCCCGCATCCCCTCCAGCTGCAATAAACCAGTGTTTTTCAAAATCTTCAATTTAAGATGTGTGGACTTCAACTCCCAGAATTCTCCAGCCGAAATTCTGGGAGTTGAAGTCCACACATTTTAAAGGTGCTGAGGTTGAGAAACACGGATGTAAGCGATCGGAAATAATAGCCACGCATCGACCGCCTAGCGCCAACTCACTCGACGAAGGCCCGGGTGCACAAACAGAAGATGTCTCCGACGCCGCTGCTGCCCTCTCCTCTTCTCAGCACCAGCACCAGCTCTGCCACCAGCAGGCTCCTCGCGCTCTCGCGCATAGCGACCCGCCGCCGCCGCTCTGCCTGCCCTTCTCTTGCAAAGAAAGCTCCACCGAGCCTCGAGGCGCAAATTCCGATCCTATCGAGAGAGCAAGCGTGGGATCAACCTTTGCGACGGAAGCGGATCTCCACGCCCGTTACCCGCTTGGAGTCCGGAAGGGGAGGCGCCTGCAAGCAAGCGGGAGCAAAGCACTCGTTTTTGTGGCGCGGGACTGAGTTTTGAGCGGAAATTAAAGCTTTGACTATAACTTTGGATAGAGACTGTTTCTGCCTTTTCATGCTTTGTCCTGCCCTAGAGAAGACGGCTTCCCATAGAAACAATGGAAGAAGTAGCATTTGAGCAGATCTCCTTCAGAGATCGGCCTACCGCATCCCCTCCAAGAAAAGAGAGATGAATACTGTAGAACAGTGTTTCCCAAATATGGCAACTTTAAGATGGGTGGATTTCAACTCCCAGAATTCCCCAGCCAGCATCCATAGCATGGCTGACAGGGAATTCTGGGAGTTGAAGTCCACCCATCTTAGAATTGCCAAGTTTGAGAAACACAGCTTTGGGAGGAATTGCCACACCCTCTCCAGTATAGCAGTCACGGTGCCTTTTATGATAACTGCAAGCATTTGCAAGCATTTTTTTTTTGTGCTGCTTTGACCAATTTCTTGCATGAAAACCCTGTATATATATACGTCCAGTGCATCCCACTTTGAGAGTCTTTCCCATTTCTTATGGGAAATCTTGTTTCAAATTACTGTTAATGGAAAGCAGGCTAAAGATTGATTAAATGCATTTTGTCAACAGAAAAAAAGTTTCCCTTTGTTGTTTTCCAGTGAATGGGGAAGCATGGAGGTTTGCAATTTCTAATCCAAGTTTAAGATTTCAACCTAAGTTCTGTTCTGCAGCCTTAAACTGCTTGTCTCCCGTGCATAAAAAGGTTGAAAATCCAGCTGGCTTAAAAAAAAAAAATCCCTTCCTTTGCTTTGGCTATGGTGAGGCCTGGTGTTCTGTCCAGACCAGCCTTTCTCAACCTTTTGACCCTGGAGGAACCCTTGAAATATTTTTCAGGCCTCAGGGAACCCCAGCACATTCAGGCTCAAATATAGGCCACTAATTACAAAATTATTATATTTGTTTCATGGGTAGGCCTGTATATATGCATTAACAGGGTTCTTAAAGTAAAGAATGAAACTTACCTCTTCAATGTGAAGTTGCCCAAATTTGAAACAATTTTGAAAATAAATTGTGATCTCCCAAGGAACCCCTAGTGACCTCTCATGGAACCCTCGGGTTCCATGGAACCCTGGTTGAGAAACCCTGGTCCAGACTGTACTCACTGTGGTACCCGATTGGTAGATTTACCTGTTCTTTATCCTTCCCATCACTGCAGAGCATGCAAGTACCACTCATTTTCCTTGTTTTGTGAATGGCTCTTTGAAACCTTTTTATGAACCTGATTTCCCTTAAACTTTATACCTTTCTTCCAGCGGACCAGTAAAAAAGAGGAAAAAAAATTACCACTCTTTTACTGTTCTTGTAATCATTTTTGCTGGATGGGAAAACTGGCAAAACTGTTGTCAATTTTTACCAGAGACTGTTGTCAAAAATTACCAGAGAAGGACAACTGGTCTATCAGTCAACTTGTAAAAAAAGAAAGAAAAAAAAGCCCAGCCTTTCCCCACTGCACTGATGAATGCATATGTATAGCTCTGTATATTTGTGTTGTTTCACGGTCCAGCAGCTCCCTTTCTCTAGGATCTTGGCTCCTTTTCCCCCCAAACAACTACAAGCCAGGGATCAGGCCTGGCCTACTGGCTTTTTTCTCATTTCTTCCTGCAACACCTTCACTTAGTCAAACCAGGCAGGGCGGGATGGGAAGGGGTACAAAGAAAGCAGGGAAAAAGGAAGTGGGGAACTTGGAGAAGGGGCATGTACTCAAGCATGCATTGAAAGAACAACAACAACAAAAACCTGGTTCACTGGTCAAGGCCCCTTCAGAAGGGGGCAGGTGGCCCTGCAGCCCAGGACAAAATGGCGATTAAGGACAGCAAGAGGAATTGGAGGGGGAGGTTCTGCTACAGTTGGCAGGAGCCAGTTGGCATGGAGGCATTTGCTTACAACCAAGTGCAACAGGTGAACTGGACAGCGCCACTTGCGTCCACATAGGTTGGAAAACATTTGTTTTTATGTGAAGCAGGAAAAGACAGGCAGATGTTGCCTTCTTAAGAGGGCTGGGCACAAACAGAGGATGACCTTGTGTGTTCTTGTCCTCACAAAATAATTACTGACCTATATTTGTGTTGGAGCAACTTGGCTGTGCCAACTAGCCCTTGAGGCTCACCTACTCTGTACAGCTGTTGTGCATGTAAAGTGACCACCATCTTTTGCATGGGGAAGGAAGCTGTCTTCCTGGCCAAGTTTAATGCTGAGGGATGCCGCACCACTGCTGTTTCCCACCTCTGCCATCCTTTAGCCACCATTCTCTCCCACCTCAACTAACAGCTAAGAGGGTCTTGGTGATGCCAGCCTTGCCTGTCCTGCCATCCCTCCTGCAGGGGTGTGGAGAACCACTCTTCTGATTATGTGCCATCAAGTCACTATCAATACTTAATGACCACAGGGATAGATTTTCCTCATGACGATCTCTCCCCAGTCTGGCCCTTCAGGTCTTGCAATGGTACATTAATTGCTGCTTTAATGAAGTTTCTCAACCTTGCTGCTGGTCATCCTCTTCTCTTTACTTCCACCTTTCCCAGCATTATGGATTTCTCAAGGGAGTTGGGTCTTTGCATAATGTGTCCAAAAATATGATAATAGTTCCTTGAGCGAGAACTCTGGATTGATTTGTTTGATGATCCATTTGATTGTTTTCTTTGCTGTCCAAGAAAAATTCTCAGGAGTCTTCTCCATCTCAAAGTTCACTAGGAGGGAGCTGCTGAGAGAAAACCCAAATTCATGCACTAATGCAGATCTTAGAACTAATTGGGTCACCTGTTAGAAATTACCAAGACTATTGTGTTATAACTTTGCTTAGTTATGTATCTGATATGTTTTTATCTGAGGGTATTTTTGCATTCCATGCATTTTACATTTTGAACATGACTGGGAACGTATACCATCATGTACGGTATAGAAATATTTGAAATAAATAATTATAATTCTTTTACTTGTGAAATATATTCTCTAAGAAATTAATAAAAGTTGCTTTGGGGTCTATTAACTTGAAAGTGTCCTGCAGCATTTAAGACACAATTTTATTGTATGCACACATAACTCCGCTACGTATTTATCTGTTTGGAGAGAAAGAGGGAGGGAGAGAGGGTGAGAGCAAGATGGGTAATAACCTGTAATACAGCACAGTAAAATCCATTATACTACCACCTCTTTTTAATATAATCTTTCACTAGTCCATTGAACACAGGAACTAGTAAGTGTGCTATTCAACTACATAAATATAAGAGAATGATGCTTAAAGAGGAATTAAGTAAGCATGCTGCTTGGTTATTTCTGTGTCAATTCTTGTATAAAAGATATACAGTATTTAGTTGCACAACCCAAGCTATTTTTAAGTGCATGCCAAAAAATATAAATGTACAGTATTAGGGGTCTGTAATGCATCCCATCGTGGAACATTCCAACCATTCCCAGATTACCTGAAACAGCCCATTTTGGCTTGGAACAGTATAACGTATAACGCAGCGTTTCTCAACCCGGCAAGTCAGTTCCACATGAAGACTATCGAAGTTCTTCGGCCCCACACGAGGGGTTTTTCCATGCGAGGGGTCAGACGTCAGATGGAACGTACCACATCAGACCGCAGGAGGAGTTTTATTTTTCACTGCTTTCATGCCTCTAACGATAACTTTTTTTATTTTAATGGAAAATAGAATGATGCCGCGGAACATTATATTTCTTAATTCCAAGACCTGTGTATTTTATTTAGAGCCTCTGCCTGCAGCCCAGGAAAAGGAAAGAAAAAGCCAAGGCTTTCTCCGCCGCCTCGGCAGCGCTTCCTATTTTTGAAGGGAGAGACGGCGCCGGCGAAGGTCTCCTCCTCCTCCTCTCGCATCTACACAACGCGCAACGTCGTGCTGCATTGCGGCTTCTCGGTGTTGCATGCTCCTCCGCAATTTCCCCGGTTGTTCTTCCATCGAACGGCCTTAACGGGCCGGACCCGGACATTTCTGCCGCCCAGATTCGTTCGCGGCCGGGATGCTGTTAGGAGTCCCCCGATGCTGAGGGCAGAGTCCTTTGATGGAGCGCCGAGATTCAGGTGATCCCGGGCGAGGGCGCGGTTCTCCAAGGGAGCTTGGCCGGCATCGTTAGCAGCGAGGCAGGAGCTCCGCTGGTAGCGGGGAGAGCGGAGGGATGAAGAGTCGAAACCACGCCGGAAGAACTGGTGGGAAATGACGCCTCGCCCTCGGAGTGGAGAAGGAGCGCTTCATAGGTGCAAACGCCGAATGAATGCAGCCCACCCGCGCTTGCCCTCTTTGGGGGCCATTGCATTAGTTTCAGCAGAGAAAAGGGCTTTTTTCCTCCCGGGCCCCTACAGCTACGGAAAGGGCTGCAAGAGTCCATAATTGCAGTTTTTAAGAAAGCCCCTTCCTTCTCTATTCTCTCAAGTCTTTCGTTGCTCAGTTTCCAGTTACTGGCAGAAACTCTGTCTTATTTCAGTCGGTGGGAATTGGTTGATACTTGCAGGTTTTATTTATGTTTTATTGTGCTTCCCACGCACATGATTTTACCTGTGTAAGTTGCCTTGAAAGATCTCCTGCCTAGAAATACTTTAAATCAGAATTAAAGGTCATCCTGGTTGGGGATTATGGGAGTTCATGGCCAATACATCTGAAAGGCATACAGCATTACTTGCTTCTGAGTAAATATGCCTAGGATATGCTATTAGTGGTCTTCCTTGACTAAATTGTTGAAAGTGGACAATCCTTAGGGTATTGAAATAGGATGACGCCTATTGCAATAATGACAGCGTATTTAACGAAGTGCATTTTCTGCATCCAGGGCCAAGCTTAAGAAGCTGTTTTTCCATCACGTTGTTTTTTTAGTTTTAAACAGAAGATAACTAATATGAATTCATTTTCTGTTGGGCAAGAAGATCTGACCTGGGTAATGGAACTACTGAACAAATGGATGTCTCCAAATATTTACCTAAACAGTTTCACAGACTACTCAGCGTACCTTTTCTGGGTGTTGGTACCATTCCTACTTCTCTTTTCCCCTGTTGTAATGATTCTTGGCTTTATTTATCTTTCTAATCTTCTGTTGCATATTTACAAGAGAAAGCTTAACTTAAAGGAAGATTATCTCAGTAAATCATGGGACAATGGACGGAGGGCTGTGGCTCATCTTTGGGACATGTATGGTACAGTGTGGCATGGTAAGTATAATCTCCTGCAAAATCTGCAAGTTGATATAGCTTTGTTGACAATACCACAGTGGATTATAATATCCTTATATGACACAGAAGTACAATATGCAGGAACCAAGAGCTTTTGATGTGCTTTTCAGAGCTCTCAATAAATTGCCATCAAGTTGCATTTTTTAATTATGACATTATCATACCACCGCATTTAAATTACAATATCTAGGGAATGTAGCTGCATACATACACACCCACTATGTTATCTCCTCTGGTGATAGATGTTATGCAAAGCACAGAAAGGCAGGAAGAAATAATAAAAACTATGCTGCATGTAACCTATTGGAGGAATGCAGACAACAGCATGTTGGCTTTCAAGGTAAACAGATTAGAGCTCCTAGCTTGATAGAATAGCATGAACATGCTTGGGGTAAAATTGCTTGGTTGACTTGTAGCATATGGGTCATTATGTGCTAAAAATGACTAGTACTCTTATCATTAGTGGGGAGTGCTGCATCTCCATAGAAACAACTGAAACTGCTTGCTTATTTTTCCAAAATGTGTTTTGTAGATGATATCAAATTCCGTTTTGCTCTGGGTAAGTCCTCTTCATTGTCCAAATCCACCTCTTTTTTGGCATGTGTTTCAAAGGTCAGTGCTACCTTTGGCCTGAAAAATATGTGTCCTCAAAGATATTGATTTACAGATGACCTCTTGGCTGCGATCTAGTGCACATTTCTATGAAAGAGTTCTAGGAATGCACATTGCTTCAGATCTGAAACCAGAAACTTTGGAACAGGCACGTGTATATATACAGAACTGTTGGAGCCTCCTTAAAGAAGGTGCATCTTTTCCTGGGCTCACAGGTGGTTGTGCAATCCCACCTGTGAGCCCAGGAAAACTGCATTTGCCTTAAGGAGACACTAGCAGGTATAACAAGGTGCTATGTGGGATTGTTGCCACCCTAATTCAAAGTCATATTTTCCTGACATAGTGCCCCTACCATTTCCCCAATATGGTGGAACACACAGAGGTACACTTGGCCTCTTTGCTTGTGGTGGTCTCGAAAGCAGTGAAGACACTTCTTTTGAAATGAGCATTTGACACATAACCCAGTGATCATTGGGCAGCCATTGTGGATTATGTTTTGCTGTTGTTTTATTTTAAAGTAGGTTGGATTGATTTCTGTGGAAAGTTGAAATGTGTTATTTATTTATTAACAGTAATTATAGACAACCCCAGTCTACATGACTCTGTGTGGTGAATTGATATTTAAGAATATATATTGCCCAGAGTAATTTGAGTGGCTGGCATAGAAATTTGCAAAAAAATTTAAAAAATATAACTGACTAATGCTTATTATATTTCAGAATGTTATGAAACCACAGTAATGCCACTGTAGTGCCTTTCTTTATAATGTTTTACTGCTTGGTTATATAAATAGAGAAGTTAGATGCCTTTCTGTGATAGCATGATAAATTTATGAATATTCTGACATCCATTAAAGTAAAAGGCTGGTTAGCCAACTACATGATATTACTAAGTGAGAGACCACTAGGAAATTCCAGGGGTATAGACTAGATAAGTTTTTAAAAATCCAGAAAAAGCAATGGCAAACCACTGCCAAAGAATCATATGTATGTGCATTCACTAGAAGTTGAGTTAAAGTTGAGAGAGACTTACTTTACTACATTACTTCTAAGCCCTCCAAATTAAATTTCCTTTTTGGGGGGATAGAATTAGATGTCTAGTACATAGTCTTGTATAATCTCATGCATTGCTGTCAACTGAAGTGGAGAATGCTTGTTGTCAGAGCAGAAATAACATTCAGTTACTGATCCATCATTTTGTATACATAGGCTGAAGAGGACTGCCAACTTTTCCTTTAGCAACAGATTGGTTTGAGTTGGTTCTGGCAGAAACCTACTATTATGTGAAGTCCATGTAACTAATGACTATAGAGAGTCTTCATCAGAACAACAAGGTTTTGAATGGTGTAATGCTGTAGTAGAGAATATATTTAGCTCTTCTAGGTTCTGTTCTGC
The DNA here is from genome assembly GCF_035149785.1 of Candoia aspera. Taxonomy (NCBI): domain Eukaryota; kingdom Metazoa; phylum Chordata; class Lepidosauria; order Squamata; family Candoiidae; genus Candoia; species Candoia aspera. The sequence goes on along the minus strand of NC_086155.1, from coordinate 170,660,477 downwards.
AGAAGCTTCATTACCAGGCTAGGTAATATCAACAGTGCAGGGGGGTGGAGTATAATTTGCTGGGTGTTTATACATGGTAGCTTGTCTTACCAGCTTTGATTGCTTTTTGGGCAGCTATTGTTTCTTCTTTGATCTTGTTTATCTGGTGCTGATTTCTTCTTATCTGGTTGTTGATTAATAGGTATGTGATAAGGAAAAATATGTTAGAGCTTTTTGCCCTTTTCTTCACCTATACAGGTAGTTCTCAACCTACGACTGTTCAAAGTTACGATGGTGCTGAATGAATGGTGGTTACGACCAGTCCTCAGAGTTCTGGCTGTCCCAGCACCCCTGCGGTCATGTGATTGTGATCTGGGCATTTGGCAACCGGTTCACACTTATAACTGGTTGCAGTGACCTACGATCACATGATCGTCATTTACAACCTTCCCTCCCACTTCCCCAGAAAATCAATGGGGAAGCCAGCAGGGAAGGTCACAAGTCGCTGGAGTAAGTCTCTCCCACCTGTGCATCCTCCCCCAGCCCCTCTGCATTTGTGCCGCATGGGCCACTTGCGTACCCCTGTGCAACCTCCCCAACCCTTGCTGTGCCTCCCTTTGCAGCCCAAATCAGCCTCCCCGACCCACGCCTCTCGCCCACTCCCTTGTACCCTTGTGCACTTTCCACAACCTGTGCCACTCCTTGTGCATCCCCTTGTACCCTTGCAGACCCTCCCTGACCCACGTGCACCCCCTTGCACCCTCCCCAACTCTTGAGCACCCTCTCGTACCCTGCATACTCTCCCCAACCTGCGCCGTGCCTTTTGCGCATCCTCATGAACCCTCTCCAACCCTCTCTCACACATTTCCCTGCCCCCCTATGCACCCCCTGACTGCCTCCCCCGCCGGGCAGCAGCCACCTACCTGCCTGCCAGCCTGGGACTGGTTGTGGGAAGCCAGCAGAAAGTTGCCTCACCTAACAAACATGGGATTCAATTAATGACATCAACTGGGACTGCAGGGATTGCCGTTGCTAAGCAGTGCAGTTGTGCTTTACGACTGTATTGCTTAGTGACAGAAATTCTGGTTCCAACCGCCATCGTAAGTCAAGGACTACCTGTAGTTGCTTCCTTTCTTGAATGAGAGAGAAGTGAGGTAGAGGGAGCTTATCTCAGTGAGTCTGCTAATGGCTGATTCATCAGAGTGCTATGCCTCAAGGAATTATCTTGCATTTTTGGATATTGCTTGGTCTAAGATGTCTGCACGCTGACAACAAAGGCCCGCATAGTTAAAGCAATGGTGTTCCCTGTAGTAACATATGGCTGTGAGAGCTGGACCATAAGGAAGGCTGAGTGAAGGAAGATCAATGCTTTTGAACTGTGGTGTTGGAGGAAAATTCTGAGAGTGCCTTGGACTGCAAGAAGATCAAACCAGTCCATCCTCCAGGAAATAAAGCCAGACTGCTCACTTGAGGGAATGATATTAAAGGCAAAACTGAAATACTTTGGCCACATAATGAGAAGACAGGACACCCTGGAGAAGATGCTGATGCTAGGGAGAGTGGAGGGCAAAAGGAAGAGGGGCCGACCAAGGGCAAGATGGATGGATGATATTCTAGAGGTGACGGACTCATCCCTGGGAGAGCTGAGGGTGTTGACAACCGACAGGAAGCTCTGGCGTGGGCTGGTCCATGAAGTCACGAAGAGTCGGAAGCGACTAAACGAATAAACAACAAAAAGATGTCTGCAGTTTCCCACTAAAATTGTTGTTGAACTTGTTTGTGTGTTGTCAAATTAAGGGCTTTTCATCATGTGTTCTGACTGCAAGTTCATGAGTAGTAAGGTAAAGGTAAAGGTTTCCCTTGACATTAAGTCCAGTCATGTCCGACTCTAGGGGGCGGCGCTCATCTCCGTTTCAAAGCCGAAGAGCCAGCGTTTGTCCGTAGACACTTCCGTGGTCATGTGGCCAGCATGACTAAACGGAACGCCGTTACCTGCCCGCCGAAGCGGTACCTATTAATCTACTCACATTTGCATGTTTTCGAACTGCTAGGTTGGCAGGAGCTGGGACTAGCAACGGGAGCTCACCCCATCACGCGGATTTGAACCGCCAACCTTCCAATCAGCAAGCTCAACAGCTCAGCGGTTTAACCCGCAGCGCCACTGCATCCCTTACAAGTTCATGAGTATCTTCTCTCAATTTTCTGCCTGTTTGCCTCACATAGTGGTTTTCACAGTCCTTGTTTTTGATGTTGCAAATGATTTCTGTTTTGTCCTCTTTAGCTGAGGGATCTTTGGGATTGCTTAGGATGTTTTGGGTAGATTATATCAGTTTATGGGCTACCATGATGTCTAGGGTGGTATTGTAGTCTTGGTAGTTTCAGAAATGTTTTTGATAAAAGGTAGAGTTATCCTTGTATGAGTTGTGTAATTGATTGCACAGATATTTTTTGATGAAATTGTGTGGGTATTCATTGCATTAGACCAGAATATACAGTGGGTAGTCTATTTCGCTTTTTGGACTTTTGGGTTATTGTACTGTGCTTCAGTTTTGCTCATCTGAAGACAGTTCTTACATAGCTTCTTTTTGTGTTGTTGAGTTTTGCTGTGATAATTGAGTACTTAATTGGTGTATGTTGTTTTATGATATACTTGGATTTGTAGGTTGCCATTATTTTCCATTCTGA